>NC_063210.1:17532784-17590284 GCF_017589495.1 Alosa alosa | reverse complement strand
ACACACTCCCTCGCCTGACTGACAGACCAAATGATCACCAGAAGCTTTACTTATTGACGTATGATGACAGAGAGAGGCAATGCACTGAGAGAGGATAGAAGAGGAGAAGAGAAGAGAGGATAGAAGAGGAGTAGAGAAGAGTAGAGAAGGGAGGAGAAGAGAGGAAAAGAGAAGAGAGGAGAGGCTGAGAGGAAAGGAAAGAAGAGGGGTGAGATGAGGAGAAGAGAAGAGAGGAGAGGGAAGGTGAGGAGAAAGAAGAGGAGAGGAGGAGAGGAAAGTAGTGTGTGTGTGTGTGTGTGTGTGTGTGTGTGTGTGTGTGTGTGTGTGTGTGTGTGTGTGTGTGTGTGTATAGATCTAGTCCAGATCTGGCTAGGATGTGGGTCTGCATCAGTATTCTATGGAGTGAGGACATTCAAGTGTTTCAGCCTTTCAGAGGCATGTGGCTTTGGCTGCACACACACATAAACAAACACATACTGTATCGTTCTTGCTCGTTTGCACACGCACGCACACACACACACACACACACACACACACACACACACACACACACACACACACACACACACACAAACACACGCCCAAATACACAAAAAAAACACAAATACGCAAAACTTCCACATGCCCAGGGACCTGCTTTGCTGTAAGTACAACATGCTATAAATGAACAGCTGATAAACCCTGACAATCCATTTTTGTGAGACATAATCTGTAAACCTGTATGTGTGTGTGTGTGTGTGTGTGTGTGTGTGTGTGTGTGTGTGTGCGTGTGTATGCATGTGTGTTCCCATAGCTTACTCCTTCCATATTTTGTCCACATTAGAGTCCAGTGCATTTTAATCATGACCGGCTTCATTCAGTCATTTGAAACAAGGGCCCCGAAGGAGCCTATCAGGATTATCCACTCTAATCACGAGGCTCCCTGATTGGAGGAATAAAAGCTGTGGCAGCTAAGGAAATGATGTAGTCTCCGTCACGCTCTGGCAGATTGTCACTTTTGGGATTAAAGGTTGATATTCAGGAAAACAAGTTGGAAACCATAAACACACACACATGCGCACACACACACACACACACACACACAGTACAGATTCCCACAAAACAGACACAAAAAATAACGGGCACACACGTCTTTCAAAACATATTCCCCACACACACACACACACACACACACACACACACACACAAAAACAAGTTTGAATGAAAAATAAATTAATACATGCATGCGATGGACACACACAAAAAAACACACACTTGTTCTCTCTCGCACACACAAACACACGCACGCACTCACACAGCATGCCTCTGCATGAACAGACAATGGGTAGTAGGCAACGCTGTGACTCTTGAGGCTATGAGTAATTTAGATTCTCTGGAAGGTTCCCAACTGGCCTCCAAAATGGGCCCAAAAAACAGTAAAACTTACTAGCTGCCAATTACCACACACACACACACACACACACACACACACACACACACACACAAAGCGTACTAACGGCTGCCTGCATACACATAATGTCACTTCTCAGTCCGTGCACGGGGGGTAGGTGCGGTTGGGGCGGGGGGCGGGGGCTCTCAGCAGGGCCTGGACAGCATCATTTCCACAATGAAAAGGGACAGAAAGACAGAAAGAAAGAAGGAAGGAAGGAAAGAAAGAAAGAAAGAAAGAAAGAAGAGACAGAAGAAAGAAGGAAGGAAGGGAGAGAGAGAAAGAAGAAAATGCATTAAAAAGGCATGCACTGACGAGGTTGTCTGCGGAGTCTCCCTGGACTTCATTACGAGAACCTCAGGTGAATTAGGATGCAGGCAGCAGGGCATTAAACACTTCAGGCTAGTCATCATTCCCTCCTATTTCCAGCACAGTGTGAAAGAAACACACTTTTTCACATTTAATGACCTCACACTTACTTTTTATGACATCTTTTACAATTTTTTTTATATATATATGTATATTAACGTGGCTAGTTTTAAGGACTGTGAGATGGAATAGGGTGAGGGTTATGTTTTCCAACGAGCCTTGCTCAGTAATACATATTCTATTCATTCGTCGTGCAGTGCATGTGGCAGCACACCTCCATAAATAAGTGACGATTGGTCACTTCCCACTGCGTGTGTCCACTGTACTGTACCTAGATAGATAGATAGATAGATAGATAAATACTTTATTGATCCCCAGGGGAAATTCAAGGAATGAGCTCACCTGAGCTCCCCGCGTTATGCCTGTGCAGCTTACCGTTGGAAGTATGCAATTTTACGATCACGCCGTTGCTCACAGAGTGAGGCGGTGTTTGCATTGATTTAATTGCCTCTGTCACAGTCTGGCTTCATTGCTTTTGGTAAAGCCCAAAGCCTTCAGAGCGAGCATATTTTCCAGCAGAACTAAACAGTCCATAATTAGTTGAGTGAAGTGGGAGGTTTTCACAGGGCTTTTTACATTGATTTCATTTTTCTTGTCCTTTTTTTTTCATTCCTTTTTTTTTTCTTCCTTTGGTCTGAGTTGGGTCTCTGGACTTTTTTTTTTTTTTTTGACAGATCTGAGAAATCCTCCAAGCCGTATTTGCGTATACTCTGTGTGTCCTCTCATTTCTCGAAAGCCTCAAAGCGATGCCCCAGGCAATATCAGGTGCATGGAGGCAGACATGAGAGTAAGAAGCAGTGGGGTAGCAAAACACAATTTCTAACACCAGACACACCACTCCCCACAATCTCAAATATGGAACCAGACTACTAAGCACTGGGCATCTGACCCAGGTATGTGTGTGCTGGCTAGGGAGATGGACAGGAGAGTGCAGACCCAGGTATGTGTGTGCTGGCTAGGGGGATAGACACGAGAGTGTGAAAGAGGGGGGAAAAACACAATCGATAGCTCTTTCATCCAATCTGAGCAAAGACACAAAACACCAACACTGAACGCAGAAGTACAAGTCTGTGCGTGCGTGCGTGCGTGTGTGCGTATTCCTGTGTGTGTGTGTGTGTGTGCTCTCTGTGAAATTACAAACACACTCTGTTTTAATAATTCTGCTTTGAACGAGAGCAGCGTCTGAAGCACAGCGGGAAACAAGAGAGATCCGTGCTGAAGCCCGGTGTAAAAAAGTCTCAAGTCTGGGGGTGTTAGAGACCAGGCGGGGAGACAGGGGGCCAGGTGGGCCTGGGGTGAGGGTGCAGTCGAGGTCAGATTGTGGTCAGATCGAGATCGAACTTAGATCCCGGTGAGTGTCCTCCCCAAAGGACGACGACAACGGAAACATGAACACACAGACAGCACTCTCAAGCCCATTTTCCCAAATGCATTACTCCCGCATACAACTCTAAATTAGATTGAAGCAGAGCACAAGACCCCCCACTCCAAATCCCCGCCTACTTTAATGCTTTTATCATGTTTTTTTCTGCAGTCTGTTGAGGCCAACAATGTTTTGATTGAAACAGAGAGTGGGAGTGAAGTAAAGAACATCCAAATAGGCAAAATTGAAGAGCATCAATCCTGAGAGCCCTGGTGCACATTCCCTCAGTTATAGTGGTACTTGTCAGTATGTGTACCCGCCCACACAAACACACACACACACACACACACACACACACACACACACTCTCTGAGACTGGTATAAAATAAGCTCATGTAATTCATCTCCAGTCATTACTATCATCACGCAATCCACACATCCACCCCCACACACCCCAACACCACCACCCAGCCCCACCCACCCCAACACCACCACCCAGCCCCACCTTCCAACTTCTGCTTTCACCACTTATCACCCGCAAGGCCTAACCTCCCTGATCTGGAGCAGACTGTCGCTGGCCCCTGCAATCTACCACACACACACACACACACACACACACACACACACACACACACACACACACACACACACACACACAGCCAGTGAGGCATCGGGCGAGTCAGGCAGTCCAGCTAATCCACTAATGCTGAGTGATTTATGCGGCATCGCCGAGACATGACACCCCAGCCTGGCTCCTGGTGGTCCCTGCTCTGCCTCCGCGCTCTGCCTCCACTCTGCCTCCACTCTGCCTCCACTCTGCCTCCACGCTCTGCCTCCTCTCTGCCTCCACTCTGCCTCCGCGCTCTGCCTCCACTCTGCCTCCACTCTGCCTCCGCTCTGCCTCCGCTCTGCCTCCACTCTGCCTCCACTCTGCCTCCACTCTGCCTCCGCGCTCTGCCTCCGCCTCCACTCTGCCTCCACTCTGCCTCCGCTCTGCCTCCACTCTGCCTCCCGCTTCTGCCTCCACTCTGCCTCCTCAAGGCTGCCTCCTCTCTGCCTCCACTCTGCCTCCCGCTTGCTGCCTCCACTCTGCCTCCACTCTGCCTCCACTCTGCCTCCACTCTGCCTCCCTCTGCTGCCTCTGCTCTTGCCTCCCACTCTGCCTCCACTCTGCCTCCGTTCTGCCTCCGCTCTGCCTCCGCGCTCTGCCTCCGCTCTGCCTCCACTCTGCCTCCGCTCGCCGCACACCGTGCCTAAGTCCAAAAACCACTCCGCCTTGGTTCTCAGGGAAGGCCTGGGGTGGCAAGGTGTGGCCTGGGGTGGCAAGGTGTGGCCTGGTGTGGTGTGGTGTGGTGTGGTGTGGTGTGGCGTGGTGTGGTGTGGTGTGACGGCACTGTCGTGCCACATCTGGAGCAAGCTTCGGATTCCATGCTGCTACCTCACAGCTAAATGCCATCCCTGCCTGCTTCCTCCTAGGCTGCCGTTACACACAGATGCTCACTTTTTAGACTTTTACTCTTTAATTAAATTCCTTTTGATAAAAGCATCTGCTAAATGAATGAAATTAATGAAAAGTATAATTTCCTTCAAAAACACATGCAACATTTCTTCGTTAAACTGACAGATCCATCCAAAGATGTTGTGCATTGAGAGTTTAATTCCAGCACTCCTGCTTTCTAAAAAATGGCATATGGTTCATCAGATCTATCTGTAGCAGTTGAAAGTCCAGTATAACAAGCCCAGCATGCTTACATTAGAGAAAAAGTACACTTGATGAAACATGTGGTCATTGGGGGAAAATGTCTTTATACTGGACATCTACATTATGGAATGAGGATACGGCAGAGTCTCTTATTAAGCTATGAAATAGATCTCAAAATAGTTGACAAGAGAGATGTGACAACGAGTGTAATAATTCAGCTGATCTTTTCCAGAACGTTCTGGAGGTCTGGCACCACTCTTGCAGAGCTAAAGCATCGGCCTGTGATCGTCCTGCGTGTCGCACTCGGCTTCTCGTTACAGAGATGTAGTGGTCATTAAAGCGTCTGGCAGGAATGGGGGGTGGAGGGGGGGGGTTGGTGGTGTGGCACCAGTCAGCAGGGCAAATCCTGTCCTGCGCTTTAATCACCATAAAGGGGAGGAAGAGGAGAAAAGAGGAGGATGAAGAGGGGTGTAAGAGGAGACGAGAGAAGGAGTGAGAGATAGAGAGGAAGAGAGGGATGTAGAGAATAGAGAAGATGAGAGATGGAGAGTGGAGGAGATGAAAAAAGAGAGGAAAGGAGTAAAAAAGGAGGTGGAGGAGAGAAAAGCAGAGTAGTGGAGGAGAAGAAAAGGTGATAGGAGGAGGAGATAGCAGGAGAGAAAAATAGAAAATGAGACATTGCATGGTGAGCAGAACAGAGAAGAAGGGAAGAGATGAGAGGAAAGGAGGAGAGGAGAGGTGTATAGTATAAGTATAAGTATAAGGTGAGGAGAAGAGAGGAGAGAAGATGGGAGGAAATGAGGAGAGGAGAGGAGGAGAGGAGATCAGAAGAGAAGAGATGAGATGAGAGAAGATGGGAGGAGATGAGGAGAGGAGAGGAGAGGAGGAGAGGAGAGGGGCAGAGAGGAGAGGGGAGAGGCCGTCTGGGCGTCAGGCCTGCTTCTCTCCTTCTCTCTCAGAGGACAAGAGGAAAACGGGGAAAAAAGAACCAATTAATCCCTGTCTCCTCTGACCCCCGAGAGGACACGACGTGATGAGAGCTGGACAGAACGGTGAAGGGGCCGACACAGACGTGACAGATCCCTCTCACCCTCTCTCTCTCTCTCTCTCCCCTTCTCCATTTATCTCTGTTTCTCACTCTCTCTCCTTCTCTCTCTCTCTCCTTCTCCCTTTCTCTCTCTCTCACTCTCTACCTCAATCTCTCACAGATGATGAGAGCGTAGCTTCTGAAAAAGCAAGGTTTTTAGATGACTGGAGAATGGAAGATATGTTATTGAGGTGTTTGTTTTATTGGAAGTCTTACAATAGTTTACCTTTATTTGCTTAGTGTTACTCATCTCTCCCTCTCTCTCTCTCTCTCACACACCTATGAGTCAGAATACACACACACACACACACACACACACACACACACACACACACACACACACACCTGTAGGACTTGACATAAATCTAAATCCCTCTTTATAGCCAGACGCCGGGGCTGTGTTTGTGAGGATGAGGAGAGCTGGCTTGCTTGACTGATGAGGATGACGGATGGTTGTCATGGCACAGCGCGGACCTTGCGGTTTGATATTCTCCGTGTGGCACCCGCTGGAGCAGGCACCAGGGCCACTCGTCCAAAGGGCTTACGGGAGATAATACTCCTCTCCAGCACTTACCTCTACCTGAATAATAAACACCTGGGAGGTGTGAGGTGCACAGCGAAGATGAAGGAAGTGAAAGGACAGTAGCAATCAGTGTTAGCACAGCAGTGACCTTTGACCCCTGGCATGTTACTCCAGTCACCAATCAGCGTATGTTTACTGTAAGTGTTATGGGAACTGAATAGGCTACTTTTGTTTTCCTGAACGAATGATGGTTATCTTACAGTAAATTGGCAGCGGAATGGATTCATTCCTGATATACTTAGACTCCGATCCTAATCTGACTGCAGATTTTAGATAAGGACTAGAGCTACTGCAGGCTGAGTTGTGAAAAGTCTCCATCTCCAGTAAATATGAATGAATGAATGAACGAGTGAGTGAGTGAGTGAGTGAATGTGTGTTTGTGAGTGAGTGAGTGAGTGAGTGAGTGATTGAGTGATTGAGTGAATGTGTTTGTGAGTGAGTGAGTGAGTGAGTGAGTGATTGAGTGATTGAGTGAGTGAGTGAATGTGTGTTTGTGAGTGAGTGAGTGAGTGAGTGAGTGATTGAGTGAGTGAGTGAATGTGTGTTTGTGAGTGAGTGGGTAAATATGAATGAGTGAATGTGAATGAGTGGGTGAGTGAATGAATGTGTGTTTGTGAGTGAGAAAGTGAGTGAGTAAGTGTGTTCTCTCTGGTCCGATGCACTCTGTAAAAACGGTCTGGGAGCGATTTTCCCTCCTCGCTCAAGGCAACGCCGCTGCTGGATGTAAATTACCACAAGTGGCTCCACATCAGCTTTTTAAGACCACAACATTAGGAAAGTTACCCAGGGTGAAGTGTGTGTATGTGTGTGTGTGTGTGTGTGTGTGTGTGTGTGTGTGTGTGTGTGTGTGTGTGTGTGTGTGTTTGAGAGAGTGAGAGAGTGTGTGTGTGTGTGTGTGTGTGTGTGTGTGTGTGTGTGTGTGAGAGAGAGAGAGAGAGAGAGAGAGAGAGAGAGAGAGACAGACGTATGTGTGTGTGCCATTCCTTTTAAAGGCAGATAAATGTGTCCTCTTCAAACTTCCATCACCACGTTTTGAAAAAGATATGTGTCAAGAGCAGAAACACTTATCTCATAGTGTTAAAAGCTGAAGCATGGACTGAACACTGAACATATGACTGACACCATTTTGCAGAAGGGAGAGTTGCCTTTTTTCCCATGCAAATGCCACTGGCAAGCACTCCTCCTCTCTTGTCGCCTACTCTTCCCTGCCACATCTCCTTCTGCTCCCTCTCTCACACACACACACGCGCACACACACATGCGCGCACACACACACAGTACAGTTACATGTAACACATGGTGTGAGTTCGCAGTAATGTAGTGACTGAGATTTAGATTTACTGAAGAATGTATGACACTGAACATGATAACTTTTCCCCCTGGAAGAGGCGATTCTGGCGATCAAATTACAGTTGTCGTGGCCTTAGAATAACCCTCACGCGCCAAAGACCGTTATGTGAGGAAAAGATAGCCCAAGTGTTCCAGGAATGAGACAGGAGTGTGAACAAATCCAAAAACATTTATGAAGCACCAGCAGAGGAAATTCTTGTAAAGTGTTCATTCAACTGTTATTGTTCTGTCTTCTCTCACAGTATGAGAGAGAGAAAGAGAGGTGAGAGAGAGAGAGAGAGAGAGAGAGCATGTTCACTTGGGATGGCATGTTCACTTTCGGGAGCTAGAAATTGGGAGCTACACAGTCTGTCAAGAAAATGATGTGCGACAGAGGATAACACATTATTCACGTTCTCAGAAAGTGGATGGTTGAGCAGTTGCTCCTATAGCTCCCTGCTCCGGTCTGGTAAAAAAAAAAGGTGCCTTACCTTGAGCCGTCGTGTAGTGAATGAACAGGAGAAGCAGTAATATCCAACTGGGTCGACACTTCAGTCTCGCCGAGTACCCGACCATTGCCTTCAGACGCCCAACGTTAAGCTCGTGTGTCCGGCACGACGGGTACATGTTGCTTCGATCAAGTCCACCTGGAGTGGTGCGTGCCCGCCCTGGACTGTGTGCCCGCTCTGTTCTGCCTGCACGCCTCTCCGGACAGTCTCCGTTCACAGCAACGCTGCGCCAAATCAAGTGGCGTTTTTTTTGTGACTTAATCAAATAAAGGCAATAACGTCACATATAGGTCCACAGGGAACGTCTACTTTGAATAGCAGTGTGACTTACAGATCAGCAATTCATAAGCGCGCAGTTAGTTACCGCTGCCCCTCTGTAAAGTTAAATGTATGTCCAAACTGATCCCACTTCTTTTCAATATCCTCTTTTAAGGCTGCGAGAGCCCGTCTGTTTCCTTCTCAGTTACTTTTTGGAGGAAGAATCGTTCCGCGCATGCAGCTGTCGCTCCTTGAAGTAATCCTTAGATATACAGCGTAACGGTCTCCATTCAGAGCGAAAAAACGGTAGCCTTTATGGACATGTGTATACTATATCCATTCAGAGAAAATTCGATCTTGTGATTCTCCAAATGTAAAGTAAGTCATAAAGAGCAATACTTGAAATAAGTGTCTCCACAGTCTGTGGAGGTTAAAGTTTTATTTTCCCTTTGATTTTCAGTTAGTTATCTTTCAGGGGTTCCGAGGACACGATGATGCTGATCCCAAAGAAAAATATTCTGGAAGTGGTGACGAAACCTTCCAGCTCAACGACTCCGCCTGGAAATTGAACACCGAATATTGTCGGCATCTATAAATGCCCCCCAACTCCAATGCAATCCAAGCATGCGGTCGTCAAATTAGTTTATTTTTTCCAATCAACCGAGGAACTGTCAGCCACGGCGCAGCATAGGGAAAGCGGACAGTCAAGCTGGTAGAGCAACTTGAAATGATCACGCTATCATCAGCAGCGTACGCCTCGCAGAAGCCATACGTAGAAGCCGGTTCGTCGGTATGCTTTGAGAGCTTGGTCCCCCGAACAGTGTATGAGTGTGAGTGTGTGTTGGAGTTGACTACGCTTGCAGCGCGGGGGAACGTGAAGCAGGTTGCCACCACGCGGCGAGGACACACAAAGCACCCTGGAACTTGCGTGATGGAAGCGGTGCATCACCCACGAGGTAATTTGACGTTTACGCAGACAAGGCTCTTGCAAACTCCACCTTTCTCCTCATGCTATATAGAATTAAGGTGAAAGGTCGATGACATTTCACCTCAGCAGCCAATACAATTACACCCTTCCTGTTGTGCTTTTTGTTGAAAGACTGGAACTGTTTATGGCTTGGTCAATTGGTTTCCCATTTACAAAGTGAAGATTGCGTGAGTTAGACTAGAGTTTATTTTCTTGAGCACACACTCTGAATAGACAGCTAAAGGACTTTAAAGAGTAAAAAGCTGAATTTGCCATAAAGTATTAGATTAAAATGGCAGACCTCTTCAATGCCAACTACCTGACAATAATTTGTGAGATACACAGGCTATCTTACTTCTGTAAGAACTTCAAAGCATAGCACTGCAATTATACTGCACATTCCAAGAAAAATATCCACTGCCATTTTCAAAGTCATCACAATTCATATGAGCAATCCCATGAAACCCAGAATCAGTAAAGATAAAAGTCTGTAAACCTATTCTTTATCATCCCAACAATCAAGTGAGGAGGGAATAGAGAAAATACAATATGCGCTGAGCGCAAACTTGATTTTAAAGAGGTGTTCCAGGGCTGTATTATTGTTGTGATGTGTCGTGTTGTCCTCTGTTTACATCCCTTGTTAGCAAGCAGAAATACAATACTGAGTAGCAAGGTTTATAATGAGGAAGGGAACCATCAGCCTCATAAAGAGAGAGAGAGAGAGAGAGAGTGTGTGTGTGTGTGTGTGTGTGTGTGTGTGTCTCAGCTCTCCAGGAGCAGGACCTGAATGCAAAAAAAGTCATTCAGATGCTCCGACTAGGTTGCGCACATGACATTGAACGATGCTGCTGAATTAACAGTTCACCGTAGTTTGTATCGGCAGAGCACTCTGGGGTCTCTGGCGAAAAACTGCTTTGTTTGTCATCATCTCCCAGGCAAACATTGTTAGTCTCCTCCTTCAATAAGACGCCACTTTTGCCCTCCAGATGAGACACCAAGTTTCATGCAAGTTGAAGGTGCAGTCTGCAATTCCATTCCAATACACTCTTTTTTTTTTTTTTTGTCAAAATTGGTGAATTGCCTCTCACGGTCTTGAGGCTGTCCATTTGGTTTGCACGCTCAAAATAATCCCGGTGCTCATATACACAGACCTGGCTCTGTGAATAGGAAGTAAACAGCCACTCTGGTCCTGTTGACAGCTGACGTCAGGACTGTGGAAGGGAGAGGTGCAATTTGACTGGGTATGGAGCTGACATCAAAGATGTATGTACTAAATTGAACTTTAATGCTAATGTGATGTTTGTTATTGTATGTCTGCTCAAAGTAAACGTAAACATAAGTGATCTAAAGTGGTTTCAATGCATATGGTACTAGTTATCAACAGGTATTTGACAAGAATACAGATGGTATTCAGGCAAGTACACACATTTCTCTCTCTCCCTCTCTCTCTCTCTCTGTCTCTCACACACACACACACACACACACACACACAAGCACATTCTCCTTAATTCTTCATTCGCCCTGTACATCTTCCACATTATGCTCTTACAAACATTACACTTCCAGCTCTGCTCCTGTTCCGGGTCACAGGGCAGTCAGTCTATCATGCTCGTTGATCATGTCTGAGTTTACATTCCTAGCAGATCAAGTTAAAGCCAATTACATCTGGCCTTACTAGCATCACTTAACAGCATTCATTAGTGCAGGGATCACCTGAAATCCAAACCAATTACTGTGATCCACATGGAGAGATTTGATTCCTCATTCAGCGAATCAATGCTTAACTGAATCAGTCTTACTTAGCATTATCTCCCAGTATTCTAGCCTAGAAATCTAGACGCACTCTAGCGGCGGCAAATTAATTTGCTCACCCTGTACGTCTAGTACCAAACCATAGGGATTTCTATTGGCTGACGCGGTGGGCGCCATCCAATCACAGGCCTATTTTTGTTAGAGAGTCTTAAGGCCCGGGCTTAACAGGATAACGACAGTCCTGCGACGGTGAACAACAAGGAAGGTGGCTATGGCTGACGAAGAGCGGTTGTTTGAATCGGCGTTGGCGTCAACTTTGGAGGAGTTGGACTTGTGCTTTTCTTTGAAAGTTGAGCAACACAATGCACTTAAGTCATTCCTTTCGAAGAAGGATGTATTTGCCGTTTTGCCGACCAGATACGGATATGGTCGTAGCGCTGGCCTATTGCATGCCAGTTTGAAAGACAATTCTCTGCCCGCCCCTTGGATTAAGCGAGGTGAATGGTTTGATTCCAGACTATACATTTCAATGATATAGGATGGCCTGCCAGGCTACCAGTATTCATTAGTTAAAGGAGAATTCCAGTGCTACATTCTGGACACATGTTCATGAGTCTCCATGTGTATGGCTCCAGAGTGCAGCACTGTAGCTGCATCTAACAGCTAGTTCTGCCACTGTAGCTGGCTGCAGCAACTCGAGTGAGGTAGAACTGATTGTTGTTGGGGTTTTTTCTCATACCGACAGTACTCTGTGACCTCAAGAAACAGAGATCTATGTGAAAATTCGATGGATTTTTCCTTTAAGAGATGGCCTGAAATACAAACTACTGTCTGGGTTCCTCAGTGAAGAGATGACTGTTCAGTATGTTGATTCGTCCATTCATCGTCGATAAGTCCAGACTGAACCGATCTGACCTTTCCGTTCACATCAGCAATGCATTCATCCATCATCTGACACATAAACAACTCACCCCCAGCAACTGACTGACATAGCGAGGAGTTGGCTCTCCAGTGAATCAGCACTGAACTGGTTCACCCTCTTGTCTTGGGTCTGCACAGAGGAGAAGGACTCCCTACAGGCTCCGCAAAAACAAAGCCCAGCACGCTTCCGATTGAGTCATGAGGTGACATTTAGAGGGGCTAAGAAAGCTCCGAAACACACCCAGACACAATGCATGTTAAGGGCACCTCGCCTCGCGCTTCTGGGAGGTGTTTCTTGTGTCTGAAGAGGAAAAAGCCTTAGCTAAAGGTCTCCAGAGTTAATATGTGGTCAGTTGCTGTGCCAAGGACGTCACAATGAAACATCATTCCTTAAAGAGGCTATGGCCAGAATTCTTAATGTTTCTGCACTGTTATGTTGGGGATCAGCAGTCTTTCATTGGCTTTTGATTGTGTTTGATTTAGCACCTCCGGAGGTGAAAAATTGTATTATAAGGACAGCTAGCTGGCCAACTTGGATATCTGAGCAACACACACAGCATGAGTTTTTATGACATTACATCAAAACAGTTATTTCTTTGCATTCTGTTGCTGCTTATAAGCAACTTTTGAGCATTTAAAACTAAAAACTCTACATGAAGTCCTCCGTTATAATATGATATACTTTTATGTAAAATTCTTCCCATTTCTGTTCATAGATTTCTTACTGTCCATTAGATATGTACTATATGTGCAGTCAGTAAAACTTTAGTGCTCATACACGTGGCTGTGGTTCTGTAAATGAGAAACAAATAAAGTGGCTCGGACGGATACGCTGTTCTGCCCTATCTACAATATTGCTTTAGGAGCGCTGACTTGGAATGGATTCAGGGATAAATAATGAGTGAACTACTACCAAGCAGAAATGAATGAGGAAACGGAAAATGAGAAGTGAGTTTCTCTCAAAGGCAAAACCCTCTCAATACATGTGAGTGTGGATGAGGGTTTGAGGTGGGTTTGAGTGCATCGACTTACATCAGAAGAATCTAAATTCAATGAAAGGATTTTTAAGGACTTGATGTTATTCAATTCAACTGATTCTCACCCCTGTGGTTCTCTGCCCTTTCTCTCCCTCTCTCTCTCTCTCCCTCCCTCTCTTCCTCCCTCTCTCTCTCCCTCCCTCTCTCCCTCTCTCTCTCTCTTCCTCCTCTCTCTCCCTCCCTCTCTCCCTCACTCTCTCTCTCTCACCCTCCCTCTCTCTCCCTCTCTCTCTCCCTCCCTCTCTCTCTCCCTCTCTCTCTCTCTCTCCCTCCCTTCCCATTGCTCTATTCTTTCTCTTATCCTCCAGTTCACTTGACTGTGCTGAGGGCTATACTCGCCTCTCCACCATCGATGCACAATCATCTGCTCTCTTCTCTTCTGAACCACAACCAGTGTCAGATTAGTTTGCAAATGAGTTGCACATTAGTGTTTTTGTATATGAGAGAGAGAAAGAGAGAGAGAGGAAGAGACTGAGAGAGAAAAGAAAAAAGTATACAGAAGAGTAGTCTGTATACAGTACCCTTGGCATATTTCAGATGGTAGGCTTTATTAACAGCTTCTGGAGAATTTCTCGTGGTGAACATATAAATAGACTTTGCCAGTACACTTAAAACGAATGTGTTGTCCCTATCTGGGCACAGAGATGTGTTAAAAAAAATAACGCAAGTCGTCATCACAATCAAAGTGCTTGCTACAGACTCACTCAGTCTCTCACTGAAACAAAGACTCAGAATAGGTCTTCAGACACCAAACATCAGCGCTCTTTGTGAGGTTGGCTGCACTGGCCGGTAAACAACAGCACCATCTCTCTCATCAAAGACACAGGGTCTTTACACACACACAGGCACACACACACACACACACACACACACGTGTTTACACTCCTGCCGCCAACTCTGACACTGCTGCTGCTGCCCCCAAAGATGCTATTGATCCATCTGACTTCCAAAGAAACAAACAAACAAATAGGTAAATAATTAAAGGGGGAAGCATACTTCAGTTAACACACCTCTGGGCTAACATGTTGAACAAGTTCGAAATCCGGCTCATGGACTGTGTGCTATGCCACGCATCACTCACTCTCACTCACCGACTGTGACTGTGACAGAGAGTGTGTGTGCCGCTGTGTGTGTGTGTGTGAGAGAGAGAGAGAGAGGGTGAGTGCACACCTCAACCTGTCAATGGTGTGGGCGTGTGTGTGTACAGTATGTGTGTGTGTGTGTGTGTGTGTTTGCATTAGAGAGAGAGAAAGATAAAGGGAGAGCAAGAATAGAGAGGGAAGAGTGATAGAAAGTTTTTCTTTGTAGATGTTATAACTGATGTGGCCAAGTCAGAATTCACACCTGTTTAACTTGCCTTGCCTCTACTGTTTAAGTCACTAAAATTAAGGCTGTGTCCGAAATGGAAAAGAAAATCCTTCTGACATAGCATTCGTTGGCAGTTAGGCATTGATGCATGTCCGAATCAAATATTTGTATAAAATGCTGCCCTCTAAGATACCTTTGTTTGATTTTGAAGGCAGTGTACATGTATCCTTCATGCTGCCTTCAACCAAAGATTCTTTGGAATGTCTCTGATTAAATTCAGCTGTTGGCATCCTGGCAACAGCGTTCTGTGTTGCTATCTTGCTAGGCCGTCCAAAACAAAGCTACCTTGATCATAGCTGGTACCTTGATGCCTGCTATGGCAAGTGACTCGTTAGACAGTTGAAGACAGCCTTCCGTTTGTGTTCTAGAGTGGTCTTTACTAATGGAACGCCATGTGTTCTAGAGTGGTCTTGACTACTAATGGAACACCATGTGTATTATACATGTTGGCCATCTGGTTTCACAGTCCTGATGCTGTAGAAAGGAAATAAATAGACAGATCCGTAAACAATTCCCTCCCACACGGTCCTTTAGGACCACAGAGTGGAAGGCTGTAATTTGATTGGCTGTTGAGCTCAAATATCATCAACAACCGCAATCACGGACTGCACCTTTAATTAAGTCAGGTCGCGTCGACCTGTCAAACCTCATAAAGTTAGTATGCACTGTATGCAGTAAGTGCTTTGCAGTTGCTTTTAACTGATACCTGTGTGTGTGTGTGTGTGTGTGTGTGTGTGTGTGTGTGTGTGTGTGCGTGTGTGTGTATGTGTGTGTGTGTGTGTGTGTGTGCGTGGGGTGAGGAGTACATTGCTCTCACAGCGACTTCACTGGAAGGTGATGATTGAATATATCTGGAATCTGAAAATCCCTAAGCTGAGTCTGTGAAGGGTTTTCTGCTGTGCATTCATTTCAGCTGTAGCCTGACATCTTATGGCCACACACACACACACACACACACACACACACACACACACACACACATGGATACACACCTCATGCATGCACTACCATTGCATTGTATGTATGCATACAGTGTACACACATAATTAAGAGGGTTCAAACAGACAAACACACACACACACACACACACACACACACACACACACACACACACACAGAAATGAAGACAAACATATACACCCCTCTCCGCGCTGCCCACACATACATTAGCTGGGTTTCCATTCAGCTCATTCACATTCATGTGCATTCATGAAACTTTCGCTAAACAAAATATGCATCTGTGTGTGTTTTCATGTGTTATGCGCATTCTCCTAGGCAGACACCCTGCATTGTCGAGCCAACACTTCTGAGCAGCTATAGGATCAAAGCGTAATGTCTTCAGGGCATCGTTTACGGAAACTTTTTCTGTCAACATTCATTGCTTGTTATACCTAATCCACACAGTGATATGCGGGCTGAAATAAGGTGCCCGTGGTTACACATCAAAAATATACCTTTAATTATTAACATTTGAAATGTTTCCCAATTTTTTTATGATCCCCTTACAACCCAACTGTAGGCTAAAATGCCAAGCAGCCTAATGTGTGTCAGACAAAAGAGAATTGTGTGTGTGTGTGTGTGTGCTGCATTTGTTAGACTCAAGGGTGTTGGGAATGCTTCAGGGAGGCTTAGCTGTATTGATGTTGGACAGAAAGGGACATTCTATTCTCATTCAAAAGTAGGCTGAAGTAAAAATGTCAAATCAAATAATTGACAAATAAATAAGTACAATAGCATGTTGGGTTGTGGGTTGGGCATTATTTTCTATTTAATAATTCTAGCGGTTCGAGTTGAATTATAGATCGGGCGAGTTCGGGTCGCCCATAAAATGACCCGCGTATCCATGATCCACACCCCTCTTGAGAATCAAATTTTCAAGAACATTAAAAGATCGCATGGGAACTTCAAGTGTTTCCAGCCAGGATTGATTATTTGAAAGGTCAAAATGTGTGTGCATGCTCACACACACACACACACACACATATATAGGGGAAAAACGGATGAGCACCTGGGCGTGAGAGCTGTTGCTCCCCGTAAATCTCCGAGCTCCTTGCACTTTTATTAGCAGCTGGTATAAATGAATATAAATCTCCCTTAAGCTGAAATTGAGCATCTTATTTTAGAACTGATTGAATTCTGTGCAATAAGTCCTGCTGACTGATTTAAACTGTCATTTTGCTCTGAGCAGTCTTACCTTTTTAATTCCTCAATCTAATCCTCCCACTGCCTGACTCAACAGTCCATGTCGGCTGTGTGTGTGTGTGTGTGCGTGTGCGCGTGTGTATGTGTGTGTGTTGGACCCGTTTTTTTTTTTAATATTTAACTTTTGTCCAACGCAACTTACAAAAAAATAGGGCGCAATCAAGGAACAGTGCGGAGAGGAGACAATGGTGTTACAATAAGTACTGTACTGCCTTGTAAAAGGGTGGAATGACAGTTCAGAGTCAAGTTAATTCCAGGGATGTAGAAAAGAGAGGTAGGGAGGACAGAGAAGAGGGTCATGGGAAGTGTAAGGTAAGAGTTTTAGGTAGTCAAGGCGTGAGATAACCATGGCCTGTACTAGGAGTTGGGTAGCATATTGAACTCATACAGCCTGATACTTCTGAAAATTGAGTGAAATAGTGTGAAGTGCAGTGAAGTGGAGTTACAGAGTTATTGCAACAAACAACTGAGAAAGAGAGAGAAAGAGAGAGAGAGAGATGTTCACAGGAGGAAGGAATAGATCTCCAGACAGGAGATTACAGTAAATGTTGAATTCTGTCACAAGGTACGTACAGTATACAATGTAAAAACTAGGCCGATGCTCTTTCTTTTACAATTTCAACAGTTTTTACATAACATAGAGTAATAAAATGAAAGAATGCTCCCCTATTGCCCAGGGGGAAAACACACAATATGTTTAAACAATAATAACTAAAATGAATATGAATCTTCCAAAACCTTATAAACACCCTAAAACAAAGCAAAGGCTGTTCTTTCTGGTGTCAGAAGTGAAAAGCAGCCTTCTGTGAGCTTGTACATTCTTGGTATCTCTTGAGATCATCACACCGAATGGAAATAGACTTAAGTACCACAATCTGGCACAAGTAAATTGGTTTGAGGTGAAAAAAAAGTGACATACTCCCTGGAGACCACAAAGACATGCGGGAAGACGACCAACCCCCGACAGCTGTAGATGAGCATAACTGACGCCTGATTCAGGAGAGAAGAAAGCCCTGCGCAGATCAACATCCTGTCGCTATTGCGAAGAAAGAAAACGCCCTACAGCAAAGCACTTGGAGATCTCTGGTTTTGACTGTTTCACTGTTACAGTATTCATATGAAACATGAATTATTATAATTATTACATGAAATATGTTGCCCTATAAGAAGGCATTTAGGCCTCAATCTACACACCACAGTGGCCTTTACACACATGTCCCTACGAATGTGACTCAACTGTTTGAGAATGTTGTTAGTACCCGATATTGATTGTGCTGTGTAAAATGGGCAAAGCACCTTGCAGAACGCATAAATAGCTAATGGAATCCACCGGACACCCCATTATGACGTGTGGTCTATCCCTGCACGAATCTACACTTATGCACAAATGTATTAGCCCTATTAATAATGTATTATCCTATTAGTCCAAAAAGCCACAGTGCTCCTGTTGCATCATGTCTGCTGTTGCCTATTCAAGTGTACTAGGCACGCTGCAGTTAAGACACCCAGCACTCATTGAGTCATTAGTATGAACTCTGGATAACTCACATACAGTAGGATTCATATACTGTATTGATGCTTTTGAAGCCGTGGCCACAAACCTCGACAGGTATGATGAGCCAGAGTTTTAATTCATGGAAATCGACATTACCAGAAAACGGACTCGATGGGGCATTGATTTACTGACTGAAATCAAAAAGGTTTTTTTTTTTTTTGTAAGCCTCAACGTGACTGACTTTCAAAGCAGTTTTGCCATTTATTAATCTAAAAGCCATGACTCACAACATGCAGACATGCGATAGATAAAACGATTAAATATTTGAAATACATTGCTATGTTAGTGCTTCACAGTTTTGCTGTAACTGAGCATTAGTCCAGGAGACATTGAATGAGTAATTGCTTTAACTCACCAATCAATGATCAGCTATACATTTTGTCCTCTTAGGCTACTTCAACTATTTCAAGGCCACATTCAATTTAACTCAAATTGACCGTGTGGCTACCATAATTGCCAATGTGAAATGCCAATCAAAGAAAGAGACACCTTTGCCTTTAAAAACCTTCATTCAAAAAAAAAAAAACTAAATTAGCTTACTTCATTGCTACAATGCAAGCCAAACACGGGTGAACTCTCATCTTACAAGCATCTGCTAAGAGACATAAATAATATATATTTAACAAATAAATAACACCACCTTCTTTTTCTCTGAGCCAAATTAAAACAATAATTTAATGCTAACCATCTCCTCCCTTCCTAACCATATCCATGTGAACAGAGAGGGTGTCTACATTATTCTATTTTCATTGTAATCAACAACACCTTTGTTATGATTATGTTACTCATTCATACTATGAGTTCTCCATACTAAGGGGTTTTCAAACCCTTGAAACAGTCAGGAGTCATTTGAGACCACATTAGTTGGAAAACTCTGGTTTCACATTTTTATGTGGACAGGGAAATCCTCAAACATTTGAGAACAACACTGTCACTGATTATGGGGAAACTAATTGTTGCAGCAGGCACTCTGTGAATGGAACTCTTCAAGAATAGCCTCCCTGTAACCTCTAAAATGGGAATTTGATTTGGTGACTGTACTTATCCAATCCATACACTCATTTGACAGAAATAACTTTCTGAAGGACAGTGAAAAGAGATTCTTGTGACTTCTTTTGTTATTTAGAAGATGCTCCACCTAGAGAAAGAAACGGGTGTAGAGCTAGTTGGAAAAAGTAGATCCATGAGCAAAACACATCCATCTTTCGTGCTCATTAATGTGAAAAATGTACCTTAAAGTCAGTCTTCACAGAGGTCGAATGTCTCAAACAAGAAAAACACTTCAAGAAATCGCATTAACAAATGAGAAAAATACCATATGTTTCCTCTGACACTAATGACCCGCTTTTGATTTGTCTCCCTGTGTCTCCTCCACTCTTCTTCTCACTCGCACCTTTATTCATGAAATAAATTAAATCACGTCCTTGACATCTCAACAGAAAAGGCATTATTGTTTTATGGCGTTATTAATTTGTTTGCATTTTGAAACCAACCTCTTATACATTCAGATATTGTGCTGCTGACCCTAGAGAAGATGCTGTTTTAAACGCTCTGTAAACATGTTTGATTGTTTTATATGCAGAGGTTTTGGGTTCACGCCTAAAGTTGTTCCAACAGTTTATATGTTCGTGCTGTAGTGAAGAGCTCTATTTGTAAGTAGCAAAAGTGTGCATGATCCCATAATACTGTTGTTGTGATGGCAGCTTTACATTATGTAGATTTTTCTTATACTGTATAGTTTTTTGTTTTTCAGTCGCATACGACATAGTAACTCACACTACACAACACGTGATCGCTGTGGCCACACCGTCCTTTCGACTGCTCACTACAGCCAAGAAAAAATTACATGTCAGAAATCTAATTGGATTGGAATGAAGCGGACAGGTTAATTATGGCGTCATCAAATCGGGTGTTGGCATTACGTGGTGCTGTGTGAGGTTATGTCAAGGTAGCTTATCCTATACTTTTTTCTCCTTTTTTATACTCTTATATTTTATTTATTTATTTATTTTTGTTATTGATTTTCTTCCTTGCCATTTGCCTTTCTGTGCTCTCTGTGCACTGCATGAACACTCTCCTTCTTCTTGCTCTCTGAAAAGCTGCCATTGACCACACTAACAAAAGGCCCCTGCTGGAGAAGAGGTCAGTGAAAGGGAGGCAGACCTGTAAGAAAGCCCTGCTGGGATATTTAATTAATAAGGATTAGCCATGATTCAGAAGCAGCATGCTGCCACGTGTATTATGAGATTGGAGCGTTACAGGAGCTTTTTGTTTTTGTTTTACTGTTTTTTTTCTCACTGGCTCCATGACATGGTACATTTCATTTGGGGATATGCTTCACGTGCATACTTACATTGATACCTTTAAGGTTATATATACAGTATAACCTAAACCTATTACAGTATATATATATATATATATATATATATATATATATATATATATATATATATATATATTATATATATATATATATATATATATATATATATATATATATATATATATATATATAACCTTCAATAGATATATGTACAGTATATAATGTAAGTAAGTCTCACATTTCCAACACATAGAATATCATTAATATGCATAGTTTACATATATACAGACATATGCTTTTGGAAACACAGAGACACAAAGTCTTTCTCTCGCACACACACACACACACACACACACACACACACAGGGCCGGCGGAAGGCATGGGCCAGGGGGCCAAACCACCAGGGGCTCTGCAGTGTGGCGAGCTGTAGGCTACAACATTGAACACTGAATTGCCAGGTTGCTAGCAGTGGATAGCAGAGGGGGCGACAATGTAATAAGGTAAAATCTGCATCTCACTATGTCACGGCATCATATTCAATAGGTGGTCCGATTTCTGTATAATAGCCTGTAATAATAATATATTTATGTTACGTGAAGGCCTAATTGCTTAATTGTAGGCCACCGTTTTTTCTGTGAGGCCCGGTCGCAATTTTTTTTATTTTATTTGTCCATGCGGTCCAGTAGCGCTGGAAAGTATCAACGTTGAGCTCCCCCACACATTGAGCCCAGCCCCGACCTGCACACTGCAGCCAGGGGCTTCTGCGATGGACGAGGAAGAACAGTTGAAAGTGGCATACAGTCTATGAACATGGGGGCGCCATATTCCTATTAAGCCCAGAGCGCAGGATTGCCTTCCCTGGCCCTACACACACACACACACACACACACACACACACATACACATACACACACACACACACACACACACACACACACACACACACATTAATAAATGAACACCCACTGACCATTGACATTGTCCAGTCCAGAGAGTGTGACTACGAGGCCGAGCGGATCGGAGCGGCTCACTGAATCCTGATGCTATTGATCTCCTCTGTGTGTGTCCTGATGGCATTATTCCGCCCCTGAGTCAAAACACCTCCCGCCATGTCCAGACACACAAAAAAACACTGTCAATCGATTTAGGTTCACAACACCACCAAGACCCACTCGTTTTTAGCCAAGAGGCTTTATAAGTGTGTGTGTGTGTGTGTGTGTGTGTGTGTGTGTATGTCCATTTGCCCCAGTTTCCCTTGGTTTCAGCAGAGCGGCTTTATGTTAGCTGTGTATGTGTCTATGTGTCTGTGTTTGTGTGTGTTTACCTGTGGTATCTCTCAGGCTTCATGGTACCTGTGTGTGTGTGTGTGTGTACGTGTGTGTGTGTGTGTGTGGGCAAACCCAAGAGGGATTTGTATCAGTTGTTTGTTGACACCTCATGTATCACTTCTGTCACCACGGCACCTCACTATTGTGTGTGTGTGTGTGTGTGAGTGAATCATGGCATGTGTGTTTTTTAGCAGGTCTGATGGGATGTTGCTTTGTTGCTTTCAAAAAGACAGCATGCAACAATTTGCAAGTTGGTGATGCATATTTGTATAGGCAACTAGTACTGGGATGTTCCAAAAGAAGGGTATGTACAATACATGTAAAGAAATTGACAATAAAAGCCGACTTGACTCGACTTGACTTGACTTGACATCCAAGGAAAATATTATATAGAACATACCCATGTGCCAGGTCTGAAGTGTCAGTGGTGAAAAGAGGATAGAGGCTTTTCACTGTTGATTGTGCACACTTAATTTTAAGCCTGAAGAAGACCCCTCAAGGGCTGACATGTTGCTCAAATAAAGCTGTCTAGGAGCTTTTAAAACAGTGTGCAGGCCTCTATCCTCCTTTAACTCATTGAGTGCCAAAAACGTAATATTACGTTTTTCCTTCCCATGCGTTGAGTGCCAAAAACGTAATAATACGTTTTTAGCTTTTTTTTTTTTATTACGAAACTAGACACTCTAACACACCTTATATGGGATTTTGGGAACTCTGTGATGAATGGAAATGAAATATATGACGATCGAAAACTCATGAAAATGCAAGATCTGGACATTTCATCTGGACTTTTGATCTTAACTCGGCTTTTGATGGTTGCCGCTTTGTTTCGAATCAGTCACTGATTAGCCTATCAGTGACATGCACGCCAGGTCAAAATCAGGTAATTTATTTTCGTGGGTTTATCACTAGGTGGCAGGTCTCGTTAGATCTCTTCCCAGAAACTTTGCAGGCAACACTTCTCAGGTGCTGAAGGGAGAAATGAAAAAGTCGAAGAAAAAGATATTGCAGCAACACTGGATGAGTCCACCTTTCTACTAAGACAAGATGACTGACCACGACAGGTCAAAAACATTACTGTACAAGGAGTGACTGAACACCGTGCTGAGGAGGGAGCTCCATCTCCACTACGAGCCGGGCCTAGCGGAGGGAGTGGTAGGCCGAGTCGCGCTTGCAAGAGGGCACGCCCTTGCCAGAGTGTCGAATATGTCGGTGATAGTGTCTCATAAAAGACGCAAAATCTCCATTTCTAGAAAAAAACAGGGATTTTGATGAAAACTAGCCACTGTTTAGCGTGGGATTTCTCAGGAACAGAGGCGTGTAGAAATACACGGTTTGCACTGACTGAGAGCTTAAAGTCTCACCTTTTAAACGAGCCATTGTATGTGTTCATAGTTATAACACAGAATACGCTGTGGCTGTACAAAAATCATCAACAATGGTCTAGATTGCTGGCACTCTAAGACAAAGCTTCCGAAAACAGCTTGGCATTCAATGAGTTAACTAGTACTGGCATCCCAGACTCATATGCATTTACTTGCATGGCATATGGTTACTGTATATGAAGGACAGGTAAACCCATTTGGCGATCCATTTAGAGGGGCAGCCGTGGCCTACTGGTTAGGGCTTAGGGCTTGTAACAGGGTTGCCGGTTCAATCCCCGACCAGTAGGAAAAACGTGGGCGGGGAAGGTGGTTGAGCACTGTTCACCTAATCCCTCACTACTCTCCGAGCACCACTGTAGCAGGCAGCTCACTGCATCGGGATTAGTGTGAGCTTCACCTCACTGTGTGCTGAGTGTGTTTCACTTATTCATGGATTGGGATAAATGCAGAGACTAAAAAGAGTATATATACTTATATACTAGCATTTTGCAAAACCCAACACACAAAGCCACAAGAGCTAACACAAGGTGAGGACGGCAAGAAGGAACTCATACCTTATGACCACCTTAAGCATACCCTACTCACATGGGGTAGGGTGATATCTGCTAGAGGCTAGAGGCTCTCCCACTATAGAGAGATAGAAGGAATGAGTTGGTAGAATAAGCTGAAGGATCCCAACATCTCTTTTTGCAACAACATTTCTGACAGCGGCCATGATAGTTGTCCATAATGGCACGAGGCCATCAATTACTATTTTAATATGCAGTATGCTGTTGCTGTTGTTATCATAATTACACTGCCGTCTCCCAAAGTCTGGGGTCACATTCAAATTTCCCTTCCACTCGCTTGTAGGCAGGGATGTAGTGTAAAATAAGAGGTGGGTAAACTATGATTTCTGTGATCTCGGTGAGGTGGACCGCGCCATGTGGTATCGGATAACAATGCCAGTGGTATTAAATGGTTCTTAGAGTGTTGATGAGTGGACATATTGTGACTGTGAATAATACAGTGTGATTCTAGAATGTTAAAAGTTACAATTGGTGAATAAACTCTTCTGAGAGGTGGATAATTATTGATACTTACCTGGCAGGGGTGATGCAATGATCAAGAAGGTTGTTTGCCCAGGGCGAGGCTCGGCCATTGCACATCTGGTCGTGCTGACCCCTGCGAATTCCTCAAATGTGGGAATCACAATTTCTGGTAGTGGAGGACTGCGTTTCTGGTAGTGGGGGACTGCGTTCGCGCTCTCCCCTGAATTTTTCCATGGGGTAGCCGTGGCCTACTGGTTAGAGCTTTGGACTTGTAACCGGAGGGTTGTACCCTGACCAGTAGGAAGCGGCTGAAGTGCCCTTGAGCAAGGCACCTAACGCCTCACTGCTCCCCAAGCGCCGCTGTTGTTGCAGGCAGCTCACTGCGCCGGGATTAGTGTGTGCTTCACTGTGTGTTCAGTGTGTTTCACTAATTCACAGATTGGTATAAATGCAGAGACCAAATTTCCCACACGGGATCAAAAGAGTATATATACTTATACTTATATATATATATATATAAACTCTAATAAGAGGTGGATAAACTCTATTTCTGAAATTTCAAAGGTAGATAAACTGTGTTTACTTGCATTTAGCCTCCAATACATCCCTGCTTATAGGCATAGCCCAGGAATTCCCATATGGTTCAAATTTGGCAAATTTGGGATTTGCTCTGCAGGTCTGTCTGACAAAGAGGCCATTGAAGCCCATTTCCAATGTCCCTAAAACACGGGCATGCAAATACAATTGTTAATCTGGAATTGAGTAAACAACTGCATTTAAAACCTTCGTTCACGAGATTGCTACACTTCTGAGACGATTTGGTAAGAGTTTAATGCACCAATTTACATTTAATTTCACTGCTAGTTACGCCCCCTGCTGGAAGTCGTAAGTCAATTCACCTTTTCCAGACCCACTCCCAATTACAATTGAGAAGGTCTGAGTGCTAACCAGGCTATTATAAGCAGAATGCCAACTGACTGCTTCTTCCCTACATGGTTCTTGCATAGTGAGTAGAGGAGCTTTGGGTCAATGTCCTCTCTTTGGAGAAAACTGCCACTAATTAAGCACTGTCCACAGGATTTGGCATGGCATTGCAAACTACTTTCTTCAATATTCTTTCTTTTCTCCTGCACAAATGTCCCACTTTAATGCCACCAAAGCATCCCTTGACTATCAGACCCCCCTTGACCATGCTAGACAGATGGAGTCAAACACCTCCAGAATTTAGCCTGCATCTCACAAATCTTCTCTGTGATCTGAACATTTTAGATTTGCCTGTCCATTAAGCTTTTTTCCTAGCCTGACGAGGGCACTCACCGTTCGCAGTGCTCAGTCCGAGGGGCGGGATAATCGGTTGTCTTTCAAATCCCCTCTGCACGCAATAGGACAGTGCTATGAGTCCCATGCGTTTCCAACCAGCGGAGCTAGTTCAAACTTTTGCTAACTTAATAAAAGCTTAACTCGTGTCACACTGTTCGCCAACAGCAACATACATCTTATTTGTTTTCAAGTAGCAGGGAATTCAAGCCAAACCGTTGCAATTCTGCCATCAATCGTTATGTTAAGCCCGCCTAACGACTCTATACACGATTTGATTGGCCTGATAGAAGTTTAATTTTTCGAGCTCACAAGCCAATGGAGAGTTGCTAGACTAGCCCTGGAAGCAAATGTAATTTGCTGCCGCTAGGATGCGTCTAGATTTCTAGGCTACTTTTTTCCCCCAGTCTTCCTGTGTCAGCTGTGTATATTCTCTTGCCCAGCATTATCTAGAACATTTCTTTTTCTTTACTTTACTTTTACTTTAACTGTCTTGAAAGCCTGAAGTCACCTCTTCTGTTAGCGTTGACACTGGTGTTTAGCTGGTATGAGTTTCTCAAGCACGTTAATGTATTTGTCCTCTTGCTCAGTTGTGCCTTCCACTCCACTTTCTATTCTGGTGAAAGCCAGTCAGAGGCGATTGCTCTAAGACTACAGGGGAAGCTCAGCCTCCTCTAAAATGTCATGGAAAATCGCATCAAATAACACTATTACATTAGCTAAGCTTCTAGCCTACTATTCCAACTAGAACATGCTGAAAACATGTTCATCTTCATGGCTAGTTTGTTCAGCAACAAGGTCATTTATCGTGATTTCGCACCCGTAATACATTGCTGTGACGACACGATCCATCAAAAAAAACATGCAAAAAACCCATAGACGCTCGGCTTCACTGGACTTTCAATGGCACTACAGAGTGGGCTGATCTCAGTGCAGAAAAGCTAGACGTTTATTGGACAAGTGCCACAAAATCGTCATTTCCAGGGAAGCCCGGCGTCTCTGGGAGTGAATGGGACAGTGGGATGGCCCGGACGCCGAGCTTCTGTATGATGATTGGAGGAACCGTCATAGAGGCTGGACTCTTTTTGATTGACAGCATATGTTGCGATCTGACAGGAAGTGGTTCAAGTTCAAGTTATAAATAGCATACTGTAAATAAAACCGTAATGTGAAGTTACAGAGTTTGTGACTTGCTTTTGTTTCAGTTGTGTATTTAGGCTAAGTTAGTGCGCTATATAATGGTGTAGGCTATATTATGCTAATGTTTACTTGAATTTTAAAAGCCCACCACCAGGGGAGATTAAAAATAAAACAGCAAGGCAGATGAACGTACACAGAGAAATAACTCTAGAAGGCTAGCCTAAACTCCCCCCAAGCTGCCATGTCTGCCATGCCAACTCTATAGCCTACTGGTTGGTCTATTCTGGGTTTGGGGATAATTTTTGCCCTCAAAGAACAATATAGCACCTTAATAATATTAATTTAATAATTGACCATTTTTATCAGAGCTTCCCCTGTTCCAAAGAGCAGCAACCGCCACTGAAGTCAGTGTAGTCATTTCCTCTGTGAAATGACTGATATGAGGACTTGTGTGAGATCTTCAGACATCTCTCACGTGGAATGGCCCTCATTTCTCAGAATAACACTAGACTGACACGTTTCAGAGGAAGTGTCTGTGATTCGGGACATTTTGTGGTTTTTATCGAGCCCACAGTAGCTGATGCTCCAGATACTCAACTCATCTGACGAAGTCCAGTTGTACTGCTTCTGTAATTAGTTTCCAGCTGTGATAACATAATAGCAAAAGTGTTTCCTACTGATCAGATAGCCTTTTAAAGTGATAAACTCGGATGAGCAAACACAGCATGCCTTGGGAACTCTGGACAGATGGTTGCTGATAGTGGACCTCTGTAGATATTGCATTAAAAATTTGAAAATTAAAAATGTCCAATATTACAAATAGTATTACTACATAGTATTTCTGATTGATTGGGAGATTTTTTAATTGCTAAAAAATACCCTTTCCCTTGACAACAAGGGCATTCTGTATGACCCAAACTTTTGAACAGTAGTGCATTCACTGCTACATGACATGAGTCTGCATGTTTTACTCGTCTCTCCACTGTGAGGATTGGGATGCTGTTCCCAGCGCCTCAACATGTCTCCCTCATCACTGCCAGGGGTTGCCATGGGTGACGGATGACAGATAACTCCACTACAGAGAGTGGGGGTAAGAAATGTGCAGAGCAGGTCCTGGGAGAATGAGAGAGGGGGGTATGGAAGGAAAGAAAGAAAGATGGACAGAGAGATCCCTCATTTTCTGTTTCTAGTGGCACCAGAGGTGGTCATTTCATCAGCCATTTGCAAAGTGAACTGCCTTGAAAATCACTCAGGCCATTGAAGGTGTTTCACTTTGGGCAAACCATAAAGCAGTCTATGGGGCAAACCTCTATAATGCTGATGGTCCATGAGAACAAATAAATGGGAAGAGAGAGAGAGAGAGAGAGAGAGAGAGATCTGAGAATAAAGAAATGGGAAAGAAACTCCTAGAAAGAAAAAATATCTCACCTACTGGAATGAAACCAGAAAAACCAAGCAAACTATGAAGTTATTTGACTCTAAGCAGAGAATACAAATTAGTAACATACTTCACAATGGTAAGAGACACTAAGTTAGGGAAAAAAATGACAAGGTACAGGCTCAGCTATCAGTCTGGCAATAGAAACAAGACACAGGCAGACCTGGGTGCTTGTACTGGGATACAAAAGAAATCGAGTCAGAACTGCACTTCTTCACTAGCTGCTCAAAGTAAAAAGAAATACATTCCAACTACCCAAAATGTCAAACTATATATCCAAAATTCTTTGAGATCGAAGACCACAAGAAAATTGGGTATTTATTAGGAGAAGAGGAAGATTGTGCAATACTAGCTGCACACTACATATACAACTGTGACAGAAAGAGGAGTGACCACTGAGCAACGCTCATATGAATGTAACTCCACATACTGCAATAACCCACATTCTTATTCACAAGCGTGCATGTACACACACACACACACACATACATACACACACACACACACACACACACACACACACACACACACACACACACACTTGCTTGCTTGTTGTTCATTGAGTCCAATGATGACGTCCAGTTTTCTGATGGCTGAATAGTCCTATCCTGGATCCACAGGTTCTGTTGCAGGTGGTGCCTGTATACATATTGGTGTTACTGGCATTCATGGGTGTGATTCTCCTGAGCCAGCTTTGTTGTCTCCTGACTGTCCTTTCCTCCTCCAGTGCTTGGGTCCCATCTAGACATAGCTGCCGCCAGGTGTTGTGGTCAGCAGCCAAGGTCCTGGGCCCTATGCACCCCCCATGCATATATATTCCAGACATTTCAAGGGCTCTCAGGGCCCTGGTAATCAGTCCCACTTTTACCCCTAGTGCGACGCCCTGCACACACACACACACACACACACACACACATACACACACACACACAAACAAATATACATACTTACATAATGTATTGATGAAGTGTAATAATCATGTTTGTATGTTTCATATGCATTTTCCTTTATTCCTGTGAACGCTTTGGCAATGCAGTGTATGATTTGTCGTGCCAATAAAGATTATATTATTTGAATTGAACTGAATTGAATTCAGTGTGAGAGAAAAAAAGAGAATCCATTTAGTGCATGGATAGGCTTAACTTCAGGGAGAGCCTGAGGGTCTTAGCTTGTCTTATGTCAGAACAAAAGTTTTGATGATTTCTCCATTGAGTCATAAACATTTATGACTTGTTTATGACATGTCCATGACAGTGTCATGTCACTCTTAGGGACCGTTCGTTATTTATAAACGGGGTCACCGGAGGGATTTTGAGTGCTTCAATCAAAAGCTGCATGACCCTCCCCTGCCTGCAAGAAAATTTTCAGCGACCCTCCAGCAGTCTTTTCAAAAAAGACATGACCCTCCCAGGCCAATTTTCGATACCTTCCACCCACGCTATAGAGCGCTATGAAAACACATTGACATAGGTGCCAACTCTCACGCATTGGCCGTGAGACACACGCATTTGATTGGTTTCACACACTCACACGCCACACCCCCGATTTCTCACGCTGAAGTGTCAACCCGGTCGGTCAGATGCCTGAAAAATGAGTTTAGCCTATCTATAAATCTACCTGTTGAGCCACGGTTATGCTTTCAGAGACGGTGAGAGGGTTCAAGAGCACCCCTGTCTGTGGAATTTTATAAATTTTCTCTCATTTGCGATGCTACTTCAGAAGCCGTCCCAGGCGCGTTCCCCCCGCATTTCCCCGGCTTCAGGTAGGCTATGCTTTGAGTATTATTGAGTATTTTTCACGCTGAAGTGTCAACCTGGTAGGTCAAATACCTGGCAGATGAGGTTCAACTAAACTAAACCTATACATATTGTGACGAGGCAAAGAATAGGCCTACTTGCTTTCTTGGCAGTTTATTACCAGTATTTACAGAGAACAATACATACAACTTGGAATGGGTCAGCTTATACCCAGTGGCTATACTACACAACCTGGGTGGCATCCCGTAACATAAACCCTTTCATCCCGACAACACAACAGCCGGCTAGTTTACACACTTACATTACAAGTCACTCACCGGTGATTAACACATAACATTAGAAAGCTTACCCAGTATCTTTGCCATACATTTCCATTTACATGTGCAATTTAGGCTAATCATATTTGCATTTTGCACACAGTGCACACCCATTACTCTCGGTTTAATATTTCACTAACCCTTCACACAACACATGGCAAACCCAATATCACAATAAACAGCAAACCTTACCGAATACGAGGATATAAAGCATGCCTTTGTGCAATAAGTGGTTCCTGAGTAATCCGGTTTTGAAATTGCAACACATTTCTACATAGCCTCATTGGGGCGAAATTATAGGCCTAATGTGTTCTAATGTAAACTATTTGTCAGTAGGCCTACATACATTTTTGTAAATTGCTCAGCCATAGATTATCCCACAATCATGGTTCTTATATTGTCAGGTTCCAGCCAATCCCATTACAGATAAATTAATATATTTATATTGCCATGCTTCCTAGTGACATTAATGCAAAAATATGAAGAAAATCAAATAACGAGACACAAATATTGATATAAAGCCTGACATAAGCCATATGCAAACATTCACATCATGCAGATATGGGTACATCCTGAAAAAGGAATAGCATGTAGGCTATAGGCTATGGCCATTACAATGACCAATATATTATCTTAAATAAACTAGTTGAATAACACAGGTGACCACTTCTGCATAATTTCATGGAGTGCTGAAATGTCAACACATTTTTTAACATTTCTGAACTGTGAAATGTAGCATATGTTTTTGTGGTTGTGAACTTATTGCAATATCACCTAACTATTCCACCTGTGTGTGCATGGTTATAATTCTGAAGTGCAAAATAGCTTAGGCTACAGCACAAATATTTCCATAAAAATAAGCAAGTCTGACCTCTGAATTTATTTTGAAAGTGCACCTGATTGATGCATTTAAAAGTTAAAATATACAAACATTTCTTAAATTCTTACAAAACACCCACCCACTTTTTTAAAATTGTTAGTTTGGACCCCCTCACTTTTGCCGTCATGAAAATACCAGTGCTGTTTTCAGCATCTGTTTAGTGCTTCATTGTCATTTTCATTGGATTCACGGTTTAGTTTGATATTTAATTTACTTTTGGACTGTTTGAATATATTGTTAAATGTTGGGACTGATGGGCACTGAAATCTGGGGAGGTATTTGATGATCACTATTATGTTCCATGTAGTTGAAAGATTGTCGGGATTTCAAACAAACCATCCGCTTTCATGCGTTCATTGAACGCTCTGCTTGGTGCTGTAATGGAAACCTTATTGCGTAGCCAAGTAGCCTATTGAGTTATTTTTTAAATTATGCATGATTTACTTTTTATTAATTTCGTAGGCTGGCTTTATTTTGTTATATAGAAGTATCTAAATAACCTGTTAAAATGTACCAGAATTCAGGAAATTGCATCTAGTCCAAAAAAAAAAAATTCTGGGGAGGACCCCCATACCCCTCTCTGAAATGTCCCACCCACTTTCACAAATGCCTCCGGCGCCCATGGTCCTAGTAGTAGGCTAGATCCCTTTGATACCAATGTTCATTTAACTCTGAGACCCTGGTCCCAAGGATGGATTACTGCACGGGCCTTCCGGGCCCAGACCCAGGGGCCCAAGGTGTCAGGGGGCCCTGAAGCCCAAGCCTTTGCATGGAATCATTGCCTCAATATCAACACATCAGGATGTAGGCCATGAATCTGATTGAATTTAGTATTGGCCATCCCCAAAATGCTAGCCTGACGAGCCAGACCCACATTAAAACGTTCGCAGTGCTCAGTCCGAGGGGCGGGATAATCGGTTGTCTTTCAAATTCCCTCTGCACGCAATAGGACAGCACTGAGTCCCATGCGTTTTCCCACCAGCGGAGCTAGTTGGCTAGTTCAAACTTTTGCCATCTCAAAACAAGCTTAACTCGTGTCACACTGTTGGCCAACAGCAATATCCATCTTCTTTGTTTTCAAGTAGCAGGGAATTCAAGCCAAACCATTGCAACTCATGCCATCAATCATTATGTTATGCCCCCCTAACGACTCTATAGACGATTTGATTGGCCTAATAGAAGTTTAATTGAGAGTTGCTAGACTAGCCCTGGAAGCAAATGTAATTTGCTGCCGCTAGGGTGTGTCTAGATTTCTAAGCTACCAAAATGCACCAGAAATCACATCAAACAAATGAAAAAAATTCTGGGGGAGGACCCCCAAACCCCCCTTCCACATATGCGACAATTAGTGGGGAGCCCTTCATACATGTGGGCCCAGGGCCCCGAAAGTTCATAATCCATCCATGCCTGGTCCATACACCTGAGAACCACTGATGTACGTTTTTTTTACTGTACGGTATAATGCTGAATGAGCCAAACAAAAATTTCCGCAGCAAAATGTTGGTTGGCCCCACCAAATCTCACTCCAAGGTTTTTTGAAAAGTTGGCAGCCCTGCACATTGACTTTAGCAATAGTTCTAAACTCACCCTCTGCTTTCTGATCTAACACATCACACTTCACCAAGATGGTGGCCATTTCAGTAGATTTACTCACTAACATTGTTGTGGAAACACAATAAGCATGGAAACTAAATGCACACTTCCTGCAACTGCATTAGCCTACTTGAAATAATTTACTCCTCTAGTAAGTATTCACATGAAATAAAACAATAAAACATTGAGACCATTCAACAAAGCACACTGGGTAATAACAAATTCAACACATGAACTTGTTGCTATGGACTCGTCTCTAGGGTTGTGGCTAGATGGGATACAGCTAAGAACAGAAGTTACGTAACAGATAGTGAAATCTCGCCGCTCAGGACAGGAAGTAGGAAGCGATCGTGGATATTCCAAAGGAAACAAGAAAAATAGCTATTTTGCGAACATTAACATCACTTTTATGTTATAAATTCATGTTAGAAATACTATTACAAAATAAATAGTTTAGTTATGATCACGGGTGTCCCAAAGAAGTATAATATAAATGGACACGTAAGTTTAACTTTACCCCGCGTTACGAGAACTTATAATTAAATATGTCTCTGCCATGGATATCCGTGTCATAAATAAAAACTATTTTTAAAACTATTTCTATGGATCATTGTGAAAGAGTTGCTTCAATTGCACAACAAACACTGTCATTTCCCTTTGGGGATGGACCATAACTTGCTGTGATAGAGCTGCTAACGATTGGACTAAGATCGTAACTTTTGAAACCTGGCATGCAATATCTACCTCTGCACGGAGACTCGACTCCATCTGTAGAGAACACAACATGTAGGCTTACATATATGTGCAATGTATTGGCAGTACCATTATGAATCATATAGATATATGCAGTGAACAGAATATACTAAAAACTGAATAAATATGGTATGAACCATATGGACAGATATGTACAGTACAGTTATGTGCAGTGTGGTAACAGTAGGCCTACCATTGTAGTGCAGAAACAGAAACACAAACATCAGAGAGACTTGCTTCTACAGCTACATAAGATAAGAGTTAGAGAGTCACAATATGTCCAATATGATTTCATTTAATTTTAGGGCGGTGGGGTTTGTGATTTTCACATACAAACAAAGCATTCTGGTGCATTCTGACAAAATAGAAAATTTCCTGTGTTGGTAACTTTACTCATAAATCTATCTACAGTCAAGTATGCATTTAGAGAAATACAATAAAATATCAATATAATATAATACATTTTATGTGTGGTTGTTTAAGACACACTGAAGGCATGATGCCACCATAGGTTTGCAGAGAACTACAATATGCACACTGAAGGCATGATGCCACCATAGGTTTGCAGAGAACTATATACAATATGCACACTTGAAAGGGGTGGGGTGGTGGTGTGGGGAGGTTGTGAGGGCCGCTGAAAACCAGTGTCCATCCTCACAGAAAAGAGTTACAGTTAATCTGCAGCCTTAGGCACTGGTTAGCAGAAGGTGTCCACTACAAACCAACAAACCCCACTTCTAAAAAAACACAAACACACTTGCGCACTCCCCGGGAAAACAGGAGATTCTGTCAATCTGAATTTTAAGTTTTTAAGTTGCTTACATAATAACATTGGCCTTTATATGACACATTATATGACACAGGAGGGAGAGGGAGACGTGCGCACACACACACACACACACACACACACACACACACACACACACAAACTCGCGCATACAGTACGTCCTGACCAAAACTGCGGTCTTTAGTTAAGACTGTAAACTTAGTCATGGTTTCTTCCCTCAGAATCACTGAGGTACTTCTCAAAACTGCTGTGCGAATGAAGAAAAGCTGCCATCGTTATAGTAACAATATCGTCCGTGATACGGGCTCTGGTATCGTCGAGATTTTGCGATATTTCACTGTCTGTTACGTAACTTCCGTTCTTAGCTGTATCCCATCTAGCCACAACCCGTCTCTAGGCTTCCTAAGTCATTGTAAAGCTGCCGAAGCTGAACATTATCCAAAACTCAGACGAGCGTCAATTTGGGAGCTTGCATACACTTCTTCCTTCTCAAATGACTTGAAAAGGCCGTTTGCACAATTTCACAAATAATCACAGGGACCGAAAAATAGGCTACCTAACATGCCAACTTTTTCCGGGTTTAGGCCTATCATTTTAACTTTTCCCCGCTGTCTTGCCGTTTAATACTTTCCCGTAGAATATCCCATATTACTGTAAAACTCTCATAACATTAGTCCTGCATTCTGGCCTGTCTCGAATACTGGCCTGTCTCTTGCTTGAATACGAACTCAGAGTGATGTTAACCTACAGTAGGCCTATTTAAGTTAACGACGTGGTTGTCGTGAGAGCACCTGCCAGGCTAAGAGCCAAAGAAATCCCCCTGTATATTCACTCCAAGTTGGCCTACCATAACTTACCAACTCTAGCCTACACTGTAGACCATAAACTGGCTATTTATATGACCAATGTATTTAGATTCTGTATTCTGCTTTATGAAGCAGAATTACGACTGCTACTTGAACGTAACACATTTTTGTTGGCAGGAGAGAATGACAGCGATTAACAAATTGCACTTGTTGCTGGTTACCAATAAATAGGGCCTACTATATATTTTTTTGCAAACAACAAAAACAGAAAGGATGGAGACAGCAAAGCTAAAGATGGGCAGGAACAAGGTCAATTGGTAGAAATGCTTGTCAAAACGTTAGGAGCTGGATGTGTGGATGAATGAAGCACAAGTATGCTTTATAAGCATGCACATTGTTTAAAGTTAGGCTAGGTTACACGGTAAACTACAAATAAACCAAAGTTAAATTTAGCTTTTTTAGGGCTGGATAAAGTTGACCAAATGGATATAGGCTGTTAGGCGTGAATAAAGTAAGCTACTTTGTTGCTCCAACCCTTCCAACGTTAATGGGGACGGATGTTGACATTTTTCGTATTTTGCGTGAGAAACCCGGGAAATCTCCCTTATTTTCATCGTTCAATGTTGACAGAGCTATGGAACGAAAGAGAACGTTATATGGCGACAGAAATCAACAATCAAACAAGCCACTTTGATTTTTTTGCTGTTTTCATTAATACAAAAGATGGGTGACCCCCCCTCCTAGACAAAAAAAAGTTAGGTGACCCTCCCCTCAACAAAGAATAAAAAGACATGACCCTCCCCTATTTTCCTCCGGTGACCCCGTTTATAAATAACGAACGGTCCCTCATGTCAATACTGTCAAGTAAAGTGTAACCGTGTAGGGTATGTGTGTGTCTTTGTACAGTATGTGTGTTTGTGTGTGTGTGTGTGTGCGTGCGCGCATGTTGTGTGGTGGTGATGGTGGTGGCGGGGGTGGGGTATTGCACACACACACTTGAGACTGTATGCATGTGTTCATGCATAACACCACCTGCTTAAGAATTGTGTATTAAGTGTACCCCCCACCACCACCACCACCACCACACACACACCTCTTCACCCCAGGGACACTGTTGATGAGGTCTGAAAAGTTCTCGCCTTAATTATGGAAATGCATATGCAATGCTTTTCACTATTCATTTGCAACACCTACCCACCTACGCTCCCAACCACACATTGATTCAAATTCAACCTCTTAACACTCTTCCTCATTCCACCCCAAACACCCCTTCACAACACCTTCTTCCTTGATCATAGTTTTCGCTTGTTCGGCTTTGCACATCTGTTGTGGTATCAGAATGGTAACTGAACTTTCAGTACACTTTTAATATAATCTATGGTTTCTTGCTCCAGTATGTGCACCAAAGACGCAAATAGAGACATACACCCACAGACACACACACAGAGAGAGAGAGAGATAGAGAGAGAGAGAGAGAGAGTAAGAGAGAGAGTGAGAGATGAACCATGAAGGCCATATAGCATTCGTTTTCACATTAACTCCAACAGATGTTTGAACACAAACACTGCCCACACTTGGTCCAGTTGGAGTGCATTAGAATGAAGTATGCCGCGTGCTTGCTTGATTCAGCAGCGACTTACGACAGATGCACGTGCACACTGACACACACACACAAACACACACACAGACATCCCAGAGAGATTTGGCCAAACAGATTTAGACTGAGATTGTTTGGACAGAGATATAGGGAGAGTGCGCACACACACACGCACACACGCACACACACACACACACACACACACACACACACACACACTCACTTTTAAATCAGTTTGATGGCAAATATTCAATATAAAATTAGCAGCCATCCTCATAAAGCTGTTTTAATTGCTTCCAAAAGAATCTGGGTGAGTGCCTATTACTCCAGTCATATTGTCCCCCGTAGCACTATAACACGTCCACAACTACAGTATATCAGCCCTGAGTTGCTCATTCTGAATCTCAACAGCCCTCACTATGTTCCTTCTGCTGCTCCTGGACTCCAGCGGTCAGTTCCATCCAGGGGCGTAACACAAGATCCTGGGCCCCTGCTTAAGCAGTCCTGATGGGCCCCCATGTTATGACATTTAATTATGAAATTAAAATATCCAGGTGAAATAAAATATACTGCTCAAAGAAAGAACACTTCAATCATACTCTGGATCGGTACTCTGACACTGTTTGGTTCTGAGCAGAGGTAAAACTTTTGAGGCGAGTGTTTTATTTGCAAGAACTGTCAGAAATTCTGTGAATGTAGTTTGAGAATGGAGAAAAGGGTGGAAGGTTTCAAAAATGTGTTTTAACAATTGTGGAAAAGCAAAAAAATTTTGAGCAGTATATATTCCAGACTTCTCAAGGGCTGTCTCTCCCCTTTGGCCCCTATAATCAGTAGTGGTTTTACCCCCAGTCCGACACCCCTGGCTTCCACCACCTCTGGTCTTCTATTTGGTTCCATTTCTGTTCTGAACTCGGCAAAAGTCACTCAGTCATTTACTCTGTAAGTTTCAACTCTTGCACTCCCTTCTTGTCTGTGGAAAAACTTGCTCATATTCCAAAATAGTCTGTGCCGCCCCTGTCCTGGATAACCCTTTATTAACACAAACACCAGCTCACTGATATATCCCCCATGGTGCATCATTCCCCCTGTCAGCCTAGACACCCACCTGCCTGCCTCTGTCTCTCCCCTCTGTGCACAGTGAGGGCTACCTACCCTGAAATCATCAGGAGAGATGGTGTGCTGCCGCCTTGCACACACTCACACACACACACACACACACACACACACACACACACACCCACACACACACACACAGACACACACACACACAGACATTTAGCTCAGTTTAGTTATCTTTGTCATTTTTGTTCGAGCTTTCTTTGCCATTCTTGTCCATCCTCCCCTCTTTTTTTCAGATGAGGTTTTAATATGAATCTGGACCAAAATATTGTTAAAGTGAAGACACTGGAGTGTCTTTAATGACTCTGAGAGACCTGTTTCAAAGTGGTGAAATGGACTAATTTGACTATTTTTGTTTGAAAAATGAAATGATTAAAAGTGAAATGATAATTATCTCTCTTTCCTACCAGCACACACACACACACACACACACACACACACACACACACACACACATGCACACACACACAAACACATCCTCTCTCAATTTCACTGTTTTCCTTTTCTGAAACACCTTCAACTCCACCCCGCCTCTCTCTCCCTCTCTCTCTCTCTCTCTCAGTCTCTCTCTGTCTCTGACTCTTTATCTCTCTCTATCTCTTTCTCTCTCTCTGTGTCTCTCTCCCTCTCAGAGTGCTTTATCAGAGTTGTTATCAGGGAGAAAATAGGAATGCAATTACACTCTTTGTGAAATAGGCTAAATGTAGGCACCTCAGGAGAAGAGGGAAGGAAACAAAGAAAACCTTTTGACATCTGGCCCCACACTCTGCAATGGAGTTTTAATGAACTCAGTCTCACACGTGTCTCACCGTTTATGACACAAAACAACAATAACAACCGGGCACCTCACTCTAATGCACCATGCTGCACTGCATTGTGTTCAAAAGATGAGGATGACAATTAGAGAGAAACTGTAGTGATTGCCACTTTAACCAGGGGTTGAGGTTGTAATGAGGAGCCATAGCAATTAGGCATCAAAGTGCACTGTGTAGTGTAGTGGTGTAATAATGATGGCTCAAGCAGAATTTACCTCCATTCCAGGTGCTGTCGGAAGCCTTTCGTGGAAAAGTATAAAAAGTTGATGTTACCGGGGGGAAAGCAATATCTACACACCATTATAACAACACCCTCACAACACACACACACACACACACACACACACACACACACACACACACACACACACACACACACACACACACACACACACACACACACACACAGACACACACACACACACACACACACACACACACACACACACACACACACACACACACACACACACACACACACACACATGCACACACACACACACACACACACACACACACACACACACACACACACACAGACACACACACACACACACACACACACACACACACACACACACACACACACACACACACACCACAACCCCTTTGAAGAGGGACCTTTTGAGATACAGGTGTAAAGATATAAATCACAATTTCAAGGACTCACTGCCCATAATTGCCTAGTGTACTGTAAGAACAGAGAGAGAGAGAGAGAGAGAGAGAGAACAATTACCAATTTTACCAATTTTATTCCCCTGCTCTCCCACTTCATCTGATTTTTTAAATAGTTTCTGAGCGCACCAATGTCTTTCTTTCTGTGTTTTTTTAAGTGGGAGATTGCAGAAATTATGAAAATAAGAAATTATTACAATTAAAAATAAATTATATTTCCAGATAAAAATAACATTTATAAGACAGGCTAAAATCATGGTGCTTATTAGCACACTGAAAAAATCAAAATAACACTCATAATCTGCCTTTACCCTTTTTTTATTAAGAACATAACTGGTACACAATCACATCCTCTCAATGTGAGTGTTTGTTGGCTTGTTTGTTTGTTTACTCAAGATAAACATATTTAAAGAGGTGTTGACTTAAAGCAGTCCTAGTTACAGACCGGTATGGAGGTGAGAGGAAAAGCTAGGCACAGGCCCTTTAGAACTCCGATGTGCCACTGCTATGTGCTATAAATAAATGTGGCTTGACTGGGCTTCTAATGAGACATACTGCATAAATACAAATGTTTTGCATAAGCAAACTGTTTCTGAATCTCTCAGAATCTCTCCTGTGTCATTATTTTGGGCCTCATGGCAAGACCTGACCTGTTTTTGTGATCCCAGATAATGGTCTTCAAGCTACCAGCATCCTGCCCACATGTATGTACTCCTAGTGTGTGTGTGTGTGTGTGTGTGTGTGTGTCATTGTTCACTGCTCCTACTGTAGTGTGTGTGTGTGTGTGTGTGTGTGTGTGTGTGTGTGTGTGTGTGTGTTCATTGTTCACTGCTCCTACTGTAGTGTGTGTGTGTGTGTGTGTGTGTGTGTGTGTGTGTGTGTGTGTTCATCAGGCGCGCGGGAACCTATTTTTGACCAGGGGTGCTGAATAACAAAAATAATGGATGTCCAACGATTTCTCCCCTCCTGGACATGTTTCGGATTTTGACTGCTAAATACGTCATTTTAGCCGGTTTTGACTGGGTGATAGAGAGAAGTTTTAGAAAAGTCCTTGGCAGCCACAAATTCCAATGTTCCGCGACAGCAATCCAAAGCCACCTCGCCCACCCTAACCCCACAGAAGTGCACTTGACATCATTAGCCTATTTCAGTATAGCTAAGGAAAATTACTTTTCTGATCGTCAAAACCACACCAGAGATGTTTGGCTTTAAATATAGGCTAATAATCAGGCTGCAATGGTCTCGCAAATAATTTCTGAATAGCCTAAAGTGTGTCGTCTCCACAGCAAGTGTCCTAATAATTTCTATCTTAGCGACTAGGATAGTGAAATGATCACTAGCTATACAGTTATTAATTTTGCAAAACTGTAAAACACAATTAAAGTTTCTTTCAGCTTATCCATGCTTTTTTGAATGTGTAAATCGCATAGAATATGTAGACCTATATCAACCGTACATCACATAGGCCTGGCTGAAACCACGCTACGGTTCTTACAGTAACTGACTCACGTTCACGTTGATCTCTATAACTGTTCATTTTTAGTAGCCTATATTCAAACCTATCCATAACCCTTTTTTGTTATTTGACTCATCATTTCACATACAAAAATATAAATAATGTCAGACAGCAAATTAGTAATTATTTAAACATGTAGCCTATATAATATTTTTTTTTAAATCTATCTCCTGCCAGCACCCCCCTTCCCGTGCCCTTGGTGTTCATTGTTCACTGCTCCTAGTGTGTGTGTGTGTGTGTGTGTGTGTGTGTGTGTGTGTGTGTGTGTGTGTGTGTGTGTGTGTGTGTGTGTGGTGTGTGTGTGTGTGTTCATTGTTCACTGCTCTTGTGTGCGTGTGTTTGTGTGTGTGTGAGTCCATTGCTCCTGGATGGGTTAAATGCAGGGATGTGTGTGTAAACATACAGCTACTCTATTCTATGCGTGAACTGTGGATTAATATGTATCTACGTTACGGTAAAGGTGCAGTCAGGGATTTTATGCGATATCAAGCCCATAACATTTGTTTCTCACATTCAGCAATCATCTCCTCATAACCACTAGCTGTCCATTCCGTGAGTACACTGTAAAACACCCGATCTCTGTAGGCAGCCCAGCCTCCAAAAACTGGTAAGTGGGGGCAGCCTGTCCCCCAAGCAAAAACAAAACCCTGCATGGATTTTCTCTGGGAATACTGAAGGTACTGTAGGGGAGAGCTACCTCTCTGCCATGTTTTATTTGGTCCTTGGTTAAAATATAGAGCAGTTTTTTTTTTTTTTACAAAACCGTCTGCTAATAAATTTAAATATAAACATAAACACAAACAAATGCATCTTCCTACGTAACCCTTGACTGCACCTTTAAGTGTTAAATGCATGAAGATCACACCGGGAACATTTTTAAATAATAATTTAATTGATTAAAACATACTTTCAAAATGGACAGGGTACACTTACCTTTACCTGTCTTTCCCACCGAATTGATTACTCTTTTTCTTTAAAGTTATGTTAAGTTAAGCTGACTAGCCTGAGGGTGAGAAACACTACTGAGCTAATTAACTAATGAGTGCTTTGGAGTGAATGGGCATTACAGGGCGCCAGGATCTTGTCTCTTAAAGGTGCTGTACTGTACTTAATAGCTTCCTGTGTTTACCCATGGCTTAATTCCTCAACATTGGAGATCTCTCTGTGTGTGTCTGTGTTTGGAAGTAGGTGTGTGTGTGTGTGTGTGTGTGTGTGTGTAAACCCAATAGGGTTTTGTATCAGTTGTTTGTTGACACCTCATGTATCACTTCTGTCATCATAGCACCTCACTTCTGTGTGTGTGTCTGTGTGTGTGTGTGTGTGTGTTTGTGTGGTTGTGTCTGTACAGTATGTGTGCATGCATGTGTGTGTGTGTGTGTGTGTGTGTGTGTGAATGTGTGTGCATAAGTAAGTATAGTATAAGTATATATACTCTTTTGATCCTGTGAGGGAAATTTGGTCTCTGCATTTATTCCAATCTGTGAATTAGTGAAACACACTCAGCACACAGTGAACACACAGTGAGGTGAAACACACACTAATCCCTGAGCAATGAGCTGCCTGATACAGCGGCGCTCGAGGTGCAGTGAGGGGTTAGGTGCATTGCTCAAGGGCACTTCAGCTGTGGATGTGGGCATGGGAGAGCAGTGCTCAACCATTTCCCCCGCCCACATTTTGCTACTGGTCAGGGATCGAACCAGCAACCCTTCGGTTACAAGCCCGAAGCCCTAACCAGTAGGCCACGGCTGCCCCCACGGCTGTGCATGTGGGTGTGCGTGTGTGTGCATGTGAGCGTGTGCGTGTGTGTGCATGTGAGCGTGTGCGCGCGTGTGTGTGCATGTAAGCGCGCGCGTGTGTGCGCACGTGTCTATCATATTTGAGTCGAGCATACTATAAACAAATATCGTGCTCGTTAATATGAATGACGACGTTCACACATAAACTATAACGATAACAACATGAAGAACAACATCGTTGGGGATCACTTTCAGAGCGATTGTGAGAACGATAAAAAGCTAATAGCCAATCAGAACCCATCGAATTTTAGCCGTCACATTCATTAACACAAGGAGAAACTATGTTTATCGTTGTTTAGTGTGAACGCTTTTATCGTTATGGTTATAGTTATCGTTATCGTTCTTGGTGTGAATGACCCTTTACCCATGGTACTGATAGATGTAGCTTGCAGTTGGAGTACCACAGGTGGGTTGCTTGACATATTGGAGTTGACATACTGGGCGGTGAATGAGTGAGTGAGCTTGGGAAGGGTTTTATTTATTGTGTATACCTGTTATGCACTTGGGTTTGTCTTCATGTATATTTGTATTGATTACCTAGTTGCTTGCATTGTATCTTCCTTGTTGGTGGCTTTGGATAAAAGCTTCTGCCACATGACAATAAGTACATGTTAATGTGAAATGTATTTGTGTTTAGTGATGGTGGGGAATGCACAGTATCCTCCAGAATGATTGACACCTCTGCTTTATAAGACTTTCCTTTTTCTCAGAATAAATTTGCTTCCCTTCAAGGTTGGATTTTCCCTCATTTTTTCCATTATGAGATTACAATAAATCACCAGAAGATTATTTTGTATACCTGTTTTTAGTCAACTTTAGCAGAGGCGACAGTAATTCTGGAGGGTACTGTACAGTATGTGTATTTACCATCGTTGCTTATTTTGATGGGAATTACATTCACTGAAATGCAAATCATGTAATTGATGTTTTGTTTGTACTTACCTAAATTACATATTTCAAAACATCAAAGTATTTTATTAAATATGCATATATTTAAAATATGTATAAAATATCTGTGTGTATGTGAGCATATTAAGTCTAACTTTATTTATTAAAGAACCCATATGTTTTCACCTCTAATATATTTTCAAGGGCATCTGCCTGATCCTGCCCATGTTGGATGCCAAGTTTAGATACATGATAAAAGACAACTGGGCTATCTGCCAATGCAGCAATAAGGCCAGATAGAAGCACACTCTCAGGAGAACACAAGCATCCCCAGTGTCCCAGAATCTGCATGAAGACTTCCTATAGCCTACAGCCCATTACTGTGAGAGCCTACAGCCTAATAAACTACAGGAAGCACAGCACACACACCAGAGACAAGGACTGAGACACAGACTAGTAGGGTTCTTTGTGATAGATAAATAGATAGATAGATAGATAGATAGATAGATAGATAGATAGATAGATAGATAGATAGATTTTACCATCGACTGAGAGCAGTATGTAGGCTATCTGATGCGATACATACGTTCTAACATCATCTGAAGTACACACTATGATTTCTTCATGTATTAGATTGTAAGGGCATATGGGATGAGTGGTTTTGTGTTGCTTTATATATCTGTGTGAAGTGAATGATGAGAGTTTTGGGATAGCTAACTAGCTAACCACATTGTTCTTTATATGTGTATGTGTTGCTAGCGCTTGCCACTTTGTCTTCATGCAGGATAACTTATATGCTTCAGTTTCTCTCTATTTTGTGTTAAGCTACTGTTTTATATAAAGATATACATCTACATCTCTCATTTTAATTCCTTCATAGCAAATATTATGTTCATTTATCATGTTAGAAGATCTGATAATTGTGGTGTAGCCCTCCTGCATGTAGACTATGTTGTATGTGTGAACTGATTAGATTTAAGATATATTTCATAAGTAAGTCAATAGTTCACCAAATAACATGCTGTGTGATTGAAGAAACAACAGCTTAATGCAAACATTTATTTTCCATAGTAATTCTTTATTGCATTTTGTTTTATGATTTTTGAATGCATGCAATTCAACTGTAAAAGTCTGCTTTTACCATCGACTGAGGGAGGCTACTGTTCTTTATATGAAGATAAACATCTATATCTGTGCTCTCGTTTTTTAATTCCTTCAGGAAATAAAGAGTCAAAAGATAATCATCATCATCATCGTCAGTGAGTCATCATCATCATCATCTGCACCAGAACACAACCCAGCATAGTTGGAACTGTTTTCTATTCTGGCTACACTGGCGGAGTCAGAGCAAAGCCGAGCGATAGAGAAGAGAAAGATGTGGGGAGGAAGAACGGCAGTGGATAGCCCTCACGCTTAAAAATAGAAAGTCTATTTACCAAGTCTGATTGAGAGCCGTTTTCACAAAGGTCACAACAAGAGCTGGGGCTCAGCGCCCCTTAATCTAAGTAGTCACGCCATAATTAATAGGTTATTTACACAAGCACACTTGTGTAGCTCACTTCAAATGACTGCAGGAGAGAGAGGACTGCCATCTCTCAGTGGCGTAATGCCCGTACCAAATTTTAGCACATTTGAAGGCTCGGCCGGGATTTCTTGCTCAGAGTTTGATTGTGAAAGACTGACAGGGCTGGCCCATCTAAGCTTTCTCAAAGTGAGCTTTCGACTGCTAGTTTTTCCATGCCTGGACCTCCTCCTCGGAAACCAAAATGGCCAGGCGCCGACTGCCTCTGCTGACCGTGTCCATTAATAAAGAAGATATGCAAAATGCCTCTCCTCTCTTCTTCGCCCCGCAGAGTGGGCACTGACAGTCCTTTTAGACATCAAAGATCCTTTGTCTCGGCCTCTTTTGACCTCCTTTCAGGATGGTGTTTTTAAAGAGCCTCTAGCTTTGATATGTAAACTCAGCATGAGGCCTCCACTTCCTCCTCATCTTCCTCCACCACCGGCCGCCATCTCCGCTGATGTTTTTGTTTTCTCACTGGCTCGCCGGCTCACTTTAAGTGCCCCCATTTTCAGCATTCAGGACAAAAGGCTCAAATCCACCTTTTATCTTCGGTGCTTCCGGAACAATCTTCAGTCAATGAGCTGGAGATTCACACAGCCCACTTACAGATACGGAGGGAGTTGAGGGTGTGTGTGTGTGTGTGTGTGTGTGTGTTTGTGTGTGTGTGTGTTGTGTGCCAAGAGAGGAGTTTTATTGATTTATTGTGTATTCATTTTGTAGCCATGTTTAAATTTAGAAAACAAACACACACACACACACACACACACACACACACACACACACACACACACTCACACACACACACACACACACACACACACACACACACAAACAAAGCATTTCACAGTTTCAAGAAAACTCTCAATGACTCAAAGGTCTCAATGATTTTATTGCCTTATGAATACATCCCTTTTACATCAATGTACAGTACCAATACCAGATAAGAAGAAGACCAGGGGGTACCCTGACTTCCTGACCTAACTGTGTTTTGTGAAATTTGACAAACTGTAAAGTTTTGCAAACTTACGTATTCCAAAATAACCTATTGCTCGCAGCAATTTTTCAGGCATAATCCCATAAAAGCCTTTGCCTGGGTTTTCTTAAGCTACGTACATTCAAGAGAAAGCAATAAAAACCCAGAAAACATGAAATTCCAACAACTTGCAGTAATAGATGCAGGGGAGAGGAGAAAGAAAGTGTTTTGGAGTGATTGTATGCAGCCACACACCATTTCTGACATTTGAAACAATTGCAATATTGCTCTACTTGATCCCGTAGGCTGCTTCAGCTAAATAAATTGGCGAGGGAGAGGACCCTGTAAGTTAATAGGTTTTTCAAACGTGTGCCAATCAAACACTTTCTAGCTCTGCTCCTCATAAACTACAAACATAACCTCGGCTCCCCAGCTTTTAATTCAGCCTGAAGTTAAAGAGGGAATTAAGAATAAATAACAAAAATTCTTCAAATGGCATTACTGCATACAGTATGTATTGATGTACCCCTGTTTATTCACTGCAGGCTATTTACAGTATCTTGGCTTCGTGTTCACCCTGTCAAAGCTCAGTCAAGGCTCATGTTCATCCTGCCAGGGAGAGAGAGAGAGAGAGAGAAGGAAAAGTAGAGATGGATGGAGAGAGAGAGCATGACAGAGAGAGAGAGGGAGGGATGAGGCCAGACACAGATTGAGAAAGACAAAAGAACAGAGTGAGAGATTCAGAAAGAGAGACTGAGTGAGAAACGGCAAGGTAGAAAGTAAAAGAATGGATGAGTCATAGGGGATATAAGGTGTTGCTTTGGCAACACTGGAATGTATCATGGTCAAGCACTTCTGAATTTGAATAAAGAAAAAAAACTAGAAAAAAAGAGAGCAAAATAACACTTTATACAGAAAGAAGTAAATGAAAGAGAGATATGAGAGATTTCGTTCTAAAAAAGAATGTAGAATAAGAGACAGTAAGACGATAATATGGAGTGATGAGAAAAAGCACATTTTAGAGAGGATAGAGAGAGAAAAAGAGTGAGTGAACAGAACGAAATGAGAGAGAAAGGGAGAGAAAGAGAGAGAAAGGGAGAGAGCATTAGGAGTTAAAATATGCGAACCACCCCTCTGAGCAGCAGGAGTGGAGAGGAGAGAGAAGAGATGGGAGGAGAGGAGTGGAGGGGAGGAGAGGAGAAGAGAAGAGAGAAGATGAGAGGAAAGGAGGAGAGGAGAAGAGAAAATGGGGAAAAAGAGAGGAGAGGAGGGGAGGAGAGGAGAAGAGAAAAAGGGGGAAAAAGAGAGGAGAGGGCTCCTGAGGTACGGCACAGGAAAGGCCAAAGTAAGATTAATGACTTCAGGAAGAGCAGCTCTCACAGAGTGGACTCTTAGGATGGGCAGCAGTGTGGTTATGTCCACACACACACACATAACCTCAGCACGCATATGCATGCACACAACAGCAATCAAGAAACACATCTCACTGTGTTCAAGCCTGACAACCAAGAAGTGTGGATATATTGCTTGGGCACACATACAGACACACGCACGCACGCACACACACACACACACACACACACACACACACACACACACACACACACACACACACACACACACTACTGCAATTAAAAAACATATGATGGTGTGTTCCAGCCTGACAGCCAGCCACTGTGAAGACACAGCCAGGTACCTACACAACACAGCAGACATGTTCTGATTTGAACGCCAGTGATGAATACAAAAGACATTGCTACGTGTATGAAGACTTACTGTGGATAGCATGCATGCATTTATTACTGAAAACACACATAATAGTTTTCAATAGTTATGATTGAAAATCCACATGTAATTTGAATTTCAATAATGAAAAATGAGGACACACACACACACACATGAATGATGATGACAGACAGACACACACACACACACACACACACACACACAAACACACACATACACACACACACACACACACACAAACACACTTTCCGCCACCTTCCTTTAAAGGAACCGTATGTAAGAAATGTAATTCAATTAATCATAAAACGGCCCTGATTTGTCACTAGACATTAGGAAATCATGCTAATTTCAAATACTTATATCACTGACAACAGTAGTCCGGCCAGGATATCGTCATTTAAAAAAGTGAAGTTGCAGCCCTCAACTGATGTTGATGTTTACATATTTGTGTTTTAGCCTGATCCGCCACCCTCCACCTATCTAGTAATCACAAAGTCAGTAGTGTTTCGGCATCTGGGTTGCCAGCTCTGCTCTAGTTACCACATCTGCGGTGTACACAGATCTACAGTATTTTGAAAGTGATTGTAGTACCAGTTTTGGCCAAAATCCTACATACGGTTCCTTTAAGACTAAGAGAATGACCAGTGACTTTCTGACTGGCGAAACAGCAGATACGATCATACAGTTGTTTGCAGAGATAGTACTCTCACTCATCGCCACACAATGATGACATTCTTTATCTCATTTCCTGATAAAAGTGCTGTAATGCTATCTCTCACACAGAAACAAGATGTGTCACACGGCACTGCACACACACATAGACACATTGTCACACACACATACGCACATACACACACACACACACGGAGAGGCACACACAAAGCAGTGAATCATCTCATTCTTCCACCTCCTCCATATATCTTGATAACGGCTCTGATAGACAGATGTACAGGCGTGATAGCGCACATGGACCCTGTCAACAGGCCCCTGGGAGAGAGGGATGAAGGGAGAGAGGGATGGAGGGAGGGAGAGAGGGAGGTGCGGAGCTAAGATGGCTCACTGTGCTACACAGCACAGACTCAAACACCATCACTGAGATAGACTCTTCATGCTGAAACCAATGACTGAGATTCTAATTGGTATATCTATGAGTGTGAGAAATATCTTCGCCTTAGCGGAGCGAGACTGGAGTCAGCTGTTTCAGTTTATTCTGGGGTGTTTTCAAACAGAGATTCTGTATTCAGAACCGACGGACGCCAGTAAGAGGATAGAAGGTGGTTTGATAACTCCCTTTACTGTAACACAAAATGTATAGTCTATGCTCAGGTCCTGTGTGTGTGTGTGTGAGAGAGAGAGAGAGAGAGAGAGAAAGAGTGTGTGTGTCAATGAGTGTTGTTTGTTAAAGAAGAATTCTGCAATTTTTCAGATCTCTGTTCTGTTCTGTCCACCCCATAAACAATCAGTTTTACTAACTGCCAGGCAGCTACATGTTCATGTTCACATGTACAGGTCATGTTCACGAGCTCCCATGTTCATGCCCCCACAACATGGCAAAACACAAAACACAACATAGCAGTACACAGAAAGTGTGAAACCCGGATCCAGATCGGGATCCTTGACAGGTCTGACACAGAGAATAAAGGGTAACACTTTACTTGAAGATATCTACATAAGAGTGACATGACACTGTCGTAACCCTAACACTAAACCTAACTTGACATGACAAAAATTGAATGACACTTAATGACAGAAGCATTATGTCATAAACATTTATGACTTGTTTATGATGTTTATAACACGTTCATGACAGTGTCATGTCACTCTTATGTAGATACCTAGATACCTCGTAAAGGTAAAGCGTAACCGAATATAAACGGTGTTACACAACCCTCCAAAAGTCACTACATCTACCTCCCCTTCTCCTTTTCCACTTCCTGTCTCTCTCTCATTCTGTTTTCTTGACAATCTTTTCAGTCAATACTGCTTGACCAGGGCCCCAGTGGGACCCTTCTATCTCTTAAATAATTCAATGATAAGGAATAAGAAAACAAGTCCAATCCTTGAATCAGCATTATTGTCAGAAAGGAGACAAAACTTACTTTTTTTTCAGGAATTTCACCTATTGTGCCACAACGGGCAGCCTCTGGAACGGTCGAGGGGCCTGGACAAAATGTACTTGGACGTGGGTGGTTCTTTTCAGACAAGAAAATTGCTTGTCCTTTTACTTTGTCAACAATATCAAAGCCATGGGGAAGATGTTTTCATCATGTCCACCCCTCAGTGACCATGTTTTGTTGTTGGGTAAACAAATCGTCTAGGATACAGAGATGGCTGAAATGTATGCACTGCAAAAACTGCTTATCTAACAAAATCTAACCAAGTGTTATTAATCTTATATCAAGATAAAAAAAACTAGTTGGTATTGTTTTCAGTATAAAGAGACTTACCTAGCGCTTTCTTGTGAAATCATTTGACTTAATTTAAAAAACAATTGACTTATTTTAAAACATCTCATCTTGAAAACAAGCAAATTTGTCTGCCAGTGCGTTAAGCAAATTTGTCCTAAAAACAAGCAAATTTGTCTACCAGTGCGTTGAGCAAAGACTCCTTAAAATAAGTTAAAGTCTTCTTAAATTAAAACAAAATGATCTTTTGAGAGGGCTAGGTAAGTCTTTTCATACTAAAAACAATACCAAATAGTTTTTAAAACACATAGGAATGTTAATATTTATGACCCAATACATCTGAAACCCTTATTCCTTTAATTCCAATATGGCGCTGCCGAAAAAGGTTCGGCTATAACTTTTGAACCACATGAGTTACAAATGCAAACTTGATATCATTTTCAGCTTAATTGATCATGGGAAACACATAGGAATGTTAATATTTATGACCCAATACATCTGAAACCCTTATTCCTTTAATTCCAATATGGCGCTGCCGAAAAAGGTTCGGCTATAACTTTTGAACCACATGAGTTACAAATGCAAACTTGATATCATTTTCAGCTTAATTGATCATGGGAAACACATAGGAATGTTAATATTTATGACCCAATACATCTGAAACCCTTATTCCTTTAATTCCAATATGGCGCTGCCGAAAAAGGTTCGGCTATAACTTTTGAACCACATGAGTTACAAATGCAAACTTGATATCATTTTCAGCTTAATTGATCATGGGAAACACATAGGAATGTTAATATTTATGACCCAATACATCTGAAACCCTTATTCCTTTAATTCCAATATGGCGCTGCCGAAAAAGGTTCGGCTATAACTTTTGAACCACATGAGTTACAAATGCAAACTTGATATCATTTTCAGCTTAATTGATCATGGGAAACACATAGGAATGTTAATATTTATGACCCAATACATCTGAAACCCTTATTCCTTTAATTCCAATATGGCGCTGCCGAAAAAGGTTCGGCTATAACTTTTGAACCACATGAGTTACAAATGCAAACTTGATATCATTTTCAGCTTAATTGATCATGGGAAACACATAGGAATGTTAATATTTATGACCCAATACATCTGAAACCCTTATTCCTTTAATTCCAATATGGCGCTGCCGAAAAAGGTTCGGCTATAACTTTTGAACCACATGAGTTACAAATGCAAACTTGATATCATTTTCAGCTTAATTGATCATGGGAAACACATAGGAATGTTAATATTTATGACCCAATACATCTGAAACCCAATATGGCGCTGCCGAAAAAAGGTTCCGGCTATAACTTTTGAACCACATGAGTTACAAATGCAAACTTGATATCATTTTCAGCTTAATTGATCATGGGAAACACATAGGAATGTTAATATTTATGACCCAATACATCTGAAACCCTTATTCCTTTAATTCCAATATGGCCGCTGTCCAAAAAAGCAGTTTTGGCTGTAGTTTGGGGCCTTACACCCCATTGTTCGTGCAAATTCATCTATAAACACGAAATTGACACAGATATAGCTGAGGGCATACTGAAATGATTTAGCCAGGGCATCCAAGCGACCTAGATGGCGGCCAAATCTAATATGGCCGCCGCCTGAAAGGGATTCAGCTACAGTATAGCTTCTGAGCCAGATGAGATACAAATACAAATTGTATGTCTATTTTACCTTTTTTGACCATGGGAAACCCATATGAATACTTACATTTAGGACCCCCCAAATTCCCTAAATTTAATATGGCCTCTGTCCAAAAAAGTGTTTTGGCTACAAATTTTGAACCAAATACGCTACAAATGAGGATGTGGTGTCTATTTTATGTTTATTGACCACAATAAGTACATTGGCAAATTTATATTTATGCTTGTCATTTTATATTTATGCTTAAGTCTGGAATCTGTATTCCTTTCAAGACTGTGGTTGAAAATATTTTCTTTACCACAACGTTGAAGGTTTTTCTCAATGTTGATTCATTTCCTTATAAAAGTGAAATGCTTTCATGGCACCACAGATGAATACATTTCAAAGTGTAATCATACAAGAAAGAATAAGGCACAGTTATTATTGCAAGGCAGTATTTATATTATGGCAAATTGTTAAAAGAACAATATAGTCGATTTGTCCAAAACTCTGCTTCACAACTGCATAACAAAAAAAAAAAATCAATAACATAAAAAACAACAGTGAATTCTCATTATCACTCACGATCACTCATCGTCTCCACCATCATTGTTTGTACAAGCACCCTCACATGCATATAGAAGTGCAACGAACTCCGGCTTTACAGCACTTGCAGTGCTCTCTATTTTCAATTTCAATTTAATTGTGCTTATGGAGCGCCAAAACATTACACATGTATCATGGCGCTTTACAGAGTGTAGACAATCAGAGAAAGGAAAGAAAAGAAAAGAAAGAGAGAGGCCCATGGGTAACAGGGAAAAACTCCCTAGAATTGGAGATATATATAGGAAGAAACCTCGAGCAGATCCACGACTCAAGGGCCTGACCCATCTGCCTAGGGTCAATACAGGACAGTAAGGTCTGTATACATGACAAATGCATATGATAGTCAGGTGTAGAGAATAGGACATGGTGTTTAAAGCCACCTGAGGTGAAAGTTACAAGAGGTGGGGTGATTACATATCCGGGATGATAATGCATTAATCTAATTTAGTGTCAGAAAGTTCAAATAGTCCAGCGTTGGAATTGTCAAGGGGGAAAGAAGTTGTCAAGGCATGTGGTGGGTCGGCAGTATGGGCCAGGAATCTGGGCAGAGTTGTCTTAGGCGGGTGATGGGTCGCTAGGCTGTACGGGCCAGGACAGGGCTGTACAGGGCCTCTCTACATGCTATCTTGCAACCACAGTGGAGGAGAATAGTGCAGGCTTTACTAGTGTCTCCGAGATTAGTCCAGTAAGATTCCTATTGCTCGTAGAGTCCTGCTACCATCCCCATGCATTGAACTCTGGGAATCATATCTGATACAGGCTTGGTGACCTTGTCTAGTTACTGCTCTACATAGGCAGTAGGGCTACACCAACTTTGTGAGCAGTAGTGAGCAAATCAGCCACTTCTCTTTCCATAATATCTTGGGTGTCAAGTGCTATGAGGTCATGATTCGTTGATAATGTATGTAAGCTGTATGCCTCTTCTTTATGATAATGATGATGATGATGAGCTGCTATCATACACAGCTTGAAACTCTTGTACTAATTTTGGCACAGTCAGGCCATCAAACCAGCTAATAGGCTAACTGAAAAACACACCATGCCAATCTCTAGGTATGGTGAAGGGTAGGTGATGATGTGGGGCTATTTTAATTCAAAAAGCCAAGGGAACTTTATCAAGATGCACAGTATCCTGGATCCATGAAATAAGTGGCCTTTAAAAATAAAATATCTGCCTGCCTCTATGGGAATTTAACATAGGGGTCAAATACTTATTGCCCCTGTAATTTAAGAAAGAACATTTATTTATTTACGATACATTTTTCATTCACTAAGAAAATTGGTGTCCTTAAAGGTTGGATTTTTACTCATTTTTTTAATTAAGGCATTAAGATCAATTTTTAGTCAACTTTAGCATGGGTTCAAATACTTATTCCCCCACTGTATCAATTATACATTTGTATCTCATCTGGTTCAAAATATGCAGCCAAATCCCTTTTTTTTTAGGTGGCGGATTTGGCTGCCATCTTGGTCTCAGAGATCACTAACTCGGGCGCCCTGGCTAAATCATTTCAGTATGCCATCAGCTGTATCCGTGCCAAATTTGGTGCATGTAGATAAATTGGCGCAAACAATGGGGTGTAACTACAGTCAAAACAGCTTTTTTGGACAGCGAGCGGCCATATTGGAATTGGAGGATTAAGTGGTCCAGATATACTGGGTCATAAACATTCCTATGTGTTTCCCATGATCAATTAAGTTGAAAAAGACAATTTTGTATTTGTAGCTCATGTGGTTCAAAAGTTATAGAACCCTTTTCAGGTAGCGGCCATATTGGATTTGGCTGCCATCTTGGCCCCGAGGGTCTCTGGCTCCGGCGCCCTAGCTAAATCATTTCAGTATAACTTGAGCTACATCTGTGTCAAATTTGGCGCTTTTAGAAGAATTGTGCGAAATTACCTATTTATGTGCTTAAGGCCCCCCACTATCTTAGAACAGCCTGGATGAAGTCAGCCATGTTTTCTAGGTTTCTGAGTCCTAAATGGACCAATCAAAATCCTTGTTCCACCTTCTTCATTTGCATGCAAGTGTGACATTTCGCACTAGTTAACTAGTGGCCAATGTTACGTCCCACTAGTTAACTAGTTGCACAAAATGTCAACCGTTTGTGTATTTATTCAAATTCCACTAGTTTACTAGTGTGAGGGGCATTTTTCTCCTGCTAGTTCATTATGGACAGTGTTTTGTCCTCACTAGCTAACATGTAAGGCTCAAAATGCCCTCTATAAGCTAGTGAAAGGCATTATAATGCAGATATGCCCACTAGTTAACTAGTGTTATATTGAATGTCCTGTTCCATTACTAGTGAACTAGTAGGCCAAACATGTCAACTAGTTAACTAGTGAAGGCCAATTTGTCACTAGTTAACTAGTAAGAGTACCTTTTGCATTACTAGTGAACTAGATAGCTCCAAAAACAGCCACTAGTGTGTGTCTTGTGCGCACTAGTTAACTAGTGAGCTGCTTCACTCCCACACATGCAAACTAGTGAGACTTAAATTGTTCCACTAGTTAACTAGTGGACAAAAACTTGTTTGTGTTTTTAGGTGTAACTAGTTAACTAGTGAACAAAATATGCATGCCACTAGTTAACTAGTAAGGCCCACAACACCCTCACTGGTAAACTAGTGGGTATTTTGGCCTTTACATGTTAACAAGTGACCATTTTGGCATCTCACTAGTTAACTAGTGGGGCTGAAAAGGCATTTTGAGGCACACTACCCAGATAACAAACATACACTGGGACGGAACTGGGCCACACCTACCACAACGTCCGGCACGGATCTGCATAATGGACCTGATCCGGCGTCCAAACGCACATCGGTCCAAAATTGGTCTGGATCCGTTTGACGGATCTGGTACCAATAAGACTGGCCCAGTTCCGTATGGTAGTCTGTGTTACTGACGTGTTCCAGATCTGCTTATCATATGCAATACGGATCCGCTTATTGTGTGTGGTACGGACCCGTTTATCAGACATCAGCCGGCTTTATTTGACATGTGAAATGTGATTGGTAATTAGGGCTAATTATCCTGAAAAATCTGTTTGCTACACATTTGCTAACAGGTTTGTTATAGGTTCACCCAGGCTAGTTCGTAACGTTTTCCCAACAGCTCAACTGATAAACATAAGCTAGGCTACAAACTCAAGGGGGTAAAAAAACTTTTACACATAAGTGTCTTATTATTTTTTTATTCAACAACCTGCCTGTAGAAGTGCCATCCCAGACAAAGTTTAAGTCGTGTTAATTCCACTGTTCCCCATCGATATTCAGGCTGTCTTCCTCAGTCATCTCCATGGTCAATCTGAAACAACACAAAATAAACATTAGCCATTTATTCCTTTTTGCAAATAGCCTAAGTCACAATTACACTCGTTTTTTTTTATCATCAGTGATCCTGTTAGCGTTATCACTGTTTTTTCCAAAATAGTTATTGTGATGGCTGTTTTGTTTAAGTTAAGCTAGTTGTTGCTGGAAAATAATAGTAAAGTTGTCAATCGCTCGGTTGCTTGTTGTCTCTGAATAAACCAACAGAGATAAAAAGCAGATACTACCTTGAAAAGTTGGGCTGTCCTAGTCAACCCCAGGCTGGCAAATCATGTCAAAAGATTGATAGTGAGCAAACCAAAGATCCTTGATTAACATTACTGCTTGGACTTCTGCATGCGTGGCAAGAATATGGGTTGTTTCATAGCACTGTTAGATCTGACACAAACAACAATTGACTACTTTTACCACTGCTAGGTAATAATAAAAATAATGAAACGATCATATGATCAATATTGAGCCAACTATATCTTCTTTTCCAGCCTTACAGTAGAAATGAAGTGGCCATGGGAACATAGTGCACCCCCATGGTTTCTAAATTTGTGCTATTCCAAAATACCTTTCTTTAGCAGCCAGTTGACAATGAAGTAGGGAAAGGACAGTCAATTTAGCAGAATCAGCACCTTAATTAATATCATTACCACCTGGGTCTGCTGTGAAAAAACGGTCCTTCGGCTCATATCCGTATCACAGGTTTGGGCCAAATCAGTGTTTTGTATTTTAAACGCATCTCCTGACTTCCAGTTGAGTTGCGGAAATGGACCTGGGACAAATCTGTAAACCGGGTGATAAAAGCGGCATTTGCTAGCAGAGCTGAAACCTGTATCAGGAGTAGACCTGGCCCACAGTCAGATACCGTATGTCCGCTACAGGCGGATCTAAAGGCTTTTATGCGGATCCGGCCCAAAGGAAATTGCTATCTGGGTAGTAAACTAGTGACACTTTTTGCACCTCACTAGTTAACTAGTCGAATGGAAATTGCCATCACTAGTTCACTAGTGGGTGTTTTGGTGCACACTAGTAAACTAGTGACACTGTGCCACATTCAAATGTTTTGGGTGGGATTTCGTGAAATTCTGCACAGTGATTGGTTGTCATGTTCTATTTGGTCATAGGGAGCCAATAATAAGCCTCAATTTCCAGAATTCTCTGCCTCCTAATTTGAATTCTACGCCACTAGTTGACTAGTGCGAATTTTGTCTTGAACTAGTTTACTAGTATACATTTATGAACTCACTAGTTAACTAGTTTGGACAAATGATGCATCAACTAGTTAACTAGTGAGCCTACTGCCATCACCTAGCTAGCTAGTAAGCCATTTATGGTTCACTAGTTAACTAGTGACATTGACCTACTGCAACTAGTTAACTAGTGAGGTGTTTTGCCTTCACTAGTAAACATGTGCACATTTTTGGCTGTCACTAGTTAACTAGTGAGACCCAAAAGCCTTCAACTCGCTG
>NC_063210.1:17507784-17527784 GCF_017589495.1 Alosa alosa | reverse complement strand
ACTTTGCACTGTCTCCAGCATAATTTAGTAAGGTTTGCAATAACACACTCAACAGATCGCGGCACTTGAGCTCTGCTCTTTTGCGAGTACATCCTCTCCTAACACCTTTAATAAACCTAACATGCACTTACTGTACAAGGCATTTCTTTCTCTGCACACTTCTTTAAATACATGCCTTGGCTTCACATTAACTCTGCACAGTCAGCGTCTGGTTTTGTATTACATGCAAAGGTAGTATTTTACTATTACATTATATTAAGATCACCTAATGCACTGTAGTTTGAATGTCATCACACATTGAAGTTGGTTTGGATAACAGCGTAAGCTAAATTAATAAAAGTAAATGTTAATGTAATTTGTACATGTACAATTTCCATGCAGTAGCGGGAAAAGTCACTGTGTCCGTTGTGCCCTTGAGCAAGGCACTTAACCCCAAGTTGCTCTGGGGAGACTGGCCCGTGTTATAATTGACATAATTATGTTAGTTGCTTTAGATAAAAGCGGATAAAATTATTTTCAAGCACTTGTTAGTGTGTATAATATACTCATATTAATTTCTATTTCATAATGTTTTTTTTTTTACTTCATCCCTTATCTACCTTGTATTTTATATGGAAAAGACATACTGATAAAGGCTGAATGCAGTAGGCTGTTATTTTGGTTGAGCCAAATCAGTTAGCATGTAGATCTACACCAAGCAGCCAGCCGCACTAGGGGCCACAAAACTAGATGCAGCCCTGTGTCAAATACATCAACTAAATTTCCAACAACGAGCACATGTCCAAGGTACCAAACATTTCCTGAAAAATGTGTGTGTTCTTTTATTTTATTTTTTAGAGGAGACATATGGGGAAGCTAATGATGAATTTAACCCATTCCCATGGCAACAAGCCAAACAATAAAGCTAAGTACAATGATGTCATGAAAAACTCTCGGAATCTGTTTAAAAGATTAAAATCAGATCAAAGGCCAAGTTTTGTTTTAAGTTGCAGCCAAGAGAGTATTGTTGCATACTCTGATTGAATATCAACTCAAAGCTCTACTGGAGTTTGAGTTTTATTGTGTGTTGCTGTGGTCATAGTGTGTGTCATTATATACTTTCGTTTCACAGTGACATGTAACATTAATGTCCAAGTTGTTATAGAAACTAGTTGATGGTCTCGACATTGCTAGCACTGGACTATGATTGCCTACAGCTCAACAACATCTATCAGCAGCAATTAGTTTTTGTTGAGCGACACTAGTCACCTGGACTATAAATTTGCCTTAAGGCTGTGTTCATATAGTGTATTTTTTAAGGTGTCTATGTCTTTTTTCATAATGATCTCATGGAATAGAGTGGATTCTATGGAATGAAGTGGATTTTTAAAACTTAAACTTTATGCAGCTTAAACTTGCTCTCATATTTATCTGATTTCAGAAAGGCCCTGGGTAAACTGAATCGCTTTGGTCAAAAGCGTCTGCCAAGAAATATAAAGACAAACATAAACCTGATGCTCAACAAATTGAACCGTACTCTAAACCCTGGTGTTGATGCATGTCAACTGTCATCTGTTGACATGCGTCAAACACAGGAAGCGAAGTTGACCTTAAGGCTGTGTTCCCTTATAGTGTGTTTTTTTTTTTTCATAATGATCCGATGGAATAGAGTCTGCCTTTGGCATCCACTCAAGGTATCACAGCTCAAACGTGCACTAATCTTCTCTCTAATTTCAGAATGGCTCTGGGAAATCTGGTTCAATCAGAGCACATGTTTCTCTTCCTGTCAGGGTCAGAGGCGTCAAACATCGACAGTCAAAAGCGCGGAGATGTACATTGTCTGTCCAACTTAGAATAGTCAGAGGAAAGAAATCAGCAAGGCTCTGCATCCCCCAAGCCATGGACAGCTCTGTTGTAGGCTCACAAAGAGCCACCTTGCACCAGAAAAAAACCTCCTTTCACTACATAGTTCACATTCCTGAATTTTCACAAACATAAAGCATAATACATAACATCATAATAGAAGAGCAAGTTTGGCGAGGTCTTTGGCCATGGTCCTGAAGGGCATTGCGGAATCGTGCCGGAGTCGACTGCGCAGGCAGGAGTCGGGCAGGATTCCGCCATACACTCCCTTGTTCTTTAACTTATGGAAGAAGGGATGCGTAAGGGGAGGTGGTGGGTTGCAAGCAAAATCACACTGATGCTGCAACTACAGCAGGCAGACTGTGAATAAATAGCCTGACTAATCGAAGAGGGGCGTAGCAAATTCCGTTATGCTCCTCCCGAAATTCCGTTTGTAAAATGCCATTCGTTGTCACCAAACTCCCCAGCCTCCCCAGAATTAGCATCACAAACCTTACAAATGAGACAAGTCGACTGACAGAAGACACCTTTAACAAGTGCTCAAAACAGGCAGGAAAAAAGATAATGTTAGAGCAAACACCATGTCCTTTCTGCATGCATCTGGCTTTCTCTTAGCATTGAACATTCTCTGATCGCGCTGATAGCGAGTTTTTCTGAGCGCAAAAAGCAAACTCTGGGCCAGATGTACGTACATTTGCAAACGTAGCTTTATCAGCGCCATGGCCAAACCGCAGAAAGCGAACGCAGTGGATCTCCAGTTTACTTTTATGTGCTATTTATCATACTAGCTCATTGGGTAATCAGCTTCTTTCTCCGCCCCCTATCGCAATTTGCGAACGTTCACAACTGAACGCATACTTCAATCACAAGTACAATTGAATGTTAACTGATGACAACATTAAAAGGAATCAAATGTTTATTATTATCTATTATTGTGTAATAGTCACATCTAAAGTAAAGTTGTAAAGTTGATGACGTGAAAGTTTAAGTTGATGACATGAAAGTGAAAGTAAGACATTAGAAAGGCCAGCAAAAGTTAAGGTTGCTTTTGACATAGTACAAAGAAGCAAAACTGGTGCCATGAATAGCAATTCTTTGAACCGCAATTTGGATTAACACCTTCTTTTACAAGGCGGAAATATTTCACCATCAAACAGACGTGTGATTTCATTTTTTCAGTTTTCATACATACTGGGGAATACCTAATTAGGTGCATTTTAAGCTTCCCCTACCGTTTTTTTTTTTTTTACACAAAACTCCCACTGTCCCCTGACCCTCCTATGAATGCATATGCATGACACGGAAAAACACAATTTGCCATTCTCAGCTCCTGCAACAGGCAGTCTGTGCGTTTGCTGGTCTGCTGTGTAAGTGCGACCTGCTAGTACATATCACGCCTGTTGCAAAGAAAATATGTCTCAAGTGGGCACAAAAGAGTTAGTACATCTGGCCCTCTGTGCCTTGCCATATTGTGTGGAATTTACAAAGTTTCCCTTCATTACATAAAGAGCACTCATCACCACCAGTCACCGCCCTCTAAACACAATTTGTGGTGAGCATAACGGTATAATTCAACCACAAGCGCAGTAGAGTGGAGTTAACCGATGGCGACAAAGAGCACAAACAATACAGTATATCCATTTCAATGATAGCTCTTGCATATACAGAGTATAAGGCCTCAGACATTCAGGACAAAACCGGAGGACATCCTTGTGGCTGCATTGAAGAGGAATTTCAGAGCACAGACAGACAACAAAGGAAAATGTCCCTGCTGGTCTGGAGTGCCATTTATCTTCCTGATGAGGGTTGATTGCAGTGATTGTGACTCTTCTGGGCCGCAAACAGGTCCTGCTGCCATGTAGCATCGCATGCATACATGTACTTCTTTTTTGCCCCACACATTCACCCATGCTCATTTTCCATCTGCCACCTCTAACATTCCCAGAATGCCCTGCTCCCAACCAGATGCGGCCAGTCATCAGATGCCCCCTTGGGGAGTCCCAGGTAACCTGCGCTGTGTGAAGTGACCAGCTTCCTCAGGCTGATTGCTGATCTAATAGTGTAAAATCTCACTGACACCACTACCTGCGGCCTGGGAGCAGACAGATGATGTGCAGGATATGACACTGGCCACCTCATGACCAGAGTCCATTTTAACAGGGAAGGTGTGATTGATTGGCTATGCTTTGTCCTATGTCAAGCCATGTGTATACGAAGCAGGGTATTCTGAAAAACTGATATTTTCCGCTCCTTTGTTTTGAAAAATAATTCCGTTCACACCAATGCTAAAAACAGCTGGGGAAGGGTGTCGCGAACACGTTAAGCAAACAACCAGGCCTATTTCAAACAAATGAACAAATCTCCACTTGGCCAGAATTTTCAGAAATAATTGCTTTCAGTGATAAAACCTCTATTTTTGTGTAAATGAAAGGCCAAACCACATGAAAATATATGCATTTTCCCTACGTGTAAATGGGACACACACACACACACACACACACACACACACACACACACACACACACACACACACACACACACACACATTACGCAAGAGGCCTAATACATAGTTCATAGTTCATATTGTCCTGTCTAGCAATGATCAGGCTCTGACAACTACTAGATTGAGTACTTTACATTATTTGGCCATGGTCTTGTGATATTAGCCCTGACAACTACTAGATTGAGTACTTTACAATATTTGGCCATGGTCCAATGATCATGGCCCTGACAACTACTAGATTGAGTACTTTACATTATTTGGCCATGGTCCAATGATCATGGCCCTGACAACTACTAGATTGAGTACTTTACATTATTTGGTCTTGTGATATTAGCACATTATTTGGCCATGGTCTTGTGATATTAGCCTACTTAAGTCTACTGTATATGACCACAACATCATTTTTATTTAACTGACAAACAGTGTTGCATATTTCCAGCCTGGAGCTCAAGAATATACCTGGTACTACTGTAGACAGTAGGCTTTTGCAAGACTCTGTTCTCACTCTCTGAAGCTTGTTTGCTGAACTTCACATACCGAAGTTCACCTGAGGTTGAAGGAAACTTTTTTTTTTGGCTGGTGATGTATTCTCTGTTAAACTTAATCTACTTCATCTCATTGTGCATACTTTTTTCCCACCTCTCCTTTTTTACACTGTACGATGTACTGTTTTTGTTCTCTCTCTCTTTCACTGAATGATCAATGGGATAACATGTTGATGCTCCTGTTAAGTGAAGTCTAGCAGAAAGACTTGGCTGAAAAAAAGAAATGGTGATGTATTCTCTGTTAAACTTAATCTACTTCATCTCATTGTGCATACTTTTTTCCCACCTCTCCTTTTTTACACTGTACGATGTACTGTTTTTGTTCTCTCTCTCTTTCACTGAATGATCAATGGGATAACATGTTGATGCTCCTGTTAAGTGAAGTCTAGCAGAAAGACTTGGCTGAAAAATTAAATGGTGATGTATTCTCTGTTAAACTTAATCTACTTCATCTCATTGTGCATACTTTTTTCCCACCTCTCCTTTTTTACACTGTACGATGTACTGTTTTTGTTCTCTCTCTCTTTCACTGAATGATCAATGGTATAACATGTTGATGCTCCTGTTAAGTGAAGTCTAGCAGAAAGACTTGGCTGAAAAATTAATGACTAAAGGTGAGAAGCCAGAGTCTGCACTAAAGACAGATGTCTGATGTATACAAGCCTAACACTCATTTGTAGCCATGTTTGATGCCAACCTGGACTTTACTTAGGCTGACTTTACTTTTTACAAGGTTTTTTTTGTACTTGTACACACACACACACACACACAAACACACACACACACACACACACAAGGCTTTTTTTGTACTTGTACTCTAGCTTTATATTCACTTTCAGAAACTGTCAGAACCCTACAGAAAGAGACTGACAATGTGATTCTGTAATCTAATAACAGCGTCCATTAACAAAAGTCTTGTGTGTGTTGACTAGTCTGGCAAAGAGCCAAGGATCATGTGGGAAAATTGAGCAGACCCACCAATCTTGGCAATTCAGATCTCATGGTATTATGTTACTAAATTAGCTTTAGGAAGAGTTTAGGAAGTGCAGTCATGTGCAGATGAGTGCTAAGCATTTGATACTACCTTGAAACTGTGGTGTGTTCAATTTTAGAAAAAAAGACACAAAGTGCTTTTCTTTGACCTTGACGTTTTTGCGTAAACATTAAAAACGAATTCAAACTGCAACCCTTAGTCCAGTCATTGAACAAGCAAATTTGTAAAGAAGATTCTCTGATCGTTTGATCGTGTTTGCAAATGTGAGCATGTTATCCAAAGTGTGTTGTCAAATGTGAGCGTGTCATTGTTGCTCGTTTGAACGGACTTCTGGACTGAGGATGCCCTTTACTCATGCCCATATCTCAGAGTAAAATAATACTTTTACAGTAAACTTCACAGAAACATCAGTGCCTCAAGATGATGTCCATTCCAGTGTCAGATTATGTTGATTATTTTTATCAATAATGATTATTTTTATTGTCATATCGAGAGAAGACTACTAATGCCGGCATGTTCTTTTATTCAGCCCTAACAGAGAATATTAATGAGTTTGACAGAACAATATCCCTCACTGCCCGCATAGTTTTTTGTCACATTTTGGCTGACCCTTCACTTGTCACCCAAACAGCTGTCACTGACTCCGTATGTTCGTTATCACAGCTGCAAAGGAGTGCCTAGAAAAGTGTCTAGTAACTGAGCAACTGAGCTCCATAATCCCTCCATTAAGGCTCAAGATTAAAAAACAACTTTGGAATGCCCACACAGTCCCCTCCACTCACACACACACACCATAGGAAGTTTTCTCCTGCATGGGCTAGTTCAGTTCAGTCTGTACCGGTATTTTGGACCATAGTCCAAATGTGGACACTTTTCAATACAGAAGGAAGCAGGTCTGTCTTTGTGAATTGTTATTTGTCACAGCACCGGAGACACTGAAAATGTTAGGCCATCAGGATCTGAAAGAACACATGTTCAGAATCAGCATCCCACTGGTTAACACCGAGACACGCTGTGATCGTTGCCCTGGCAACTTCATCGAGAGGCAGGGGTAAAAAAAAACAAAAAAACAAACAGACTAACTAACACACAAACAAGCCTCACAGGCCTCAACAAAGTGGACCCCAAATTGCCCCATTTACCTTATAAATAAAGATTAAGCTTCGATCAGGGGCGGCTTGCAAACAGAGGAATGACAATCACCAAGCAGCAGGGGGGCTATTTGAAAGGGGGGAGGTATTAATGTTCACTTCTCTGGACAAATCCGTCCATCCACCGTCACCGGCCCCATCTTCCCTTCACTCTTCTCCCCTCCCTCCACATCACTCCTCTCCTCCCATCTCCGTGCTCTAAATAACGCCGGCTCCGACCCCCGTCCCCCTTATTGATGGCCTGTCACAGTAGAAAAGGGAGGACTGCTGCTCTAATGAGCTGCAGGGATAGAGGCTGCAAATCACCAGCTTGTTATTCCAGTGGCGGTGGGTTTGCGTTGGGGTGGTGTGGTGTGGTCAGGGCTACATTGAGTTGGGGCTGTGGCAGGGCTGACCCCCACGCCTCCCGCTTTGAAGAGAAGACCGCACTTGTGACTGATTGCTGTGGTCGAGGTGTCACACACACACACACACACACACACACACACACAAACACCTGAACACAAACAGTCACATGGACACGTCACACTAGCACACAGACAAAATAAAATAAAAAGAATACAACTACACAATCATTTACATTCATGCATGTGTATACACACACACACACACACAGAGACACCTGAACACTTGCACAAACATTCACATGGACACACGTGCACAGCCACAATGCCTGCTTTCCTTCTTAGCTCCCACAAATCACATCTGATAGCCTGCCATCATCCCTCATATGGAATTCACCTTTACAGTAATAGCAAAGATGTATGTCCCCAGCACTCACACACACACACACACACACACACACACACACACACACACACACACACACACACACACACACACACACACACACACACTGCAAGAAGCGCTCTGTTGACTGTGATAGCGCAAGAACACGAATGGATCATCAACAAACAGTCTTCATCAGGAACGCGATGGGTTGGCATCGAACAACACTTGGAGTCAACTCAATAATGACCCCAAGCGGACATATTGAGCTTGAGGAAACCCAGAACCTTTGTAGCCCAAGACAAAAGAGTTACCAAGTGAGCTACTGCAGTGTATGTGTCAGAATCAATAGTCCCATTTACATGGACACGTTTAAGCCGTTACATCACAAAGATAACATTTTGACCCACTGGCAGGCACTGGCTCTGATCAGTAGCCTGCCAGCCTAGTTTAACACACATTGCCCATCGGCAGATTCCCGCTCCACCAATCCGCTACCAAAACAGCAAAGCAAACACATTGCGTGATGGGACAGCGAGGGGAGAAAATAAATTAGCCTAGGCTATGCTTTGAGTGTGATGCTGATAGTAGGCTAATGCATTTAGCTACGAAATGCGTGCATTTCTAATATTAGAAACGTTTAGTGGCTTTTTGTGTTTTTATAATGTTCAAACAGTAGGCTACAGTATCTAATAGCCTAGTTTCCATACCATTGCAAGGTCTGTTTACCACATTTTGCAACTTTGAAAAAGTTCACGACACACGCAAATCTGGCCAAAGTAACATTCTAGCCTAGTTTTTAGTTGTCATGTTTAGCACAGCAATAAACATTACATTGTTCATCACTGAAGATGGACTTAACAGTGAGGTACGATTATCATTTTCAGTGGACCACAAAGCTAAGCTTAGCCCAATCAGTAGTTTTTTTTATTTGATGCGTTGATTGATTGCTGTGCCCATAACAAACGTTGGTTGAGTGTCCTGGCTCATTGCTTGGAGGTCTTAGTTGACCAGTAACATTTTGTAGGTTAGTAGGCGAGTGGAGAGGTGGGATGTTGATTAACACCTATTGATGTCGACAAAGGTCTTGTTTATTCCAAAATGCATGAAACATGCGAGTTCAAAATACCCAAAAAGTTCAAAATAGGCTTACATCTCCTATTACATCTTCGTTTTACATCACTAGTTACATCTTCTCAGATGAAACACTGTGACATTAGCTTGGTCAATTTTATAAAAAAATGAGTTTCCATGCCATCAATACAACTAGGAGCTTCAAAAGGATTAAATGTTTGTTCAATGAAAACAGATTAAACGCTAATTGGATTATTTAACGTTCATGTAAATAGTTTGGTTGAAATCTTTAATCACATTCATTTCAATAGGATTGAAATAAAAATGTCCAAATGCTGCTTGCAAGAGGATAAGGACTAAACTGGCGGATGTAAAGACTGTAACCAGTAACCACACACACACACACAAGGCAATGAATAAGGCATTGAATTGACAAAAAATGTCAAAAATCATATCAGCAATAAAACATGAAAGATTAACATTTTACATTTTCTTCTCCAAACCCAGACAGCGCCGGAAGGCAGCCGTGATGTACAAAGGACAGTGGAGAAATGGAAGTCATTTGTGGCTTTTAGCAGAAAAGCCAGAAGAAATTGTAGTCTTGTTGGTGTTCCATTCCAATGCACAGTTAGTTTCCCGTGTTCTCAGAGTGCTGTCTCCTGACTGTGAACTCGTCTCGTGTCATAGCCGCAAGAGGCAAAGTCATGTCTGTCCCTGGGAGACTGAAGCCATAGCAGCTGAGCTCATTTACCGCATCGGTTCACCACCACGCGTACAACACACGCCACTACCTCACCTATGCCAACACCAGCAGCCTCTCTCCAGGGGAAGGAAGTAAGACCAAACAAGGAGGAGGGGAGGTCCCAGTACTATACTGCTCAAATGGACGACTAAGAGCTTCACCAGTCTCCTCTGCGCTGTTCAGGTTCTCTTAGGGCCAGAAGATTGAGTTGAGACTCCAAAAAACGAGGTCAACCAATCTGATGAGGTAGATGAGAGAGTGTATGTTTCTGTATGTGTGTGTGTGTGTGTGTGTGTGTGTGTGTGTGTGTGTGTGTGTGTGTGTGTGTGTGGTCCATGCATGTGTAGATGTGTGTGTATGAAAGTGCATGTGTTTTTGTTTGTAACTGAGTTACAGGTCACAATATTTTGTAAGCATTCTCATTAACTTTCTCTCTCTGTTAGAGGATTGCAAATTGCTGGACTTAACAAGACAAAATCTAAGCAAATAGCCAAATACTGCTCTGTGTCAGCCATCATAGGCAGTCTGCATGTATGGAGAAGGCGGTGCCATCTCTACCCCTGTTAATATGTATTTATCCACTGATTTAGCTGATCATATGTATTTATACACTGATTTAGCTGATAATGTGTATTTATCCTGATTTACCTGTAAAGCTGTAAGCACTTGCACAGTGTTTGTGTTGCTGTGTGAGACACAAATGGGCTCTTTATTAATATTTGGAATGCTGTGTTGTTGTAATCAGTATTGGTCATCCCAAATAAATGAATTAAATGTGTGTGTGTGTGTGTGTGTGTGTGTGTGTGTGTGTGTGTGTGTGGGTGTGTGTGCTTGTTTTGGATTACAGTTTTTCTCAGTCGCTTTGGTGCTTTTTGCAGATCAGAATGAAAATTCTCATAACTATTAGTTCAACCTCCACAACATTTAGTCATTTGTGCACATCATAGTAGCAAATTCTCCTTCCTCTGAACAAATTGCAAATACTTTTGGACATGTATCAGTTGCTTTCATACAATTCTCTGCTGTTTTTTAACATTATCATTTGCTTATGTCATGTCAGTCAAAATGAACTATACTTATGGATACTGAATAGTCGTTCCCTATAAAACTAATAGTCTTCATTTCATTGCTTGAGTCATTACATACAAAATTGTTGAACTACAGTGGGCATTGCTTTCAAATGACCACTTCATTCGCGCAAGATACGCAGCGCGTGAAGCTGCGAGAAGCTTTAGTACCACTTTCAGCCACTGCAAAGCGCCGCTCTGCCACTGTACATCGCTCTGCCTGCCGTCCCTTACATAATTGTTGCCGCTCAGAGTAATCCCAGCCTACTAATTCAATAACAAAATAAATCATGCATAATTAAACATTACCTCGATTTAGGCTACTTGGGTATGGCTTAAGGCTTGACTACACGAAAATCGAAATCGAAATTTGCTGTCTACATTATTGTCAGTGTTGGGGTTAACGCAACTACGCAAATCAAAACAGTGGTGTGATAATTGAGCCAGTAGAGAAATAACTGTTCAGAATTAATCTGTAGCCTTGGGTAGGCTTCTGCAGAAAACAATGTTGTTGCCGATTTAATACTATCTGGCGACGTTTTTAACAGGCTACGCAGTAGAGGCTTAGACAACTATGACCCACGTTTTGGTTTCGTAAATTAATTTGCCCTACTTCTTGACTGCAATGTAGTCAATTGACTGCTTGACATGTCATTTTTATTTTTCTGTACGATAAACAATTACATCTGCTTTATGCCGCAGAATTACATTCATATTTGCCTGACTGCAGACGCCTACTTCCCCCCATATTCCAATATTAAGATAGTATAAAGTGCTTTTTGTATAGGCTACTATCATAAAAAACGAATAGCTATTTGCAATTTGACAAAACACTGGTCCTCATTTTGTGAATGCGAGGACGATATGAGCCTGTTGCATTTAGTTAGATGTCCGAGTCACACATAATGTTTGAAAACCACTGGCTCGTAATCACAATAATTTAACACACGACAGTTGGATAACCTACTTCATCATGTCCCCATGCCTACATTTTTGTGAGTAGCATAGAGATCGTTAAAACAAAAAAAGTATGGCTCTCCGCTTGGGACATCGAAAACTTATATTTTTAATAGACTACCGTCGAAGATGCTGACTTGCAAAAGCCTCGATAACACGTTATCTCCACTATCATCAGTCATGCCCCTTGATCAAAGTGGGGAATGAAATAAAAGTTTGAGAACCACTGGCTTAACAAGTTACCTACAGTCCAGAACACAGAATCTGTTGCAATATTCTGATGATCGGCGATGATATCGGCAAATGTTTGTTTTCCAAAGTAAGAATTTCACTTCACCATGCACCTTCGACAATACCTGGCCTACCTGGTATCATTACAAACATTATTCTGTGTCCTAAAACTGGCATATTTTATGACATTGTGTCATGTAAGTTCGTTGCAAAATCTAGAGAAATGTGTGAGGTGGTCAGCTGGGGACAATTGAGACACACATTGATTGTGTTATTACTTGAACATTCCACACTATCCACAGCTGTGGTAGGCCTATCAGGGCAGGAGGATTACTGTCAGCGAGGCTTTATATAAAATTCTTCAACAGAAGGCCTCGAATGTTGTCTTGTTTGTGGGAGCTTTGTTTCGCTTCTGTAATTTCGGCTTCATTGAAAATGAGGGCTTCCCTCAATGACCCTCCGAGAATAAATAGAGGTTGAATGAATGAATGAATGCAGTCTTGCCCAAAATAAAGGCATGTGGTTTGGCGAGCCTACAGTAAATAACAGACCCGCCAGAATGTGCTGCTATGATGCTTTTTTACGAGCAAGATGTTTTTGGTACCCTACGACACTGCATGTTCTTAAATAACAATGATCATCAGTGATATTCGACCATTAATTTGGGTAAATGGGCAAGCGTGACCACCTTGATTGGCTGATTGGCTGATGATTGTAACGCAGGCATGATTCCAAACACCTCCCTTTACGATGATGAGTGACAGGTCTCAGAATGCGTCGCTACACAAGGACGAAGATGATGAATAACTGGGGCCGTAGGCTATTCACAAAGGCTTTTATCTTACTACTAGGAGTAGGCTACTCCTAAATCGCGACTTAAAGATTTTAGATTGAGTTTTCTCTCTAAAAGTTATTCACAAAGCCTTTCAGACAACTCCTAAACTAGGAGTGAGTCTTCGTGGCTATGGATGACGCCATTACTCATGCACGAGCTTGACTGAAGTGACCACCTTGATTGGCTGACGATTGTAACGCTGGAATTCCAAACACCTCTCTTCCGATGATGACTGACAGGTGACAGGTCGGAGAATGCGTGCACTACACAAGTAGTGTGAAGGACTGAAGATGATTAATAACTGAATAAAAAAGGCCTAGCCTAAATGAATAAAGAGTAAGGCAAAAACAAATAGCTTAGTAGCCTAATGAAACATAGGCCTATGGATTGATGCAGTAGCCTACCTTTGCAACATTATTAAATTAATCTGTCACCATATCCCTAGGCTACGCTTGCAAAGAGGAGAACATTTTAATTTGATTCACAATGAAACGCTACATTTCATTTCCATGTTAACAATGAGTAGTTTGTGTTGTTGTTGGTGGCGTTTATTGCATCCCTTTTTTATGAATGCAAAATTGTTCCCTCACAATTGGAAGCTTCTGTTATGCATAGGCTATTTCAAAACATCGCAATGTAAAATGCCACAAAAAAAAGCTGTTTATGAATAGGTCTTAGTGAGTTAGAGTCCTCTCACTTAAGCTGTCCCAGACTTAGGTGCTACTTTTAGGTCTAAAATGCTTCGTGAATTACTTTTTGTGAAAAAATGAGGAGTCCTAAAGTTAGGAGTGACACTTCCATTATTTTTAGGAGTTGCTCCTAAATTAAGCCAGTTAGAGCTACTTTTAGCCTTAAAATTCTTTGTGAATATGGCCCCTGAATAAAAAGGCCTAGCCTAAATGAATCAAGGCAAAACAAATAGCCTAGTAGCCCAATGAAACATAATGGATTGATGTAGTATCTTGTAACATTATTAAATTATTCTGTTACTATGCCTACGTTTGCAAAAGAGAACATTTTAATTTGATTCACAATAATGTTACATTTAATTTACATGTTGACAATGATTAGCCTAGTTTTGGTTGTTGTTGGCGGAGTTATTGCATGTTAGTTATGCCTACAATGCAAAATTGCTTCCTCGCAATTGGAAGCTCCTGTAGCTGCATAGGATTTCAAAACCGCAGGTTTGTGAATAGGTCTGTGAGTAAGGAGTCCTCTTGACTGATTTTTTGGGGGAAGGGCCGGATTAACTGGGCACAATTGTCTGATGGCCCCCCTTCCCCCCCAGCCAACGTGAATCGGGTGGTTAGTTAATAGGCCTATCGTGAAGATTTTTCCTCCCATCTAAGGCACGAGCGCATCTGTGAGGCCAAGCCTCACCAAGTAGCTGAAGAGCTGTGGACGGCACGGCACGGTATGCCCAATGAAAATAAATTAACGCAACGCAACACAACACAACACAGACCCCGCTTCTCTCGCGTCAGTCACTGACATGAACGAAACACAGAACCCGCTTCTCTCACGGCAGTCACTGACAGTAACCTAGAATAAATGCATGGGGAAAAACACTTCCCATGACAAAGACATCGTAAAAACACTGAAAGTTAATATTTTGTCACTAGCAACATTCATCTGTCCTTTGTCAAATGTATTATGTTCCAAGTACCCTATATCGTAATTCTGCTTCATAAAGTTGAACAAATACATTTGCTTATTTCACAGAAAAATATAAATAGCCAGTCTACAGTGCAGAGTTGGTAAGTTATGGTAGGCCAACGTGCAGTGAACATACAAAGAGGGGAAATTATTTCTCTTGCAGCTGAGTAGCCTCAGGTGCGCACGTAGACATAAGGCCGAACATGCAAGCGCCAATGAATCGTGCTCTCACGGCAATCGCGCTGTTAAACTTAAATAGGTTAACATCACTCTAAGTTCGCCTTCAAGCAAGGAAAACGATGATTTGAAGACATCTGTTTCGTTGGAAGGGCAAGGGGTAGCAACAGGGCAACACAGAGACAGGCCCGATGGCAGGGCTGTTATGAGAGTATTAAAATATAGGATATTCTACGGGAAAACATTAAAACGGCAAGTTAAAAATACGCGGATAAACACGGAAAAAGTTGGCATCCATTGTTTCGTCCCCGTGCACAGGGATTATTTGTCATATTATTAATCACATATGATTATTTGTGAAATTGTGCAAACAGGCTAAACACATTTGAAAAGGAAGGACTGGTAGCATGCAAGCTCACGGGAAAGATTGATTTAAGAATGTTATCACAAAGTGTGTGGTTGTGGCGCGCAGGCGAAGACAATTGGCAGGGGAGGGTCATGTCTTTTTTTAACAATTCTGTCGGAGGGTCATTAAACAATTTCTAGCAGGCAAGAGAGGGTCATGCAACTTCCAACTGAAGCACTCAAAAATTCCTCCGGTGGCCCCTTCAATAAATAACGATCAGTCCCTAGATTGCTGCTGGGCTATTTGTCTTGGTTCTGTTAATAACTTATTATGACCGCCGCGCAGCGAAGCGGCGGTCATATAGGTTTAGTCAGATTTTTTTTTTTTTTTTTTTTTTTTTTTTTTTTTTTTTTTTTTTTTTTTTTTTTTTCATGTCCAAATTTCCGTCAATGATTCCCGGGACACTGAAAGACCGGGGTAGACAAAACTTGGTGGGCATGTAACCCCATATGGATAGCATGGAACCATCGTTTTTCGTTTTGATCTGTAGCCCCCCACGCTGGACTGCACCCCGAAAGGAGGGTAGGGCAGACACAGTTTTCTGTGAATATCTCGAGAACCGTAAGGTTTAGGAGGACCATTATTTTTTTTGTATGTTGATCTCAAGGGGCCCATGTCAACGCATTCCATAACCACTCATTTCATGTATAGCGCCACCTAGTTAAACACAAAAAAAAGTAAAAATTAGGTGGTGTAATTGAAGGTATCTGTGACCTAACATAGTCAAAACTGCACAAAATTGGAAGTGTAGGATCATTATGACACCCCTCTGTATGCACGCCAAGTTTTGTGGAATTCCGTTCATGGGGGGCCACACAATAAAATGAATTTATGTTACTATACACCAACTGGCCTGTAGGTGGCCGGAGACAGTTTTCTGTGAATATCTCGAGAACCGTAGGGCCTAGGAGGTCCACCTTTTTTTTGTATGTTGGTCTTAAGGGGGGCATGTCAACCCATCCCATTACCACTTATTTCATGTATAGCGCCACCTAGTTAAAAATTAAAAAAGCATAAAATTAGGTGTTTTCATCTCAATATCTCTGGCTGACAAGGTCAAAACTGCACAAAAATTAAAAGTGTAGGATCATTATGACACCCTCTGAATGCATGCCAAGTTTTGTGTACTTTCGTTCATGGGGGCCTTACAATAAAATAATTTATGTGTACATTTAGTGACGACACCAACAAGGATTCCCCGGACACTGAAAGACCGGGGTACACAAAACTTGGTGAGCATGTACCCCATATGGATAGCATGGAACCGTCATTTTTCGTTTTCATCTGCAGCCCCCCCTCGCTGGACTGGACCCCCCCGAAGGAGGGTAGGGCAGACACAGTTCTCTGTGAATCTTTTATGGTATGTTGGTCTCAAGGGCCCACATAAACCTGGCTCATAATCACTCATTTGTGATTCCCCGGTAAAAAATGAAAATCAGTAGGATTAAAAGAAAGCCAAAATAAATATTCATCATCATCATCATGGCTGCATTTTCAGTATTGGCGAGAAGTAGTCGTTTGTCCACTAGATGGCGATCGTTGCAGTGAGACGTAATTTTGTTGGAAGTTAAAAGGGGTTGGAAAAACAATGGACGCTTCATACAAGGACTGTAATTTACACGAGCTTAACATCTAATAAGGATAGGGACGATGTTCACATGAAGTGTAATTCCCATTTCTTCTTGAAGCGAAATAAATCTGAGGATGTTTATCGACATGCTTGGTTTTACTGCAGGCAATGCGTTAATCTTGTAATATCAATAAGGACCTAGGTAATGTTACCGTTAAGCGTTGGTTGAGTGATGGAGGCATTTGATTTATTGCATTTGTAGAAAACTATAAATGCGTTATACCAAGCAAATGTATAGCAGCACTGTTTGTATCTTCGACTGTCATTTATTGCACGTGCTACAAAATCATTCTGTGCAATGGAAGATTTACCAACGTTACACCGGTCTGATGCAGTTTTGCCTATACATGCGTGAGACTGAGACGCCTGTTTATTTTGTTTTAAGTGCGTGCAGGGTGTGAGAGGGGAATCGATGTGCTTTGATTACAGCTTGGTAGTTGTAGTCTGTGAAATTAAAAAAGCGCGTGTGTGAAGTATCCAAACAATGACACCTTCATTTCATTATGGCTGTTTTAGCAAAACACCTTAAGCTACTGTGTAGTAGGTCCCATTTAGAAGTGGCTACTTCATTTGGCGCTTTCATTGACTCATGGAGCTGCGTGAATGTTATTACAACTTTTCGCCACGATATGACAGTTTAAGTCCGCTTGATACTGTAAGGCGTAAGCCATTGGTTTCCAAAGGAGATTTTATTTGTGTCGCCAGCATAGCCTATTGACAATTTATGTTGTCAATAGGCCTACCTTATAATCCTACCTGTAGCTTAGGGAAGCTAACAACTTTCTATTAGGATCTAGTTTGTTAGTTACCGTTTTGTCATAACTCCCTGATGCATTTTTGCATTTAGAATAGCCAGAGCGTGTATATCTCAATCGGAAAATTAAACAATATCGGGTGCCTATGGACTAGGCTGGGTGAACCCAGCCTGATCTGCCCGCCTATTTATTTTTTTTGATTTCTTAAAAGATTGAGCTTGGTCTGATGAAAGCCAGACTAGCCATGGACCTCAGTTAAACAATGCAAGGAACATGAATCAGCCTATATTTGCACTAACAATAACGGACAAAAGCTCTTCAACGCTTGGCCCGTTAAAATGTAATATGAACAGTCTAGCGACGCATTTCATCAAGGCCCATTTGGACATGTCAGTTATTTGCACCACTGGTTAGATGTAAAACAGCACTTCGTTTCAGACTAGGCTACTGTTACTTAATTTGTGCATTAACAATAACGTTTCAGACTACTGTTACTTAATTTGTGCATTGACAATAAAGTATTACATGAACTAAAGATGACTAAAATCTTATGTAGAAGAAGAAACATTCACAAAAAATCCATCCATCCAAAAATGACCTTTGTTTTGATAGCTGTTGAAAACGGCATGGAACTGACAGAGATGTTTTTGTTTTATAAATACATAAAAAATAAATAAATAAATAACATTATGCTGATACCTTTTGCTTTTCCCAAAATACAATGTAGCCTACAGGTGTAAGTGACCTTTCATCAATCCAGTTGCAATGGATGAACTGTGATGAACTGCCCTACTTGTGATTGTTTAGAGATTTTAAAGGTTTTATAACAATTCTACATCTTCTTTGGCTATTCTACAATCTATTCACCTTTTCAGCACCAGTAGGGTACTTTCTGTGCAGCCAGGCATGCCAAACAAGCATACACAAAGGCATGGGGAACAAGCATACACAAATTGAAGTTTTTATTTTTCGAGTGGGGGATGGAGTCAAATATGGAGATCAAATTGAAGTGTGCCCATTATTGCATCCATTACAAAACGGAACGTCTGGGATTGGGGAGGAGTACTAAATGCTCTACTGAATAAGCGGCAAACCTTTAAATGAACAACACTCTTTAATAATCCAAAAAAATAAACCGCTAATGAAGTAAACTTGTGACCATCAAAAATCGTTTATCGCTCGTAACTCCGGATCACGAGGGCGTAACAGGAAGGCATTTGGCTGGAGCAACGGAGGTTAATATGCTCCATGTTTTGTCCAAATGATGACTGTCTATCATCGTTGCACTTCGGAGAAAACCGAATGTTTCATTCGTCCCGTTTAATCGTCGGTTGTACCTATTCAAAGCGCCAGATAGAACCTTATTATTCTAAGGTAGCGAAATAGCGTTCAGCATGATTCATGCCCAATTAATTCCCCCTGTTAAAGTGTTACCTTTTGTAGTTTGGTTTCGTGATAGCCTATGATAAACGGCTTATGGCCAAATATGTGAAAGCGTTAAAATACAGTAGGCGATAAACCCGAAAAAGTTGACAGTGATTTTTCATAATCACTTTGGAGGGTCATAGAAAAATGTATTGCTGGCGAGGGAGGGTCCGCGTCTTTTTGACTAATGCTCCCCAAACTCCTCCGTAGCCCCTTAAATAAATAACCGAACAGTCCCTAAGGAAGTAAACTTGTGACCATCAAAAAATTTATAAGCCCTGTGAAATTAACTCTCGTGGATAACAGGGCCGTAACAGGAAGGCATTTGGCTGAGCAACGAGGTTAATACTCTATATTTTGTCAAATGATGTCTGTCTATCATGTCTGCACTCGGAGAAAACCAGAATGTTTAATTTGTCCTGCGTCTCTACGTGGCTGCAAAAGCGGGGATTCACTGCTTGTTAACCAAATATTTCTTTATTAGGGCAGGCATATTTCTGGCTATTACATTATTTCTAAAAAAAGTCTGCTAAAGTCTGTAGTGTGAAGTCTGTGTAGGTTTTCCAGGCTCCATTTCTTTTTATTACGAGACACCCTGCTCACTTGAGCCATCTACCGGGTTGTTTGGGTTGTTGCAGCGCCACTGGAAAAAAAATAAAATTAAAGTCGCGTGATACTCATTGATCCTAATGCTACGACCGCATGAAAGTGAAGCTGGGCTAATTAAAGCACTGCCCACTGTAGTTATCAAATTCTGTCACAATGCTGTAGAATTTGCAAGAGCATACAGTAAAAAATGCGTATTCGGTGTCTTGTACTCACTTACTCCCTAACTACAGCAATGTGTAACTTTGTAGTTTTCAAATGGCTGTACAAGCACTGTATAGTGCTGTCTTGAGCATGTTCAGTAGTGTCACTGAGTTCTGACCTTTTTTTTGCATTGGAAACACTACAGAGAGAACTGTCATAATGAAAACATACAAAGTTTAATTTTGACTATCTTGTTCGCAAACGATGGTGTCAAGACTTCTCATTTGATGACACTGACAGTTTTACTTGACATGAATGCGTTTTGGAGGAATGGACTATCCATTTTGAGAGCAAGTGACGCGGAAGCTTTTTGCAGGTCATCCACTGGTAAGGTTTCTCTTGCAGTTTTACACTAATTGTTTTGAGAAATGCACTAATCATGTGCAAATGTTAATAGTGATGAGAATAGCACCAAAGTTTAATTGAGAAAACTGCAACAACAATTCATCAGTAGAGATGGGTTGTGAGTGG
>NC_063210.1:17493694-17507284 GCF_017589495.1 Alosa alosa | reverse complement strand
TTCGTCCCCTTTTAATCAGTCTCCGGTTAAAAATTTACCAAAAACGCAGATAGAACCTTATTATTCTAAGGTAGCTTAAATAGCATTCAGCATGATTCATGCCCAATTAATTCCCCCCCTGTTAAAAGTGTTCTTTGTAGTTTGGTTTCGTGATAGCCTATGATAAACGGCTTATGGCCAAATATGTGAAAACGTTAAAATACAGTAGGCTTATAAACCCGAAAAGTTGACAGTGATTTTTTTCATAATCACTTTGGAGGGTCATAGAAAATGTATTGCTGGCGAGGGAGGGTCACGCCTTTTTGGACTAATGCTCCCCAAACTCCTCCGCCCCCCTTAAATAAATAACGAACAGTCCCTAAATGAAGTAAACTTGTGACCATCAAAAAATCGCTTATCGCCTGTAGGCCTAACTCCGCGGATAACAGGACGTAACAGGAAGGCATTTGGCTGAGCAACGGAGGTTAATACTCTATATTTTGTCCAAATGATGTCTGTCTATCATCGTTGCACTCGAGAAAACCAGAATGTTTAATTTGTCCCATGCCTCACGGGCTGCAAACGGATTCACTCGCAGTTAACCAAATATTTCTTTATTAGGGCAGGCATATTTCTGGCTATTACATTATTTCTAAACCAGTCTGCTAAAGTCTGTAGTGAAGTCTGTGTAGGGTTTTCCAGGCTCCATTTCTTTTTACGAGACACCCTGCTCACTTGAGCCATCTACGGTTGTTTGGGTTGTTGCAGCGCCTCACTGGAAAAAAAACAAATTAAAGTAAAGTCGCGGATACTGCGGATCCCCACCACCGCCAAGGACCGCGAAAGTGAAGCTGGCCAATCAAGCACTGCCCACTGTAGTTATCAAATTCTGTCACAATGCTGTAGAATTGCAAAGAGCATACAGTAAAAATGTACGTATTCAGTGTCTTGTACTCACTTACTCCCCTAACTACAGCAATGTGTAACTTTGTAGTTTTCAAATGGCTGTACAAGTACTGTATAGTGCTGTCTTGAGCATGTTCAGGTAGTGTCACTGAGTTCTGACCTTTTTTTGCATTGGAAAACACTGAGAGAACTGTCATAATGAAAACATGACAAAGCCATTTGACTATCTTGTTCATAAACGATGGTGTCAAGACTTCTCATTTTGATGACACTGACAGTTTCATTGACATGAATACGCGTTTTGAGGAATGGACTATCCATTTTGAGCAAGTGACGCGGCTTTTGCAGGTCATCCACTAGGGTTTTGCAGTTTGCACTAATTGTTTTGAGAAATGCACTAACTGCTGTGCAAATGTTAATAGTGATGTGAGAATAGCACCAAAGCGACTGAGAAAAACTGTAACAACACCATCAGTAGAGATAGGTTGTGAGTGGGGTGGAGGGAGTAGGGGGTGCGGGGGGTTGTGGACCCTGTTGCATTTCTGACACTCCTGGAAAATCTATTAATATAATAAAAGTTAATGTTTAACAACAAGAAATAATAGAGAAACTGGAAGAGAGAGCGACTAAATAGAGTAGTATTATGGATAGATAGATAGATAGATAGATAGATAGATAGATACAGTAGATAGATAGATGGATGGATGAAGTATAAGGTGTGGTTACTGCTAGTATGTTGCAACATCCCAACTCCACTATATGATAAAGATAAAGGAACACCAGACAGATACATGCAGGAAGGTTGTGTGAGTGCCCGTATGGTTGTGTGAGTGCCAGTCTCAGCCCCATTTCATGCTTCTTGATAACTTCTAATCCCTTGTCAAACTTCTAATCCCTTGTCAAACTCCCGTCATCACACAGACATCCTCCACTGAAGCAGAAAATGACCCTTTTAGGTCGGAAAAGGGGAAAAAAAGTAACACAACAACTTGTTCGGAAATATTTTATCTATGATTGTAATTGACAAAATACGCTTTCTCTTGCTCATTTTTCAATTTGCATAACTTCATTACAAAAGACACAGCGAGATTGATATCATTCGAAGATTTCATTTGTCCTCTGCTCAAGCGAAGGCTCGAAAATTGATGAATATATGATACAAACATACATTTCATTTCCAATAACTACTCTATCCTTTTGTGTGTTCATTCAAAAGAAAAACAAATCTCACTGTCAGTTGAAGAACACAATCCATGCATTACTTTTCACATTGTACAGGCTTCTATAATGGAAGTTTAATGCAGTTGATTGCATTACTGTCTGCGGCTTGAGAGAAGCATATGGAAGCAATGGCACACTGATATATATCCTCGACCGTATCATATTGGCGGAGATGAGAGATGGGTGAAAGTGTGAAAGCTGTGTCTTTGTCCTGTCTATGTCTATGTTGAAAGAACACAAGGACACAAGCACAAGTGAATTAACAGACTTTGTGGACGGCTCAGCAGAGTACAATCAATATCCTGTCACGATGAAGACAAATTTGCATTCATGGTGGTCAGGTTTATCTGTTTGCTCGAGTTTTTAGTGTTGTGTCAAAATGTGACATAATGGTTTTCTCCTGTTTTCTGAGGTGTGTGTGTGTGTGTGTGTGTGTGTGTGTGTGTGTGTGTGTGTGTGTGTGTGTGTGTGTGTGTGTGTGTGTGTGTGAGGTCCATGCATGTGTACATGTGTGTGTATGAAAGTGCATGTGTTTTTGTTTGTTACTGAGTTACAGGTCACAATATTTTTTAAGCATTCCCATTAACTTTCTCTCTCTCTCTCTCTCTCTCTCTCTCTCTCTCTCTCTCAGTGTCCTTTCATTTTTATTTATTTCAGACGGCCACTTCCAATCGAGAGGGGGATTTCTCAGTGAAAAGGGCAGGCTGGCAAGGCAGGGAAGCTGTGATGGAGTAATGCATTAGGACATTAAGACACCACTCTCTCCAAACAGAGAGAAACAAATAAAGAGATAAGAAAATCTAAAATAAAAAATAAAATCTATCCTACTGCACCTGTGCATAAGAGGTGGAAAAGAGCCAAGAGCTTTTAGTCTCTGGACAGAGCTGGACTGTGAAACAGTCCTTAAATTGTACCTCTTGTGGTGCTGAGATGACAAGAAGCTCTTTTCTTACTAGTTGTAGGTGGCAATGGAATGGGATGATGGGCATTTGAGTTAGATGTTGGGAATGGGAAGCAGGGTTTGCATATTGCATGTATAGAGGTAGTAAGGATTATAGGTACTATAGGCATCTGACTTTTGCCTTTCTAATATACATACATATATGTACGCAGACACACACACACACACACACACACACACTGACACACAAACACGCATTCTGAGATGCTCATAAACAGGATTAATATTACAGTGCAATAAGGCCATGTTGACACACACACACACACACACACACACACACACACACACACACACACACACACACACACAAACAGAAAAAGAGAAGCAACTGAACATGCAGATGCAGATTTCTATTTATTCTTATTTGCATGCAGATTGAATATGCAACAACCACCATTAATCACCTCTCTAAACAGCCAAAAGGAAACCAGACACACATTATTTCCAGACATCATGAGATGACACACTCTTAGGCCATGTTTGTTTTTTCACTAACAATATCCTGTTTGACTAATCTCTTGACAGGGCCATTATGATGGTAAAGCAATGCCATTGTGATTTGTGATTGCCCACATTTGTGTCTACAGTGCAATTCATGGCCTATATATTGCCATCAAATATGATTCTGTAATGGATTGCCTGGTCATGCCAAGATTCTCATGAGAAAAGAAAACATAATAGGATTGTGTGTGTGTGGTCATCCTAACCTGTCCTTGAGAGTTCCTGAGAAGGTGAATGGGGAAGTTTATGGATGTGGTAGGGTGTGGTGTGACTGTGTGTGTGTGTGTGTGTGTGTGTGTGTGTGTGTGTGTGTGTGTGTGTGTGTGTGTGTGTGTGTGTGTGTGTGTGTCTATAAGAATGTGGTCAGGGGGATGCAGTTAGGGGGGCTTGCAAAATTTTACTCTGTTTCAGCCATTATAGGGAGCATGCAAATATGGAGACGGATATGTTTTGTTCAATGGCGTAACAAACCAATGCTTGACCAATTAAGTTAACTCAGTGACACAAAATACTGGTAGCCTAAGCCTACCATTAACCACAAGAGGATGAGTTTGCTTTAGTTGCGGGGCAGTAAGTTGAACGTTGTCTTCCATATTAATGTTGAAGGTGATAAGGCTGTAGCCTACACAGTGGCGTAAACAAACCAATGGCGGGCCCAGGTGTGAGAGCGCTACGCGGGCCCCATACCGACAAACTTTTGCCCAGGATGAATTAGCTCTGATACATGCAATACACATTAAGGGTGACTTCAATTGTTTATGCAAAGGGCCTGAGGCACCGAAGTAGTTTAGTAGTTACAGATTACAATTTCAAATAAAAAACACACGACACTTTCACACGACATGTGAAAACATTAAAAAATAATTTTATTAACAGCCTGCAGGCCAGGGTAATCTAATATTACTGCATTAACATCAACTCGCATGGAATTATGGGAACACTCAATGCGCCTCTTCAACCCTCTGCACAAAACTTAATGTAGCCTAACTTATTTAACCGTCCAGAAACCAAATAAAATCATTCATATGCATACAATCCCCAATATCGGAATTAGGCCATTAGAAGAAGGCCATTTTACGAGCCTTTCACAGTGCAAAATCGTCAACGATGTTCCCAATATTTAATGCTCTGGTTCTCGTATTTTCAATGGACAGGATAGCTAACCCACGGAGCCTCTCCTGTCCCATGCTGCTCCTTAGGTATAGGTCTTAATAAGTTTGAGTTTGGAAAAAGATTGCTTAGCTGTTGCCACAGTCACAGGCAATGTCAGAAACAACATGAGTACACACTTCCCCGAATGTGGATGTTACACTGTCATAATCTACCACCAGCATTTTGGCAAGTTGAAAAATAGATGACTTCTGTGAAATCTCTGCTTTAAAGCAAGACCTGAATGAGAGGAGTTGTGTTGGGAATGTCGGTGCAATGTCCCTGCTATAATGGTCTGACAAACGTCTTGCCTTTTCAAGCAGTTCATCACCTGCGAGCTGAAGGGTCATAGAACGTAAAGACTCAAACACATGACAAGTTTCCCGTATACTTGCAAATCTTTGGGAGAGCTGACTGATTATGATGTCCAGAGTTGCATTAAATACCTGCACTTTGAAGGATCTCTCTGCATCGGTTAAGCGCTCATCTTCCGATAGATCGTCAAAGTGACAGGAGGCAGGGCGGGGGTAGCGACTGGCCCCGGGAGGTCACAGGCCCTGGTGCGACTGCACTTGCTGCACCTACTATAGTTACGCCACTGGTTTTGTTTATCCTTAATGTGCTGAGTATTATAAATGGAAGGACTTCTAAAAGCATGTGAGCCATGTAGAGCTGTCACCTTATTAATGACTCTTCCCAGAGTATTTGGATCTTGTTTTCCTTGCTTGCCTTTCAGATCCAAATAAAAGCATTTAAATGTGTGTGCGTGTGTGGTTGGGGAAGGGGGTAATAGCCTCAGGTTCTGTATCTAAAGTGTTACACAATGCTATACTTCAACAGGCCTCCCTTGTTACTGTTGAGTACACCATGCACACATACACACACACACACACACACAGATGCACACACACAACAAAGGGGAGAGAGGAGAGAGAGGATGAGAGAGAGAGAGTCATTAAACAAAGTAAGATGGCTATTATGGATGACCAAATGACATATTGTTTATGACATATTGTTTATGACAGGGCTTACAACTGGACAACTGTTTCCCCCTCTCTCCAGAATTTGGATGTTAAATGCCCAAGCACCTCTCTCTTCTGTCAAGTTTTTTTCTTTTGTCATTTGAGATTATATGGATTAACAGTGTGTGTGTGTGTGTGTGTGTGTGTGTGTGTGTGTGTGTGTGAGCAATATTCCTCATATATATTAAATCATACAGTAGCTGATTGACAAGATGTCAATCCCTCTACCTCTCTTCCTCTCTTTCTCCCTCCCTCGCTCTTCCTCTCTCTTGCACACACACACACATACACACACACACACACACACACACACACACACACACACACACACACACACTCTCTTCTTTCTCACTTTCTCTCTAATTTCCTCTCTCCCGTGTGAAAATGGAAAATGGCCAGCTCCTTACCCTCATCTCTTCTTCCAGACCTTCACTCATTTCAGCTTCGCTGCCTTCCCTCGTTCCCCTTTGCACAGCCAATCACCCACCACCATCCTCACCCTACCCCCCACTCCCCCACCCCCCCATCTGCTATCTACATCCCTGGCTGCCATTACGCCCCAAAACAGTCGTATCAAATTATTAAACGTCGCCCCGCATCGCCTTCCCTCCATCTCCTCCTCCTCCTCCTCCTCTCCGCCCCTAAACCCTTCACCTAACTTGGTTACTGCATCCAGCAGGCACACTGCCCAAACATGTCACAACTTTGAATGTTTTAGGGAGAAGATTTTCCTGGATAATGCATGCTATTGGTCTGCCAGCAGGTTGTAACAGCACACACAATTATCTCTGTTAGCTGGGTAATATATTTAAGAAAACATATAAATGTGGTGGTCAGCTAAGCTGTTGTGTGACCTGTTAGTTTTGACCTGTTGTTCTGCCAACGCTGACCCGTGTGCGTTGCTTAGGACTTGTGGTCATATGGCCAATGACCTGTGTCCTTAACCCTTAAAGGAGTACCGTCACACCGGTGTGACGGGAATGTTGAGAAATGAACGTTCTAAAGAATATCTGGGTTCATTGAATTCAACATAGAATTTTAGAACCTTCAATTGTTGCGGAACTTAGAACGTTCAAAAACCTACACCTTTAAGGGTTAATGATACTGCAGTCCAACAGTTTTTTCCTCTTCTCATGGAGTCTGAAAATCTGACTAGGTTTGACCTATTTTATGTCTATTGTTAGTCTTTCAGATCATGATTATGGTCAAGAGCCTCTGTGCTAAAAGCCTAGATGTATAAACAAGATCCGCTGATACAGTATTTGTTCCAAATATGGTGTCCAGCAGGCCAGTGGTGTCTCCCTCTCATTCATTCCACTATTAATCTCTGTTCCTTTGTTCTGTGATTTTTTTGTATCATTTATTTTGCCTCAACTTTAATGCGGCCATTGAGGTCAACTCCTGATGTTTTTGAATATGCTATCCCTTACCAAAAAAGGTATACTTTAAGTTAATTTTAACAAGGAAACTGAAGTGCAGTTGAAGTATATTTCCAAGGTTACTTAATGTAGTAAGTTTATTAGTATAAATATACTTGTGGTATTCTTGTACATGTACTGTGTTCATACTTCTTCAAACTATACTGTAAGTAAACTAGTGAAGATACTAGTTATATACTTCTATCACACCTTTAAGTTCATTATACATTTAGTATTTTTAAGGTGTACAAATGAACGTATAGGTGTACTGTACTGTTTACTAATACACTGCATATATTGCTTATTTATATTATTAATGTACTGAATTTATATTATATACACACCCCTGGTGTAGGCTGCCATGCAAGGGGCCAACTGGCACAGTGGGAACACTTTTGGGGAGTTTTGTCAGGAGGAGCTGGACTCAAACCTGTAACATTCTGGTTCCTGGACAACTCCTCCACCTTTTGAGCCACTGCCTACCACTACTGATATATATTTTCAGCCCAATTTTTCATTTTCATGATAGTGTACTTCAAGTATATCCTCAGAAAATTATACATTTAGCGGAAGGGTAATATTAGAGTCAGCTGAGTGAATAGAATGAAAGGAAATGAGAATCTGTCATGCAGCCTCTCAAAGATCAGTCTCTGGCTACAAGTTAAAGTAAATATACTTAGATATTTCCTTCAGCATAAGCATATTAAGTATAGTATAAGTACCAAGTATACCCTAGACATGCTTAAACGTTTATGTTATTAGTATAAGCCAGGTATAATATTTAGTGTATCAGATTCAGTACACAAAAAGTAAGCTATACATATGCTTAGTTCAAAATACTTAGACCCATAATACACTGGACTCTCTGTTTCTATCTCTGGTATTCCTGTCTCTCCTATCAAGGAGAGGAAAGACAGGGAGGCTCTGTGCCTAGAGGCAGGATTTCAGGTGTTAGTCAGAATTATAGTTGTGATGTGTCTGAGGTGCTTCATCCGCTAATAATAATCTTTTTTCCCCTCATCAATGTCTCAACCTGTAGTCACACAGTGGAGTCTGGCTCCAAAATCTGACAGATCTACCTGAAAGCAAGGCTCTGTAGTATGCAAACAAACAAGGCAGTCGTGAAGAGAAGGCTCTGTGGTAGGTGGCAGGATGCAGGTGGGTACACGACAGACCTGTAGACCAGCGGTGATGGATGGGGGATGTCCTCAGACCTAATGATGCAGGTTTATGGAGCAAACACTCACGACCAGGCGGTGACATTTGAATAACTGCGCCGTGATGTGGCGGCAAATTTCCCCCCTAAGTAAGTTTTATGGCCACGGCCTTCTCCCATTTTTATTGACGTTGAACGGCCTTTGGCCAACCAGCTTGCAGTGCTGTCCTTCAGAAAGGCAAAACAAAGCAGAGATGATGAAAAATAATCAGTTTGCTTGTTTGTTTATTTGTTTGTTTGCTTGCTTATTTATTTGTTTTCTTTGGAACCAGAAATATATTTTTCTGAGTTTTTACCTCTGACTCAGGACAGGATCCATGTTTAAGCAAACAATACACTAACACACACACACACACACACACACACACACACACACACACATACACACACACACACACATAGACACACACACACACACACACATACATGCCCACCACAGCAGGCATAAAGATGCCATGGTACCTTCTTGGATGCACTGCTGAAGTCTACACATTACACACATTTTTCACTCATTAGACACAGGCTTTCATTTCAATCTAATACTTTCATCTTGCTGATTGCACGTTGCGTAAGTGTTCTTCACTTTCTTCTCCCCTTGCACTGGATGAGGCTGTCGGTGATAATTTGACAGCACTTACCTGCCTACAATCTATTTTCAGACGTTGCAAAATTTCTGTCATTACTAGAAAAGTACTTTGCAGATATAGCCGTGGCTGACAACCATTCTCTTCTGCTCTTCTGACGAACAGTCTGAGCCAAGAACCAGGCTAATGCATGTCCTTCAGCATGTAATAGTTCCACTGACTTTGATGCACATATCCAAATGTTCGTTGACATTTGTACAATCTGTTGATACCAGTTATGACAAAGAGTAATGGGAAGGTGTGTGTGTGTGTGTGTGTGTGTGTGTGTGTGTGAGTGAGTGTGTGTAAGCACATCCCTTCGAAAGATCATATCTCAACACACAACTTCAGCATTATTTAGCATCCAATAGTTCAACTGACTTTGATGCACATATCCAAATGTTAGTTGACATTTGTACAATATGTTGATACCAGTTCTGACAAAGAGTAATGGGAAGGTGTGTGTGTGTGTGTGTGTGAGTGAGTGTGTGTAAGCACATCCCTTCGAAAGATCATATCTCAACACAAAACTTCAGCATCATTCACCATCTAATAGTTCAACTGACTTTGATGCACATATCCAAATGTTAGTTGACATTTGTACAATATGTTGATACCAGTTATGACAAAGAGTAATGGGAAGGTGTGTGTGTGTGTGTGTGTGTGTGTGTGTGTGTGTGTGTGGTGAGTGTGTGTAAGCACATCCCTTCAAAGATCATATCTCAACACACAACTTCAGCATCGAAAAGATCATATCTCAACACACAACTTCAGCATTATTTAGCATCCAATAGTTCAACTGACTTTGATGCACATATCCAAATGTTAGTTGACATTTGTACAATATGTTGATACCAGTTCTGACAAAGAGTAATGGGAAGGTGTGTGTGTGTGTGTGTGTGTCAAAGTTCATCCCTTTGAAAAGATCACATCTCAACACACAACTTCAGCATTATTCAGCATCTAATAGTTCCACTGACATTGATGCACATATCCCAAATATTCGTTGACATTTGTACTGTACAGTAAGAGGGTCGAAATAAGCATGGTATGCTTAGTGAACACTGTCGCAAAGACGCAAAGACGCACCTCCATTCACAGACGCACCGTGACTATCACTGCCAATAGACGATCAATCATATTCTCCAAAATGCAGATTTGATCCTTTAGAATCAGAAGAGGTGAATAAAAGACCCAAGACTTCATCACACGTGAACTTTTTTTTCATTTGGTGTATTTCTGCTTCAATTTGTGCAAAACTATGGCCCGCATCGCTTCTGCGTTATGGAGGAAATGCACGCATTCTTCCTGTGTTTCTCGCGTGAAATACTAGTGCTTCCTGAAAACTTTCCGAGCCTGAGTAGAAGCTCTGGGTGTCTGCCAACTAGTGGTGAAGAGTATGAGATTTGTCTCATACTCTTTCCATGTACGGTGACAAAAGAGTATGAGATTTGTCTCATACTCTTTCCATATACGGTGACAAATGAGATTTGTCACCGTACATGGATCTATCATCTGTTTTAATCAGTGACGTTTTTGTGACGTGATTGTTTGTCGGAATTTTGCGACTTTGGCGGGTAAAGGGTTAATACCAGTTATGACAAAGAGTGGGAAGAATGTGAAGGGGTGTGTGTGTGTGTCTGTGTGTGTGTGTCAAAATTCATCTCTTCAAAAGATCACATCTCAACACACAACTTCTGGGTGTTTGGGGACTGGCAAATTGACTTGAGTCGGGGTCAGAGAAAATTGAATCCATTTTTCCCTGCACAGACTCCTACTTCTGAACTTCAGCATTGTGCTGAATGTCCAGCATCTAATGCAATCCATGTACAGTAAGTTTATCATGTGTATACAGGACAGCGATAAAAACATCTATCGATTTTTTGAGAAATGTGAGAGGAAGAATGCCCTCAGAATGCTCTAATATTCAAGCAAAGTCGGCCTCAGTTCAGTCAGGGCTTTGAGATCAGCGAAAGAGCTTAGTGTCAAGTATCTTATATGCCAGTAGATTACCTTTTATAATTCCCCGTAAGCCCTTTCTAAATCAGCACGCTAGCATATGTCTCAGCACAGTTTACTGATGGTCAGTTTTTATTCATGAACAGATGCTTGGTAATGGACAGGCCCTGTGTGTGACTCAGGGTAATATTGACCGCTATCTCCCGCTGAACAATAATCCCTGGCCCCACTGAACACTCTCGCAGCGTCACGTCGGCTTCAAAAAACCAATAAGTGGGTTTTAGGCCGAAAAAGAATATCAAGTACACAACGATTTTGAGAACCGCTGCAGCACCCTCCCCACCCTTCCACCCACCTTCTCCCAAGCCACTCTGCCACCCCTCCACCCGAAGAAAAAAAAAACCCTTCAAAGAAACCATCTGCACTTTAAAGGCAATGATTTGAATATCTTTGGTAGGAAGTGGTGTAGCGCGGTGCCTGGGTCGTGGTTAATCTTTCAGTTTTAATCCTTCCACACAGTGGCCTCTCTCTAATGGGGGTTTAGAGGAGAGGAGAAATAGCAGAGTGGGCAGGAGAGAGGGAGGGAGGGATGGTGGTGTTGAGATGGGGTGTAAGGTCGGGTTGGAGCGGAGCGGGGCAGGGAGGCACTCTAGGGCTTTTTAACCAGAGGTCCCCAGGCCTTTTCTCCACAGGCAAATCAATAGGCCAAGGGCCCATTGCCGCTCCTAAGGTTATTACATTGTTATAGATTATGTAATATGAATGCTGGGATCTCTCCCGTGGAGCAGAAGAATCACAGATAAGGGAAAAGATGGAGGGGGGGGGGTGGCTTGGGGAAGAACCCATTGCTGCAGGAACTCAGTAAAGGCAATAAAAAAGCTGCCACCTAGTGGTAGAACAGATTGCTGACCTTACCTCTCTTTTTTAAATGGACATCAATGTCATTAAAAGAAATGACACCCAGGGTTAAGTTGAATTGCCAATATCACAACCAATATGTTGAAGTAAGTATTGAAAAAAGTGATTAAAAGGAAGAAAGAGATAAAAGAAAAACGAGAAGAGGCCCAAAATAAAAATGGTGGTTTTGTTTCCAAGAAGCTATTAAAGATTAAATTTCTGTCTATGCGATGAATATCAAATAGCAAGGCCTGGAGTGAAACATCAGTTGACGGGGTCTCCAATACGAGCCATTAGCCCTGTGACAGCTTTGTAATAAGAGCTGATAGGCCTGGGAATCTTCCTTCACACTCTAAGGGTCACTCGGAATTACACCACTGCAAACACACTTTACGGCAAGAATGAAGCACTGAGTTTTGCTTTGTCTGCAATTATTTGCACATTGATTTTTATTGCAGAAGTAGTACTTTGAGTATATAAATACAAACATGGTACAATAAAAGCATTTACTGAATGCAAATAGTGTTCATAAACCATTCAGATGATTACTCTGTTGGACTCGTTCAGCCTATTTCAATTATAATTATTCTTTGTTATATTGGCAAAATGAAAAAAAATTAGGAGCTGCATGCCAATAGAAAATGGTGAATGGACTGAATGTTAAATAGAAATACAACAAATGCCACTGTCCTTGTTTACCTTTTCTCTGTAACTCATGGGGCTGTGTGTGTGTGTGTGTGTGTGTGTGTGTGTGTGTGTGTGTGTGTGTGTGTGCAAATGTCCCTCAACAATGCTCATCTGTCTATGATCATATTACATTTTTGCCCGCCCTGATAAACGATTGTGATCGGCCTGACCGATATGAATCTTCTGTTTGACTGGGAGAGAGTGTGCTCAGGCAGATATGAACAAATAAAATGAGCCTTCACATTCGTCTGCTTCCCAGACTACAAGCATCCAACAATCCCGGGGAACTGTGGATGCTTGACCTGGGTTCCAGTTCGACCCGGGCCATTTTCCAATCCCATCTCTCTCTCCCTCCCTTCCTGTCACTCTCTCTTTACTGTCCTATCACATTAAAGACATAAAAGTCCCAAAAAGCCCAAGCCCCAAAAAGGAAGAGAGCATCTTTGGCAAGGCCACCTGAGGGACTGTGTGGGTGGTAATGGTGACACAGGTAATGCCCTGCTCAGTAAAGGGTCATTCACACCAAGAATGTTAACAATAACGATAACTATAACCATAACCATAATGTTAACGATAACGATAACGATAGCGATAACTATAACCATAACTATAACCATAACGAACGAAAAGCGTTCACACTAAACAACGATAAACAAAGTCTCTCCTTGTGCTAATGAATGTGACGGCTAAAATTTGATGGGTTCTGATTGGCTATTAGCTTTTTATGGTTCTCAAAATCACTCTGAAAGTGATCCCCAATGTTACATTGTTCTTCATGTCGTTATCGTTATAGTTTATGTGTTAACGTCGTCATTCATTATAATTAGAACGATATTTGTTTCTCTCTCCCACTCGCTTCCTGTCATTCTCCACTGTCCTGTCACATTAGGCATAAAAAGCCCAAATATATACTTTAAAAATGAAAAACACAGAATTGGATTGGATAATCTTTAAAGTCGCCAAGGGGCAACGGACAGGCAGCACTGAAAATCAGAAAATCAAACATGTTCCAAAACTGTTACTGACGTGAATGTTTTGCAGTCTGTGTGTA
>NC_063210.1:17341194-17491194 GCF_017589495.1 Alosa alosa | reverse complement strand
TTGGTCTTGCTGACGCTCAGCAGGAGGTTGTTGTCCCTGCACCACGTGGTCAGATGGTCGACCTCCAACCTGTATTGAGTCTCGTCGCCCTTAGTGATGAGACCCACCAGAGTTGTGTCGTCAGCAAATTTCACTATGTGATTGTTGCTGTAGGTTGCAGTGCAGTCATGCGTCAGCAGGGTGAAGAGCAGCGGACTGAGCACGCAGCCTTGGGGGGCCCCTGTGCTCAGTGTGATGCTGCTTGAGGTATTGTTGCCAACACGTAGTACTTGGGGCCTCTGACAGAGGAAGTCCAGTAGCCAGTTGCAGAGGTAGGTACTGAGTCCCAGTTTGTCAAGTTTGCAGATGAGTTGTTGTGGTATTATGGTGTTGAATGCAGAACTGAAGTCTATAAACAGCAATCTCACATATGAGTCTCTTTTTCCAGGTGGGTGAGGGCTGGGTGGAGGGCAGAGCAGATTGCATCCTCTGTAGACCCGCTTGGCTCGGTATGCAAACTGGAAGGGGTCCAGGGTGGGGGAGAATGGCTTTGATATGTGACATGACAAGCCGCTCAAAGCACTTCATGATGATGGGTGTCAGTGCCACAGGGCGGTAGTCATTGAAGCAGGATGGAGCAGTTTTCTTGGCACAGGTATGATGGTGGCAGCTTTGAAACATGATGGGGCGATGGCTTGCTTCAGGGAAGTGTTAAAGATGTCTGTGAAGACATCCTTAAAGCTCCCCTGCGCAGTCCTTCAGCGCCGCGACCTGGGATGTTGTCTGGACCTGTTGCCTTCGGGTGTTGATAGCAGCAAGTGTCCTCTTCACGCTGTCGGCAGAGAGGCACAGGGGCTGCTCATGTAGAGGGGATGGGTCTTCTGTGGGCAGGTGCTGTTTTGTGCTTCAAAGCAAGCAAAGAAGCGGTTCAGGTTGTTGAGCAGAGGGATGTTGCTCTCACAGCTCTGTGGCGGGCTTGTAGTCCGTGAGGGCCTGAATGCCCTGCCATAGGCTTTGTCGTTCCTGCTGTCTTTGAAGTGGGTGGTTATCTTGTGAGTGTATTCCTTTTTTGCTTCCTTGATGCCACGGGACAGGTTGGCTCTCGCTGTTTTCATGCCAGCTTCATCCCCAGCTCTGTAGGCTTTGTCTCTGGCCCTCAGCAGCCTGAGGACATCCCCTGTCAGCCATGGCTTCCAGTTAGCCCGAGTGATGATGTCTTTTGTGTGGGTCACATCATCGATGCACTTGGTGATGTAAGAGGTTACAGTGTCTGTATACTCCTCTATGTCTGTCCGGTTGTTGTAAGTGGCTGCCTGCTCAAACATTTCCCAGTCTGTTGTGTCAAAGTAGTCTTGAATAGCATCGGAGGCTCCCTCAGGCCACACTTTTACCTGCTTACGAACCGGTTTGTTCATGTTGTTTCATGTTGTGTCTTACCAGACACAGCATGAAAAAGTAATGACTTCTGCTCTCTTCTCAGCCCACCTCACCAAAGCCCCTTCTGTTGCTGCGTCTGTATGTCACCATCACCCGCAGGTAGCGAGGCGACCACATACATCAATATCAACCGCAAGCCAACAGTCTCATGGCCAATGTAAGGAAAATAACCCCACAAAGGGGAAAGCCCATGTTGTGCATTAAAGAGATAAATGTATGAATTACTCCACCATTATGCAACACTTTTATATTACTGTACATAGACTTTATTACATGGTAACTACACTTTTAGACTGTAACCGGCTACTTGTAGACAATAATAACAAATATAGCATGTAACAGCAAGAAAGTGTTTACTTACATCATCGAAGCACTGTAAATCTTTGCTTATATGTTGGATTTATATGTTTTCTGTAATCAAACAAATCAATGCACTCTCTCTGTGAAACACTCTATGTGATTGTAAAGTTGCACAGCATGGATGTTGGTACATTATAAACAGTGCCTTTGTGCAGTATTCACATACAAGCACTCCAAATAGCAGCATGTACGTACACCATTTGAGCTGTTATGTGGCTGTAGATTTGTATTTATCTGTCTATTTATCCCCACTGCCCCCCCCCCCTAATTGAATTCCAGCTGAGAGGACTTTAAGTTGTAAATCTGGACTTCCAATCGGTCAGGAGTGCCAGTGGATGGCTCACCCTCACTAAAATATGAGCTGGGCCGGGAGCGAGGCAAAGCAGACGCTGATTTATGATTCTTTAAATGAAAAAAAAAAAGAAGAAAACTCAGGTTCGTTGGGGGGACGTATAAGGGGCCATCTTTCCTGTTACCCTGAGGGTTCAGTACTGCTATATTTTACCTGGAAGTCTCTCTAGTGGTACAAATGAAACGGTTGCAAGGTGGCGACTTTGTCTCTGAATGTGTTGAGCCATTTAACCTTATGTGGTATTCTTACTTCAAGAGGGAAGGCACATGCTACACTTGGGAGACCTTCGAAAGTTGGATTGATTGCAAGTTTCATTTTCTGACTCAAAGCTTACTATGGAAAAAAAAGGGGCCGTATCATCACCTTCACAAACCATTGTGATACAGGCTATATGAGATGACAGGTAGACAGACAGACAGACAGACAGACAGACAGGCAGGCAGGTAGGTAGGTAGGTAGGTAGATAGATAGATAGATAGATAGATAGATAGATAGATAGATAGATAGATAGATAAACAGAGAAGTAAGCAATAGACTATAGTGATATGTACTGTATAGGGACCTGCTGATAATAAGAGTAGACTAGCGAGTGATGAAGGTGTAGAAGGACAGAAAGATAGTGAGTGAGTGAGAGAGTGAGAAAGAGAGTACCAGCCCCATCATCAGCACATCCTTCTCTTCCTCTCTCACCACTATTCCTTCATCTCACCATCTCTTCCTCCACCTCCTGGTGCTCAGTAAAAGCCTCCATGACAGGCATGATTGAGGGCCACTCTGCAGGGCCCTAAAAGAAGGTGGGGTGGGTTGCACCGTGGTGATGGGGGATATTGGACTGCCAATTCAACTCATAAACAAGAAGCCTGGTTTACAGTGGCCCCTGAGTTCATGTTGTATTTCAAACACACACACACACACACACACACACACACACACACACACACACACTCACACATACACATACATACACACACAGAGGTACATACACAAACACACATGCACATCCCCTTCCCTGCATGTCATACTGGAAGCCCCATACATCGGCATCCCTCTCTCTCAGACACACACACACACACACACACACACACACACACACACACACACACCGTCGGCCCAGGCTGACAGAGCTGGTAAATCTCAGCGCAGTCCTCCCCGGAGGAGAACAAAGCAGTGATATTTATCAGCTCACTTGACAAGAGGAGAGCGGGACTGCAGAGGAGGCCAGTAACAGCACGGACAAGAGCAGGGAAAGAAGGAAAAAAAAGAAAAAAAAGAAAGAAAAAAGAAAAGAAAGAAAGAAAGAGAACCATTTAAAAAACTTTATTAAAGCCCTTTATCAAAAACTCTCCAAGATTCCAATGTTACTCAGATCAGCCTGTTTTCTGTGACGTAAAAGTCTTCCCGAGTCATTTACGGATACAATGCCTCACCCACACACCAATGCTATAACCTATTAACAGATTCAGAGAGGGATGGGGAGGGGAGGGGATTTGAAGAGGATGAAATGAATTAAAAAAGGAAGAAGAACATGCTGGCTGTACTGAATGGAACTACATGTGGTCTCTTCCCAGCACACCAGTATTCCACATCAACAGGTAAAGCAGAAAAGGAGTCTGAACACAAGCAGACGGACATCTGCACACAACACACACACACACACACACACACACACACACACACACACACACACACACACAGACACACACACACACACACACACACACACACACACACACACACACGTAATGCAAGCACACACACACACACACACACACACACACACACACACACACACACACACACACACACACACACACACACACACATACACATACACACACGCACATACGCATTTACACAAACACACACAAATGCTCACATAACCATAATTATCTAGTGACGTCCCTGTTGGCTTTCTAACATGAAAGTACATTGTAAAATGTGACTGCCTGTTGTGAATGTGATACCTTTACTGGCATATTCTGAAACAGTATCATGACAGACAGCTTGGATGCATGTGTGTGCACATACTCGTGGGCATATTTGGGAGAAAGTCCAGAGCTGTTTTATAGTCCCAGTCCATCCCTGATTAGAGTGGATGGGGGCTTTGAGTGGGCTTTTATTCCCAAATGGGAGCTGTTTCAACTTTCATTATTCATATTTGTGGATTTTTGTGTTGGTGTCTTTCTGTGTGTGTGTGTGTTTCCCTGCAGACATGTGTGTCTGTGTGTCCGTGTGTGTGTGTGTATGTGTTTCCCTGCATACGTGTGTGTCTGTGTGTCCGCTTGTGTGTGTATGTGTGTGTGTGTGTGTGTGTGTGTGTGATTGTGTGTGTGTGCGTGTATGTCTGTGTCTGTTTACATGTGTGTGTGTGGGCGTATGGGCGTGTGTGTCCAGCAGACAGCGGAGATACTGTAGGTGACAATTAGCATCATGGATCACTTCAAACACTCCAAACACCATTAGCCAATGTGGCGATGCCTCCTCCCTGTCCACAGGCACAATTAGATTAGATTGCGTCTATTGATTTGTGAAAGGCCTGGGAAGTGACGAGGAGAGGACCAAGGTGGAGCAGGGAGGTGCTGCTGCTGCTGGTGGTGATGGTGTGTATGTGTGTGTGTGAGTGTGTCTGTGTGTGTATGTGTGTGTGTGAGTGTGTCTGTGTGTGAGTGTGTGTGTGTCTGTGTGTGTGTGAGAGTGTGTGTGTGTCTGTGTGTGCCGGTGAGTGAGAGAGAGAAAGAGTGAGTAAGTGTTTGTGTGTGTGTGTGTGTGTGTGTATGTGTGTGTGTTAAATTACTTTCTTTATCTAATTATCTATGCAGTGAGCAGAGGGTGTACAACTCTGACAAATTAGTTCACTTTGTGTGTGTGTGTGTGTGTGTGTGTGTGTGTGTGTGTGTGTGTGTGTGTGTGTGTGTGTGTGTGTGTGTGTGTGTGTGCGTGTGTGTGTGTTTGTGTTTGGAAGGAGTTGATAGGGGCATAATACAATGAAACAGTGACCAAGAAGGGTGCACCCTTGACAACCACAGAGAAATGCTCCCAAAGATGTTGTTACTGAAATATTGCATTGGTATGGTGGCTGTAGTGCACCCTGTTATATTGTAATAATACTTTCAGTAGGTTAGGTCATTGGATTTAAACACGTCCACGTTGCAGAGGGAAATATATATTTTTTAAAACATAATTTCCTGATTCTTTCTTTCTGCATTAGGTCATTGGATTTAAACACGTCCACGTTACAGAGGGAAATCTTTTTTTTTTTTAAACATCATTTCCTGACTCTTTCTCATAGCCGCGCTACTGCTTGTTCTCTATCACTGGGGGATTTCCTGAGATTGAGGCTCTGCTGGACTCCTTGGGAGTCACAGGAGCTTTGTGATAACGCACAGCATCGTGCTGAATTACTGTCACAAGCCAGCAGTGTGATGCAGCTGCAAGTATTAGGGGCTCTGGATAAATGAACTGCCACCAAGGTCCACTGCAGGTCAGCAAAACTCTCTGGCAGTGTAAGATGGAAGTCTATCAAAATGAGACTATTTGAAGGGATGATATGCTGGATGTAACACTGCAAGCCAAGCATTTGATATTGATTATCCCAGGAGGGTGCATACAGTAAGTATTAGGGCATGTGATGAGGTATATGGGGATACGAGGTGTATTTCAGATGTTTTGGATGGATAATGAAAATACAGGACAAGGCAAAAGGAAGTTTTGTGAATATGGAAAAATAGGACAACAGTCAGATAGGGGAGAGAGAGAGAGAGAGAGAGAGAGAGAGAGAAAGTGGGGGAGAGAGAGAGGGAGAGAGAAAGTGGGAGATAGAGAGGGAGAGAAAGAGAGAAAGTGATGGAGAAAGGGAGAGAGAGGGTGAGAAAGAGAGGGAGAGACAGAGAGAGAGAGAGAGGTTAAGAGAAAATGAAAACAAGAGAATGAAAAGGCAGGCCCAAATTAAAGTCACACTGCAATTAAAAATCAGGTGAAACGTAAGTTAATCAATATCTCTTTCCTTCGTCTCTGACCTGATATAACAATGTGTTTAACAATGTGTGTTTGTATGTACGCTTCATTTACAAGCTAAAAATATAGTTAAGCATACAAATGTCCACACCTGTTGTTTAAACAGACGTAATATGAGAGTAGAGCCTTGTCCATCTAAATTACAGCACTGGTTTAAATTACAATTCTATCAGTTTCACAGATGTCAGTCAGGCGGCTGATAAACACTTCAGAGCCTCAAGAGGAGGAAAGAGGAGGTAGGGAGAGTTCCAGAGTTCCAGAACCCGCTGCCCATCTCAGTTCCAGAACCCACTGCCCATCTCTCTCTCTCTCGCACTTGTTTTCTGCCCTCTCTTCACTATCCCCTCCAATAAGGATGAAAAAGCTCACAAATATATATATATATTTTTAAAAAACAAAAGGAGTGATGAAGGGTAGGAAGGCAAGATGGATGAGATGAGCGGAAAAATGAGACTTTCAGAGTTGGGGTTTGAACAACTGAAATATTCAGGAACTGTCTTATTGACGCTTCTGAGTGTCTGTTTCTGATTTCAGCCAGTTTTGACCCACGCCTTTTTTGTCACATTCAGCAATGATCTCCTCACAACCGCTAGCTGCCCATTGTGTGAGTACAGTGTTAAAAAAAAAAAAAAAAACAGTCTCTGTGGACAGCCCAGGCTCTGAAAACTGGAAACAAATAAAGAGGGATAGTCTCTCAAACAATAATGAAAGCCTGCGTGGAGTTTCTATGGGGATACTGGGGTGAGCTACTTTTCTAGTGTCTTTCATTTGGTTCTTGATTAAAATATAATGTACGTTGTTTAGGACGAAAGCATCTGCTAATGAATTTAAATGTAAACAAATACAACAACAAAACACAATTTCTTGCGCAATCGCTGACTGCACCTTTAAGAGAGCTGCGATCTGAGGTCACTGAGTAAATCTTGTGCTGAGGAATGAGATCTCAAAATGCCGTGTGTGTCTGGGAAAGCAAAGGAATGACTGCTAATTTCCGCTATGTTCTCGCCTCTTAAAGACTCAATAGCCTAAAGAAGAAGAAAGAAGCGTTTTCAATTAAGTCAGAACTCAGACTGATGGTTCTTTTGCTTCCCTACAAAATCCTGTCTGCTCAGAGCACAACTGAAATGGATTAGCAATGAAGACTTTAAATCTATGGAAAATTGGTTTTAATTGGTTTGTATTGAATTTAGTTTCTTTTCTCACCTTTAAGACATTTCCCGTTTAAACTAGAAGGATTTGTACTAAAGGAAATTAGCAAAGGGACAACATCTCAGAGAAAATTAGAAGCATATGATAATAGCCAGTCACCCGTCTGGAAAGTCTACTCTGGTTTTCCTCAGGTTTCCAGTCTCTGAAACAACCTTGTTATATTACTTTATAGTACTGTATTGTCAAAGCAGAGAAGAATGATCTATATTTTTCAATAATTACTTATTCAGGTAAAAACTGATTAACTTGAAAAACAAGTTGAATTTCTGTTTAATCTTGCAAGCCTAATAAATGGTCTCTAGACTATCATTTCCTTCATAAGGAAACTTCTCCCTTTTGCATGCTGTAAGATATCAGAATCAGAAAAGGCTTTTATTTGTCAAGTATTCACAAATACAAGTATTCACACATTGTGTTCCAGAAGCTGGTGTCACAGGTATATAGTAAATAGACAGCGGCACTATATAGACAATACACACCTCCAGACATACAGTATTCATGAATATGAATATGAATGGAATGCCGCTTTCAATGATAATCGGCTGGCTCCTGGATCAAAGCCAAAACCAAGCATGTAACAGCTGTGTACCATGGCTTGGGTGGAGGCCAGTGTAATAGTCTCCAGCAGTAGACTAAAGCTAAGTGCCTACCATATAGCTCTGATGTTCTCCTATAACTCCCCACCCCCACCTACACACACACACACACACATCCCTCCAATGGCTTCCATTAAAACGCTTTTAGTGCTTGTGAGTGATAGCGGTCAGGCCCTGACAAGCACAGACAGAGTACTATGAGAAGTCAGCCTGGACCACTGCTTTATAGCTGTGCTCTCTCTCTCTCTCTCTCTCTCTCTCTCTCTCTCTCTTTCTCTCTCTCTCATTCATCTTTCTCTCTTTCCTTCTCTATCTCTCTTCATCTCATCCCCTCACTTTTTATTTATCTTTCCCATTCAGTTCACTTCCGCTTTCTCTCTCTCTCTCTCTCTCTCTCTCTCTCTCTCTCTCTTTCTCAAATTCAATTTTAAATTCAAATGGTGCTTTATTGGCATGACAAATATGACATTTGTATTGCCAAAGCAATTGTTACATACATGTACAGTATCAGAATCTAAGCAATTATACAGGTATAAGGTATATTCTCTCTCTCTCCTTCTGTCTCCTCCTCTGGTAGGCCTGAGATGGAGTGTAGTGTGGGAGTGGGAGAGGGATGGGGGAGCTGGAGAGCTGAGATGTGCTCTCCACTTCTCTCTCTCTCTTGCTCTCTCGCTCTCTCTCTTGCTCTCTCTCTCTTTCTCTCTTCATTAACTGAGATGGCAGAGTAGAGCGGGATGGGGATAGGGGAGACCTGTTCTCTCTCTCTCTGTCTCTCTCTCTCTCTTCACTTCTATCTCTCTCTCTTTACTTTTCTCTCTCTGTCTCTCTCTTCACTTCTCTCTCTCTGTCTGTCTCTTCACTTCTATCTCTCTCTCTCTTTACTTTTCTCTCTCTGTCTCTCTCTTTACTTCTCTCTCTTTCTCTCACTCTGTCTCTTCACTTCTATCTCTCTCTCTGTCTCTCTCTTCACTTCTCTTTCTCTCTCCACTATTCAATTAAATTCAATTAATTTCAATTGAGCTTTATTGGCATGACAAAAAAATTGTATTGCCAAAGCATACATGTGCGTAGTAGTGTGTAAAGACAGAAAACAAAACATCATGCATCATACATTACTGTAACGCCAGTGTGTGTGTGTACGTGATGGTGTGGATGGGAATGCATGTAAGTGTGCATGTGCGTGTGTGGCTGTGTGTGTGTGTGTGTGTGTGTGTATGGTTGACTTTTATGTGTGCTTCACTGATGAATTGACTCCCTTTGTTTATGGCAAGCATCTATATATCTGTGACTGCGACTGTTGCACTCTTTTGTTCCTCTCCTAATAATATTCTTAGACTTAGACCTTAAAGTTTTGAAGGTCTGGATGCATTTCTTTGAATTTAGGAAATAATTGATCTTGTATCTCTTTCCAATGGCAGTATTCAGCCAAAAAGTGAAGCTCTGTTTCTATGGCACCTTGGTTGCAGTTGGTGGTCTTCTCTGGGCAGCCAGGTTTGCCTGTGTCTGCCCTTTTCGATAGCCAGACTGTTATTGCTTAGTCTGTACCTGGTCAAGGTTTTCCCTCTCTGGTATCAGTGACTGTGGATGGGTAGTCTGCCACAGTGTGTACAAAATCCCTGCTCCTCCCAAAAGGGACGCTGTTCCTTTAAGAGATTTTCCCTTTGCCACGAGGGTTGTGTGTGTGCGCATGTTCTTTCTTTGGTGCGCGATCTAAAGCTGTAGAGACGTTACTGCTGGTCAAGCACATTGTTGGAAACTTTGCACTTTATTTTCTTTCCTGTTGTGCGTTGCTGACAATGTAAGTGATGATTACTATAGTTTGTTGACACTGTTAATCTCTTTAGTTATACCTTTATATGTCCGACAGCCGTTTAGTGTAATGACTGGAAACATATTAGCATAATTGCCGCGAATGTGTGGAATGTTGCAAATTTAATATGTAATTTATATCGTGATTAGCACATAGTATTGATGCTATAATTGCACAATTAGCATGTTATGGTTTGTATATTCATGTAACTTAGCTGGTTGCACTTTGTATCTGTAATGGCCTCTGGTAATGACGAATTGCAAACTGTTACAATGTATAGCCATGTCAGTCACCTTGTTCCAGCTTTTTCCACGTGCTGCTTTATACTGCCACGTGGTAGTGTAATTATTACTGATGGTCAACCTTTTCAGTATATAAATGTCTATTTAGCAATGCTTGATTGCACAGTTGCACAATGCTTGATTGTACAGAATATGATGCTGATTGTGTTCTGTATTTATTATTTTCTAGAAAGCACAACTTCACATAACTATAAATAAATGATCAATAACATCTCCCTGGAGATCTGCATTCTTTCTGACCGAAGAATTACAACCCGCAACATTTCTCATAATTCCCTACACAGTGTATTCTCTGTTCAGGGCCAAATAACATTGAAGTTTATTTTGTCTTTTTGTTGTTTCAGTCCAATATGATAAGTAATTTAGTTTTTCTGCATTTATAATTTGGTTAGGCCGAATGGTTTGAAAAAGGGTGGCAAGGTCCAGAGGCTGACTATTAGTTGTGCTAGTTGTACTATTAGTACAGTATGTGTGAGTCTCAGGACTAGCTGGATGAGGGGACTTGTTTTTACACTCATCTCTTGGCTTTTTAGGGCTTTATAACAATAATAGTTGGGGTCGCTTGTTTTGAGATGTTTGAAGAATTTGATAGCTCTTTTTTCTATTTTAATTAGTAAAGGGTATTGGCCTAATTCAGCCCTGCATGCATTGTTAGGTGTGTTCCTCTGTAACTTGAGGATACTTTTACAGAACTCTGCATGCAGGGTTTCGATTGGGTGTTTGTCCCATTTTTCAAATGTACATAAGAGGACCCCACACTTCACTGCCGAAATTGGTTTGATAACTGTTTTGAGCCGGATCCGAATGGGTATGTCAAATTGAATAGTTTTTTTGATGGCATAGAAAGCCCTTCTTGCTTTCTCTTTCAAATAATTCACGGCCAAGTTGAAATTACCAGTTGAACTGATTTTTAGCCCAAGGTAGGTGTAACTTTTTACTTGTTCGATTGCATATGAACCAAGGGTTAATTTCATTCCCTGATGTCTGGATTTTATTTGGAAGGTTAGTATTTTTGTTTTTTGTGGGTTAAGGCGGGGATCACATTAGCCAGCGGCAAGCGGCATGTTTCCTATTGTTTGGCAGCGGAACGGTGACACCGCTGGCGTAACGCTAGCGTTGAACAAGCTGAGCGTTAAACTTGGTTCAACTTTCAAAGCGCAACATGAGCGTATTCAATTGACAAACCGTTTGTGTTGCTTAGGAACGAGATAAAACTTATTATGGTCTGAGCGTTGCGTTACGTTTGCCGCTGCCGCTTGCCACTGGCTGATGTGATCCCCGCCTAAGGGACCGTTCGGTATTTATGGAATGGACCACCGGAGGAAAATAGGGGAGGGTCATGTCTTTTTATTCTTTGTTGAGGGGAGGGTCACCCAACTTTTTTTAGTCTAGGAGGGAGGGTCACCCAACTTTTGTATTCATGAAAACAGCAAAATGTGATGGCCCTCGCACCTGGCCAAATATGACAAGCGTTTATTCTTCATTAACGCTTATTGTAGCGTATTAACAAGGCTTAACGTCCCAAAACAACTATCAATGATCATCAAATTTCTCTCTCATATTGCTCCTCATAACCATGGCACCTGGCACGTCCGAATCCCAGGACACGACCTCGGACCTCGTAATAGGCTTGAAATATAATTCCAAAGGGGACAGATAAGGCTAAGTTAAAACTTAAAAAGATAAACCTTCCCGATTTTTGAAATTGCGATCAGTGACTGGCATCGGGTTTTCAAAGTTGAATAGGCTATTAAAAACTATTTGCGCACCTCCATGTCACAGGAGACTAGTGGGTTCGCCCTTCTATGTATTGAAAAAGACTTTAGGCTACCTAAGCTTATGATTTCATTGCTGAGTTTGCGGCAAGGTAGGCAAGAAAATGTTTTTTTCAGGATTAGAGTCAGGATATGGCGAGTCAATGCCATTTATTTGTCCAATGTTAGCCTACAGACCAGTAGTGCACATCTTATCAATAGTTTGAATGTCGTGTGTGTTTCTGTTCATTGACAAATAGCGTTCAGCGCTGTTCGCCTTTGTTACACTAGTTTGGTTTCGTGATGTAGGCTACCCTATGATAAACGGCTTATGGCCAAATATGTGACTCAGCTAATGTTATAGGCTATACAATTTCCCCTCATAGCCTATTAGCCTACTATTAAAATGCACCGACAGTAGGCTACGTGTAAAGTAGGCTATCGCATGATTTCATGCACGTAAGTGATAAGGGCCTCGCACCTGTCAAGTTTGCACAGGGCCTCACACCCCGTTGCGACGGCCCTGCATCTCCTCCTAAGACAGCGGGGGAAAAGTTAAAATAGGCTACGTGATAAAGCCGGAAAAAGTTGACAGTTTCGGTCCCGGTGATTATTTGTGAAATTGTGCAAACGACAGCCTTTTCAAGGCATTTCAAGGAAGGAGCGGTAGCATGCAAGCTCCCAAATTGACCCAGTACAGAAGGCATCAATAAATTGTTGGGGAGGGTCATGCGTTTTTTTTCTCAATCACTTTGGAGGGTCATGGAAAAAAATCTTGCTGACGAGGGAGGGTCACGTCTTTTTTGACTAACACTCCCAAAACTTGTCCGGTAGCCCCTTAAATAAATAACAAACAGTCCCTAATACAGTAGTCAGGGCCCAGGTCTGACAGAACTTGTGCAGGACATTTGGGTTCTTCTGTAGACCCTCTTTCATTGGAAACAGCAGAATCAAGTTGTCCGCAAAGAAAATAAATTTGATTTCGGAGTCATTTAATAGGAGGCCAGGAGTTGCTGACTGCCCGAGTCTTTTGAGTTGGGTGTGGGAGAGTGATCATCAGCAGCCTGTGTATGGAGCAGACGAGGTGGAGCTCAGGGTCACCTTCCCCATGGACACTCCAGCAGAGGTAAGTCCAGTGGGACTCCACTGCTATCAAGAGCCAATAAGGCTGCAGCAACCAAGAGAATGATTTCCAATCAGCCGATGCATCAGAATGTACATGCATGTTCAATACATTTCAAATGTGGGGGTTCCTGTGGTCCACCGTTAAGTCTGTCATTTAGATGCATACCCTTCAGCTGTCCTTCTGGAATCACAAGTGTGTGTGTGTGTGTGTGTCTGTGTGTGTGTGTGTGTGTCTGTGTTTGTGTGAGGAGGTTAGCAAGGGAGAAGTCACTGCACACTTTTTTTTATCACCCTTTATCCTTGTTTATCCCGTGATCCTACCCAGAGGTACTGCCACTCAGTTCCCAAAGCCAAAGGGAATCTCAAGCATCCATTGCCTGTGAGAGCAGAGCATCCGAGGGAAGAGGCAGACGAGGGGATGTGTTTTCATGGAGGACAGACGGATAGCACAAGGGATGCTCCTCAACCATTTTCAATTTGTCACTTTCTACTCCCTGCGCACCGTCCCTGTGGTGTGTTTATGTGTGTGTGTGTGTGTGTGTGCAGGCGCGCCTGCAGGTGTACGTCCGTACGCACTGTGCGTACCATCAGGCTACTCAAAAACGAGAGAAAATTTTCCTTGTGTGTGTGTAATGTGTATTCACACCAAATTGGCCCACCATACCTTCCCAACTATGCACAGTATCCCATTAGCTGCATGCCATCAGGCTATTTACAATTTTCTATTACATAACTTAGTGAACACGTCATCACGTAAAAGTGTGTGTGTGTGTTTGTGTGTTTGTGACAGTGGAGTATGGGGAGTTATTTGTTCATGAGAGAGTGCAGTGTGTCCGTAGAGGTGGGCACACACACACACACACACACACACACACACACACACAAATAGTCCATATTACAGTAACTCAGTAACTACCTTCTAGCAACACAAACAAATAGAGAGAAAGAGAAAGGGAGATAGAGAGAGAGAGAGAGCAAATTACACGTAAAACTGATTTGACTTTTTTCATTAAAAAAAATACCATCCCATAAACCTCTGAGCTCATTTTTAAAACAGCATTTCATGACAATAAAATACAAATAGGGATAGACTCCACCGGTTGTCTGTCACACTCATGCATATTCTTAAACATCTGAACCCAAAGTCTCCTGCCTTGCATGGTGCAAATATCACAGTGCAGAGTGCTGTTACCCCATTCAGAAAAGCCTTCCTTAGTCTTTTCCTCCCCCTCCACTCCCCTCCTCCTCCTCTTTCTCCTTCTCCCCTGGCCCTCCTCTGGTTCTCTGGGGAGGCTGAGGGGGTTTGAAGGCGTCTCTGGAGGGGAACCTGAATGAGCTGTGAGGCACTAGACCAGGGATGTCAAAGTCAAATACATTAGAGGGCCAAAAAAACAAATTTGCTACAAGCCGAGGGCCGGACTGGTTCAATGTGTATTAAAACATATTAAAATGACTGCACGTAACCTATTGAACCAAGACGTGTACTGTATTTTATTTAATGATTAAATGAATAATGACTGTGACTGAAGTGCGGGCAAAGTTTGCACAGAAATGTACGATTTTCCCCATCCTCACCGACCTTGTCATAAAACTTGTTTAAATGATCATACGATGCCCCCTTGCTGCTTTGTTGTCTACATCAGCCTTCCTTCTTTGACCTGAGGCCCAGTCAAGGCATACTTTGGGGTCATAGGGCCCACCTACATGAACCCACCCCTCCTCCCACCCCCCCCATCAAATTATCATAATGATATCACAATTATTATTATTTGTATACTATATTATATACATGCACTTCAAAACAGTCAATGTTTAAAGTGCTAAGATTGTTCACAAAAGTTTGTGAAAACATGCACATCAGAGTACTGCTTTACTAATGTAAAATATAATTAGGCCTACAATAGTTTCATTGTTTTTGCATTGTTGCATGATGTTTGCATGATGCTTGCTTGATAAATACTTCTCAAAACAACAACAGTTATATAGGTGCCGTTGTTTTGGGATGTTTCCCTCATGCAAGCATCATACACTGATAGAATATTTATATGCTATTTAATTACATTTAATTTGAATGCCTGAATGAAGGATTCAGGAAACACAATACCAGCTTTTGTGAATGGTAAATGGCGGATCAGATCATGCGTAAATCACTGATCTGGAGATCTTTAACTATCTTTAACTAAGACTAATTAATAGCTTTTGGCTGACTTTAATACTTAATGCCAAACAATGTTTTATATAGGCAGTGCTCTGTTTTTTATGGAAGTTGCATAAATCCACGTCGTTCTATTAAATGTTGTTTCATAATTAAATAGCCTTCCAATAGGTTGAAGCTTAGCTTTGCTACCAACGTGCACACGCATGCAGTGAATAAACGCTTATACCACGACTTAATTCTATGCCTCTATGTTTGATGACACCAAACAAGTATTTCCTACTAATTGCAGAAATGTTTGTTTTCTTTTTCTGTCCGCGGCTCCTTGATCAATTTCTGTCCGCGGCTCCTTGATCAAATTATCAGACGATGGCCCGGGAATAATTTCACTCTGCAGACCATTGTCCACATTGCGGACCGCGGCCCATAGTTTGACAAATGGTGACCTGCATGCTGCCATATTAAGGCCTTTTTACGGTGTGTTTTAGCCGGGTTTTCGCGTGGAAGGCTCTGTAGAAATCTGAATCTATTCAACGAAGTTAAACTGAAAGAGTGTGCCGTTCACAGACACCAGAATGAACGAGTTCACTGTAACGTTTATCAGGCAGTAGTAATACAGTACGTTCAGTTCACGTTCGCTCAAAATATGAACGAGTTCATGAACTTTCGTTCAATGAACGCGTTCAGGCACAACACTGGGGAGGGGGGTAGCTGAAAGTTGACATCTGCCCTGACTGAATACTGATGAATAATGAAGCCGAGGCCCACTTGCGGCGCCGCAGTGAGTTTGTGGGCTACGATTGCATTGTGGGAAATGGAGTATTGGTGCGTGCAAAACAGCAGCCGGCGGCTGTGGCCTGCGGGCCGGTTCTAATACTAGTCAAATATAATCCCGCGGGCCTTGACTTTGACATGTCTGCACTAGACCATAATCACCCTCTTTGAGCAACTTCTAGTCATGGTTGTGAGTGAGCGTGTGTGTGTCTGTGAGTGTGTGTGTGTGTGTGCGCGTGTGCGTGTGTGTGTGTGCGTGTATGCGTGTGTGTGTCTGTGTGTGTGTGTGTGCGTGTGTGTTTGTGTGCGTGTGCGTGCGTGCATGTGTGAATGCGTGTGTGTGTGTGTCTGTATTCCTTCTCTGATCTCTCTGTCTTTTTCTATCTGCTCAGGCAGACTGGCAGACAGTAGACTTACACACTAACCCAGATGCAGTCTTGCAGACACGTTGTAAGCAGTAGGATGTGTGACCAGAAACACACCAAAAAGTGCCAAATGATTGATCAATTACGTGTAATCATTTAGTTGATAATTTAGATAGATAGATAGATAGATAGACAGACAGACAGAGCAGCCTGGCAGGCAGGCAAGCAAATAACAGACACATACAGATAGATAGTTTGATATATTGATAGATAGATAGATAGATAGATAGATAGATGGGTGGATGAATGGGAGGGTGATTAGATAGATGGTTGGGTGGGTGGGTGGCTGGTTGGTTGGATGGATGGATGGATGGATGGACAGATGGAACATTTTGGAATAAAGCAAACTCAAACACCACCCGAGGAGTCCACATGAGGAAGTGTTGAGAGTGAAGGGGAGTGTTCTTTATGTGCAGGTGTGCCAGGGGGCAGAGAAGGAAAGAGCACTTAGAGAGAGTCTTTGTGCACATCCCAGGTCCTTCACTCTGAGCAATCTGAGGAAGACTAGTAGGTTGAAACGTAATTTATTCATAACACAATAACATATAACATAAATAAAATAAGAAAAGAAATGACCAAGGAGTGTGCAAATGAAGGACCAATGAAGGACCAAGAAAAGAAAAAGAAAACAGTGAAATGAAGAAACTAGTTTTTTGCACATTTATTTGACTTGATGTCATTTTCAAATTCAATCTGTTTTTTTATTATTATTTATATAAAGATTTTTATATCTTTGCTTCATTAAAATAATTCAGACAGAAAAAAGTTTATTCTTTTGTCAGTTTTTGTTTGTACTTTCATCTTCATCATTTTTTCTCTCTCTCTCTCTCTCTCTCTCTCTCTCTCTCTCTGTCAGATTCAAAATGTACATCTGTTTTATTCCTTTTGCCACATCCTATGCAAGGTTGACATTTCAACAAACATGGCAGGCTTCTCTCCTGTTGCCTCTTTAAGTGCACAATCAGGTGAAATGACTGGCATCCAACCGAGAAAATGTCATCACTGCTAATGAGCAGACGTCTTGTGGCTGACAATAATGGCAGCTCATAAATGCCAACACCCTCATCTACAGCTTTAGATGTGTGTGTGTGTGTGTGTGTGTGTATGTGTGTGTATATGTGTGTGTGTGTGTGTATGTGTGTGTGTGTGTGCGTGTTTGAACTTTCATTTATTTTCCACCTGTCATCACAAACAACAAACAAACAAATCTCACATAATCCCAAGGTCTTGGCACAAGGGTCAGATTGAAGAAGTGGAGGAGTTATGTTCACACTCATTCAAGGGTCACACACATACAGTACACCTACACACTCACTCATTGCAGATCAATACACACTCTACACTCCCAGTTCCTCCTCAGGATTAGTGGACCTCTCCAGTTCTTCACCGCTGACAGCAACCGGCCTTTAAAGTCCACCAACCTTGTTTCTGGACAAATACACAGAACTATGGGTAAGTTGAGGCAGAGCACTCAAAGAAGCACTCAAAGAATCCTCCAATAATCCTGTAAATTCTTAGTTGGTAATGCAGTTTTGTCTACATAATTATATCCCAACCCATACGCACAAACACATGCACGAACATGCACACACACACACACACACACACACACACACACACACACACACACACACACACACACTGACACACACACACACACACACACACACACACACTCAAAAACTCTCTTTTTCTTGTCCCATCTCCATCTCTCAACTGTTCCCCACCAACCACTTTTAAACTTTGTAACAAGCACTTTGTTCTTGAGGAAAGAGCATTGTCACCAGTGGATTTCACATCTTCACATCAAGAGATTTTCCAAGGCAGTATGAGTGCGTCGAGAAACTCTCTTCTGTCAAGAGGAATTACTCCCAGAAAGCAGAACACAGTTCCTCTCTGACCGGCTTTCCCCTCAACGTGAGTATGACACCAGCAGTGCAGTGCTTCCTCAGAGTCCTTAAAAGTTTCCCGGAATGATGACTCATGCACGATGCAGGCTGAGCGTTGGGTGTCAAAGCCTCAAAGTTCACTTTTTTTATAACCAGGAATCTATTCATCACATCTCCTTGTTTGTGTGTGTGTGTGTGTGTGTGTGTGTGTGTGTGTGTGTGTCGGTGTGTGTGGGAGTTTTTCCCTGAGAACTATTTCATTGTTTTTTTTCTCTGAAAGTTTCTCTGAACTTCCTTTTTGCATGAAGACAATATCTTGCTAAAACCTGGTTGCACATCTCTGACTTATAGGTATAAGGTAATAGAATATTGAACACAAATTATTGAACTGAATACTATTCCATTATTGTGAATTACTCCGCTTTTAATGAAAGGAGGTTTGAGTGGAATTCATTCATCACCCTTGCTCCTGACAGGACTGAGATACTGACGATGCTTTGCCCTCACCTGACTGCTCTTGTTTTGAATAGGGAAACATTCATTGGCTACTTGTCATTGCCCTTGGACATTTTCAGCCGGTTGGAAATTGGACTAATTTAACACGATTATTATTATTTTATTTATTTATTTTCAATTTGCTTTGTTGTCTGTCTTGTAGGCCTATGTCTTAGTGTCACGGGAATGCTGGCGACTACGCCGCTCCGTCCGGCATCTTTTGTGTTTGTTATTTTTTAAATGTTTTTGTCATGTATTGGCGTCACGGGTACGCTGGCGACTACTCCGCTCCGTCTGGCATTTTTTGTCTTATTGTCTTTTGTTTTGTGTTAATGTCTTGTATGTTGAGCGCTTTGGGTTGCACTCTGTGCATGTTAAATGCGCTATACCAAATAAAACTGACTTGACTTGACTTACTTAGTCACAGTTCTTATTTGCCTGATGAAGATCTGTTGAGATCGAAATGTTGCCTTTTTAGAATAAATAAATGATTTCTTGGGGCCCAGATACAGTGTGCAGACCATCTCCTGCTCTCTCTCTGACACATTTTTGTCTTGCACCTGTTACAATATGATTCATTCTGATAATGACACCTTGTAAGTGTCCCAGGAGTTTAATGGACTAGGTGCTAGGGTGATTAAAGTGGAGGCCATTTTGTTGTCCAATTACAACCATTCTGTTTGTTGCTCAAGGAGCTGTGTGAGCTGTGTGAGTGTACGTGTGTGTGTTATAAGCATTTTAGCTTACTGTTCAAGGAGCTTGACAAATCCCACGTTGCTTCAAGAAAAGAACATCAAATTGCATTCATTTATTTAAGAGCTTTCCCAATGCGTCGACTGAACTATTGTAGTATTTGTTGACAGCGCGCCATTTACAGTATTACAGTCATCCACTCCATGCTCATCCAAACACTGCCAGATCTGAGACTTATTGACAGCCTGATGACACCACCATTGTGTGCCTCCTGATCACAAACATTAACTAGACAGCCTACAGAGAGGTGGCTAGGCTACTGACAAGGTGGTGCCACGACAACAAGCTAGCTCTCAAAAAATCGGTAAATATAAAACAGATGGTTAATGGCTCCTGAAAACAGGGAGCAGCTCGTACCCCCGTCTACATCAGTATGGATGCTGTGAGAGAGAGTGTCAGCAGCATGAAATTCCTCGTATTCACCCCCCAGTAATGACCTCAACACGACAAGTGTGTGCAGTAGCTGTCACACAAAGGACACATCAAGGGCATTCACTTCCTCGGGCATCTGCAGAGAGCTTGGACACCCACTCCAGTCCTCACCAGATACTACAGGTGCACTTTGGAGTCCGTGCTCACAGCGTGCATTACATCCTGGTATGGCAGCTGCACAGCAAAGGGGCAAGAAGGCCCTAGGAAGGGTGGTTAAAATGGCATAAAGTAGGAACACAGTTCACCGCTAAAGGACATTTTGGACATTTACATCACACGCTGCCACAGGAAAACACTAGGCTGGGTGAACCCAGCCTGATCTGCCAGCGATTTCTTTTTTTTGCCCTGCAGCTCAGGCTGGAAACCTGTGCATCTTTTTCGATGACGATAGCAGGAGAGCCTGGAGTTTTCGCATCGCTCTGCAAACGTCACCCGGTTCGTTGGTCAGATTGGTGAATGACTATCCAATCCAAGTCATTTGAACTATGCCAGTAGAAAATACATAGCGGACTCCGCAGACCAATGTTCAATCTTAAAAGATTGAGCTTGGTCTGGTGAAAGCCAGACTAGGAAAACACGGCACATTATGGAAAACTGTAGCCAACCAAAGCAATACACTATTATATTGTTATTCAAAATAATAGTTTTGTTATTTGTTAATAACAGTGACATAAATCTGGGTTGCCTACTCTGTCATTGAAACGGGCATCCGTGTGTGGACCACGGAAGATTAGCGTCATTGACTTGCGTTGGAGTTATATCCATGGTCGCATCACAGAATTTTGGGTGATTCCGTGATGTTTACACGGATTTTGAGTTAAGGGCCCGTGGACATCTCGGTTTTCTGTGAGACCAGGTTGGACTCTGAGGTGATATCAATTCTTTATTAAATAATAATATTTATTGTCCATTTTGTATTTGAGTATACTATATATTCTATAATTCATTTGATAGTTATGCATGCATTATTGCAGTTTAACGATTGGTAACTAGAAAGTATCACAATTAATTCTTAGTTGACCAGCTGTGCCCTGTGCATTAGGCTGAGACATAGAGATTTCAGAATGCCTGGAGCCTTTTCTCATTCCTTTCAGAAAATGAGTAGCCCATGGAGAAATCCACTTTCCAGGAAACAGCATGCTACATGTCAGGCCACTTTTGCAGAAAATGAGGGTGGAAATGTGGTACACATACTGTACGACTGCCACTAAATAAACCAGAGTAGATTGAAGTGCATTCAAAGAGCCTGCATATGATTGTCTTGCAATTGAAAGTGAGAAGGTGGAAGTATTAGCAGCATTAATTCTACACATTCCTAGTTCATTAGATTGCTCAGTGAAGGTAATCAAAAGCCAGGATTTCAGCAAAGCCATTAATATTATGCAAAAAAGAAAAGTGAAAAGGAAAGAAAGAAAGAAAGAAAGAAATAAAAAGAAAGAAAGATAATGTAGAAGCATTGCACAGATGAATTTTACAGTCTCAGTCTAGCCTGATGCAAATGTACAATAACACCTAATCAAATATAAATGCTAATAAAATCTGTAATCTTTTTTTGAAGGTAATTTGGCATAGGAGTAAATGGAAATCCTCCCAATAGGGGCCTCTTATACAAAGGAGGCATTTATCATTGTCAGAGTTATTACTTTTGTCCAATTAATTCTTTGTGGAAATGGATTTTTGGAGCTACTCAGTGCAAAAGGCTTTTGTTGCGCCTTTTGATGACTTTGAGTCGAAGTGCACCGGGCCCTGTGGGATTTCAAACAGCTACAGGGTTCAGTGGGCCACGATAGCACAGGTTTTCCATTAGTCACAAATGCTCAAATGACATTTTCATTCACAGTTAACACAGCCCCAGTCTCACATGATCACCGTGCATGTCACTTGCATTTTGAGAAGCCCAATGTAACTGAAGATTCACTCTCACACGTACAGGAGGCCAGCTTGTATAGTACGCAAAGTCTCAAGTCCGACTCGAGCCCTTATTTGAAGGACTCGTGAATTATGACTCTGACTTGAACACCAATGATTTGGATTTGGACTCGGACTTGTGCATTGACTGCACTTGGACTTGTAAATTAGAGATGAGGACTTTTTTTCTTTATTTTTTCTTTATTTGTCTTTATTCTTATAACACTAGTGCCATCAGCCATTTCCTAAATATTCCTGTGAAAAGCAAGGGTCTAGCTTTCACTGAACCCACAGTTCCCTACACGTAACCCCTCATAGTCTTTACACTGACTGCCACTTAAATGTGGTTACATCCATCAGTGCCTGTAAAATTTGTCATCAGTAAGTTGGCAAGCAAGCCAGTTAACTAAAACGGCTGAGTGTTCAAGCCCAGAACAGAGAACAGCATAATGCAAAAAAATCTGTGGCTAATGGGAAGAGCAAGTATGCTTTGTATTAGTGTCCTTCACATAACCTGATTTGATTGAAAACTGATACCAAAACGAGTTGCCTACATAGCTGTACATGATTGTTCCATATTGTTGTTCTGAAAGAAACCCACTTCACACAGTCAGGTACCAGGCAAAGCTTTGACCACAGGCACAGTATCTCACATACAATGTGCTACGTACAAACTCATAACAGGACTCAACCACAATACCGCCACAAGAATGTTCAACTTCAATTCCTGTCTTAACCCACTGACTGGATGGTTGAATGATCGATGGAATGTCTCAGTCAGTGAATGTTGAATCAAAATGGCATAATAAAGTTATTTTCAATCTCACAGAAAGTAACTAGGCAACAGTATGGATTTTCAGCAACTCTGGCTGATTTGAACTTTTCAGGAGTGTTCCAAGGCAAGGCCAAGCTGAAAGTGACAAAATGACAATTAGCAAAGAGGGAAGAATTCACTTTGGAACATTCCTGTTGAATAGGCCTGGTGACCAGACTTCACCAGATGTCTCACAAGGATAGAACATTTAATATGTAATATTTTTTTAAACAAATACCTTCAATGGCTCACTCAATTGTAAAAAAGAGTAATAGACCAGATAGACCAACAGATCAAACGTATCAGTAAAAAGGATGGATGATTCAGAACAGATTCAGAAAAGGATGGATATTTGCTTACTTAATTAAGTATTTGGTGGTTATGTTCATATTTTACTTATAAAAGACTCATATGTGAATAATGGATTATTTACTGGTCCTAGATACTCTTTATAAGTATTTTTAATATAATGAAAGACTAGCTGAGGCCAGATCTGCACAGCACTGCATTCAATCGAATAGGCCCATCACATCATGTCCATTCCCCGTGTTACTTTCTGTAGACCTTTATTTCCTGTGTCCTGTTCCATGTGCACCTATGGCTGAATCTCAATGCCCCCCCTGAACTCAACTCAAGGTCTAAGCCCTAAACCCTCACACACTTAACTGACATCCGTGGTAAATTATCAAGTTTGTGAGGGTGTAAGGGTTTAAAACGCTAATAACAGGAATGGGTCAGTGTAACAGGAGTGTTTTGACCTCCCTTAAATATACTCTGCGTTGTGCTTTGTTGTTGAATTACATATAAGTCCACGTGACGACTGAATTGGATCTTACAGAATTTATTGATCAGTGTAACATGCATGCTCTCTGGATGCACCATCCAAGAGAGAAAGAGAGGGGGCAGGCTGCCCCAAGTTAAAGGTCATTTTCCCAGGCCTGAGCCCCACTTTTACTCCACACACCCCCTTCACCCAACACAACTGTGGGAAAATTAACAGAACGGAGAGACACACAGATATCATGGGGGAAATTCAGGGAAACACAATCACTCCTGCTACATCAGCACCTGTGACCTATCATTAAATTGGCAACACAAAAAATGTGTCGCAAACACGTTTGCGTTTTATGGCAGTTGTTTACTGATGTTTTTTCAAGCTTCCAGCCGGACGAAGATCCAGGGTGATCGAAACGTTGCTATGTTTTTAAAGTAATAAAGTTTATATTTTTAGAGCAATTGCAGTGTGCAGACCACACTTCTTCCACTGTCTGACACTATTGTATGGCACCAGCGGAACATTTTTCTTTGGATGTGCGCACCCACTCTCCAAAAGCTTCCAGCCTCCCATTTGGGTAACCCTGTGTTTCACGTCACAACGCTATGAATTATAGGATTAGTACAGTATTATAGTAATTCCGTTGAAGTGTTCATAGACGACGACTCGCGGAAAGGGCACAGAAAGGGTGTGAGCGAGCCTCCAAGCACTTCACAACTACCCAGTGGGACAGCCCTATAAGCCCTCACACAGTTGGGCGCAGGGAACGTGCATCAAATTGTAAGGGGAAGGGGGGACCTTGAGATTCAGCCTATATTTATTCTTGTCATGTGCTCCTTGTGCCTGTGTCTCCACCCCTTTGTCTGTACCTGATTATTGGTCTCTCCCTTATGTCCACCTGTGCCTTGTTGTTTTATTTTTGTCCGGGGTATTTAAACCATGTCTCCAAGTTCTGTTTCAGTCTTTGTGTCGGTGTGTTCGTGTTCACACGCTCTGATATTGCTGTGTTCTTATTCTTGTATTCTGTGGTACTAAGCACAGAGTCTCATTTTGTTTCATCTCAAGCATTTGGATCCTTATTTAAAAGGTACACATTATATATCACATTACATATACCAGTATATGCAGTATGTATGTACTGTATGTAACATTTACAGTAGTCATCAGGTTGAAATAGATAAATATATATATATATATATATATATATATATATATATATATATATACTACTTTGGTACACTTACTACAGCTATCTTTGTTAACGCTTCCTAATGTGGTTAACAATGTTGCCATTTTTCAGAAAGTGAGATGTATTTGACCACTTTGAGGGAATCAGGCCCTTTCGCTGTGAGGAACTGTACATGGTTCATTTGGGGAAGCATTTTGATTGTCTGGATTGGGTTGTCGGCATTCCTTTCACCGGCTGCAATTACATCCTACACATGATGCATTAAAACATGAAATGTAGAAATGAAGACTGAGAGAGAGAGGAGGAGAGAGGAATCCATTTAAACAGAGAGAGAGAGACAGAGCAAAAGAGAGATGGAGAGGGTGAAAAAAGATAGAAAACCGATTTCGATAGAAGGAGATGGTTTAATAGCGAGCTCATATGTGAGCAGAAAAGTCCAAATTTTACATTTTTAGGAACAGAATTAGAAACTCTGATACCAGCTGCACACCTGATAGCAAATTCCTATTTACATGCAGATTGGATCTGGAGTGGCCCCCATGTATCATTGCTGTTGCTTGGTGTAAAATATTGAAGAGAGGGCTGATGAGGATACAGATAGATGATATAGTCCGTACAGCCAGAGAAAAACAGGGTCACACAGTAGGCCTACTGGTGTTCCTTATTTGTGTTTTACAATTTAGTTTTACTTGCTTTATGAACATGTTCTTAACACATCGTCTAGTGTTCAAGTGATTATAAATTACTTCGTAATTAGAATAATAAAAAAAAACTCATATTGGAGAGGAACAACAGACGATGTTAACAAAATATTAACATAAATTCCCAAAGTGTTCCCAAACATTTCCAACTTAAAGTGGAGAACTGGAGTGTTTTCTTCTATCCTTTATATTGTCAGCTAAGAATTAAAAGTATTACTGTATAGAACAGATGAAAATGGCCCATTTCATTATTTCATCATTCCATCATTTCTTCCCATCTCATTCAAATTCTGTTTACAATCTAATTTGTGTCCATCCATTTTTTTTTTTTTCTCTCTCTCTTTCTCTCTTTCTTATTAGTCTTCCCACGCCTCTCTTTCCTGCGAAAAACTCAGTGTGTTCACCAACCCTTTGATTAAAGCCACCCTTTGATTAATTTCATCACAGGTGTAAAAAAAACTCTCCGGAAATCAGTCTTTCTGATTTCACCACTCCTCTTCTCACTCGCTGGACTTTGAGGGCCGGAGATAGCCGGGATTGCAGACGCAGCTAAACACCAGGGCTGAAATTGGAAGAAGAGTAGGCTTCATCTTTGACAGAGGTCATTTCCTTTAGGGAAACATTGTGATCTCAGATCACATCTACAAGCTACCTTGAAGCGTCTTCCTGCCAGACTTGAACAACTCTCACTCTCCTCAGAGGCATTTAACATATTCACCAGACTTTTTTCTCCTGTAGCTCATGTGAAGTTCAAGAACAAGAAGCGTAGTGAATTCTTGCCTTCATCCGTATTGCTTAATGTTGTAAGGAGGAGACTATTGTTGTTCTAATGGTGAGGTGATACTGTAAGCCATTAAGTCATACAGTAGTTCTATTTTCCATCTACATTCCAAGTTAGATTGCAAGTCTTACCAAACCATTCTTTTTTTTTTTTTTTTTTTTGTCACTAAAGGTGAAACATGAGTTAACTTTTAGTCTCAACGTTGCTGGGCAACCTGGATAATCACAATAATTTGCCTACTGATAACTAAAGTAAGATTAAAAGTCCAGGACAAATTCTGTTGCCCAGTATCAATTACTGCTGCCTAAACCCGTGCACTCTCACACACACACACAAACACACACACACAAACACACATTCACAAAACGTTTGTGTTTCATCTGCTTAAAAGCAGTGTTGGGAGTAATGCATTAAAAAAGTAATGTAATTACAGTAATGCATTGCTTTTTGCTGTGATGCAGTAATGTAAGGCATTACCAATACAATTTCAGTAATATTTTACTTGGTACAATTCTCAGTAACTGAAGTTACTTTGCTTTGTAATCCAAAATTGAGAAATGCTCAATTGGCACCAGAGAAGATTATCCAAGAATTAAAAAAGTAATCTATGCTGGTTCTGGAATTTGATTGCCTTGTTTAGATGACTGTAGAAAGGGAATTTGAGTTATCTCTGCCATTCATGCAACAGATCTAACATGGTTAGGCTATACTTCTCATTTCAAGCAGTGAGAATAACAAAAATGTTGCTTTTACAGACAAAGATCGTAGCCATGTGGAAGGAAAGGCAACCAGCAATGATGAGAACCATTTAAAGTCAACAATTTCACTATGGCTATATTTTACTATATTAAGTTGTGAGTGACCTTTGGCCTTTGGGGCCTACATCGTCCCATGAGCCATAACTGCAACCATTATATTGTTCTTTTGTCATTATGCCATACCACATCACCTCCTGCCGTGTAATGAGCTGCATTTAACACATGAAGATCTATTGAGAACACCAAATCTATATTTCCTGTTATTTTGGTGAAAGTAATGTAAACGTAGTGTAATGCCTTACAATTAATTCAAAGACAGTAATATTGTAATGTAACAAATTACTTTGAGATGACAGTAACAAGTAATAAATAATGCATTACGCTTTTGAAGTAACTCGCCCAACACTGCTTAAAAGTGCCCTGTAAACACGACACTCTATGCTAAGGACTAGCAGAAGATTAACATGATTATTTCAGGTTTTACACTTTTAAACCAACTTTTATTCATAAAAATACATTGTAATATTCACATGCTGAAAGGGCACCATGGCAAATATGACGTATTTAATATATCGTCTCATACGTATATATAGACCACACTAATATACTGTATAATAAACATGAATTCATGCAAATCTGGTCTATTCTTTCATTACAAAGAATTGAACTTCAGGAGGCTGCAAAAAGAACAACATGTTTCTGCTGGACATCATAGTACACAGTAAGACCAATTAACAAAAACTGTCCTGTCATTAAAAGTAAATTCTGATTAAAATTTCACTTTATTTTTTATTTGTTTTAGTTTGTCCGTGTTCTGTTGTGGGTGGCTACTGCATAATAAAACAAAAATAAAAACTAATTGACGGGTCCAGATGCTAACTGGTAATGAACTGACAGGTATGCAGCCGTGTCCATGTGGGTTGTGGGGGCTGGCGCCTGCATGAAGGATACTGTGTCGTGTTGTGCTGCTGTCCCTGTCAGCTCATTTCAAGGGTTTTGTGTTTGTTTTTCCCACAAAATTGTGTTCTCTGTTATTTTTTTGCCATGACATTTATATACAACAACAACAACAGTAATAATATGCTGTGGACACACACACTCATACAGAGGCAATTCTAGAGTCTGTGGGGGCCCCAAGCAAAAATTCCAAGGGGGCCCTACCGACAAGTTTTATAACCATTATGTTATATCACCATTAGGTTTTTATGTTAAATAATAAAAATACAAAAAACGTATTATAAAAATTCTTATTTTTGGAAATGTATCTCACAAAATATAATTTTGAGTGCATGGTGTATGCACTCATAACGATTCTCTACATGTTTTTACTGCATTGCCATGAACAAAGTAGAAGCAAAACAGGGGTTTCTTTGTTGAACAAATTGGGATGCAATGTGAGCCTTGAATTGGATGCCATGCAGGAATTTGCTAGGATTTCAAAACCGGATTATGAACATGCTTTGCCACAAAAACAGATAAAAATTTGTAAACATGGGTAAGTCCAGCTATATGAAGTTATTATTTTGCTGTCACTTTGTCTGTTTTATAACCCAGAAGGATGTACTTGATATCAAGTGATAGCTCTGTGTCTCCTTTTTTTATCCGACGTGCATGGTATATCTATCCGCTCACGGGTCCGCGAGTAATAATGCATTATTTTGCAGTTACTTCGTCTGTTTTTATAAGGATCGATATTCATGGTACCAATGGATAGCCCTGTGTCTCCTCTTTCATCTGATATGCTTGCCATATCTATGCGATCACAGGTTTGCGAGTAATTCAAACGAGAGTAATGGGTGAGCAGGTGAACGCAGAGAAGTATAGACAATATGATGCAATTTGATTTAATTTCATGATTTTCTTTCATTTTCATACTTGATCGTACAGACAAGTGCGTAGTCTCGTTGGAAAGCCCCACTTCTGCTCTGTCACACAATAAAAGTTTTATATCGCTGCAATGAACAGTTTCGGAGCAATGTAACAAAGAAGAAAGGGTCTATTTTTTGACGCACTTTGCGTCAATCGGGTTCTAACAAATTAACGCGTATGCTTGGTCCTTACTGCATCGCGATTAACATGTTATGGCTGACAGCCCTAATACAAACATAACGTTAACCATCTCCTTGCTTAACTAGTTGTAACTGCCGCTAGCTAGCGTGTAGATGTAGCAAACCATGTTCAATCTTTCTGCCAATTAACATTAGCCTACTAACTTCATTGAGTAGGCTAAATGCCAAAATCCGATGTTGATCCGTCATCACTGCACCCTCGATTGACGTTTACCACAGTTGCCTAAATATGTGCGGATTCTTTGAACTTTTTTGAACACAGATCCGCTGTTCATAAGGCCATAGCATAGGGCCTACATATGCACGTACTGTTTGTACAACAGGGCAGGAGCACGCAAAATACATCATTCAATCTCTATGGACGAAATTCTCGCTTGACCCACTGGCAAACGCGCTGAGACCAGGTCAGGGCCCCCCTAGCGGCTCGGGGCTCCAAGCAATTGCTTGGTTTGCCTGTTGACAAGGTGCGCCTCTGCACTCACACACACACACACACACACACACACATACACATAATGGCAAGATTAGGAATACACTTAAGAGTTCTATCTTTTAGCTGTTGCATTCAAATGGGGAGATTTGTGGGCCTGATACCAGATAGATTTCCAGAACTACCTCTGCATATCCAAACTCTGACCTGGCTTGAAGGGAGATGCACACCACCTGTGAACCACAAACAGGGAAGTCTATGTCAAGCTATTCTTGAGGAATCAGTTATCAGTAGGTCTAGACTAACTAATGGAAGGAAAACACTAAACAGTTTATAACATTTTACTACATATTTATTACAAACCCAAATGATGTTTTCAGTGCCTAAAAGATGCATAAATTCAGACTATGGCTGCCCCCCACATACCATTCTGATGGCAAAATCAGAAAATCACCAGAGTCTGTTTTCTGGTGACCACTTGAAACATATGATAATCAACCGCTTTATACACATAATGAGTTTTTTCACCCTGTATCACATCTATAAGATGAATAGATTCATATTTAAGGCATTTCAAAGCCTCCATGCTTGCTAGTGATACCAGAGGATCCACATGTCTATCCATCTGTTCGGTGTTATAGCAGGTGCACTACTGCACCAAGCTGAGTTATAATGTCTGCAGTAACCCCAGCGCAAAGAGCGCAACCATCTGCCCCTTCCAACACACACACACACACACACACACACACACACACACACACACACACACACACACACACACACACACACACACACACAAACACACACACAAACACACACACTTTTTATTTTATTGACTGTATTTTATTGACTGTCTAGGCACAATTTCAACCAAATTTTGCTGCTCTTATTTTTTTTATTATATGTGCCCTCTTATTTACTTATTTACTTACTTTTTTGTTTACTTGAATGTTATGTTTGTCTGTGGACTTAAATTGGTAAAATATGTCTTGTCTTCACCGTGGGATAGGAAGAAACGTAATTTCGATCTCTTTGTATGTCTGGAACATGTGAAGAAATTGACAATAAAGCTGACTTTGACTTTGACACACACACACACACACACACACACACACACACACACACACACAAAGACACACACACACACAAATAGTCCATATTACAGTAACTACCTTATAGCAACACACACAAATAGAGAGAAAGAGAAAGGGAGATAGAGATAGAGAGAGAGAGAGAGACCTCCCCCTCTCCACACCCACAAACACACATGGACACACATGGACATGTCGAGATGCTCATAAACTCTCACACATGGCAACTTGGCACATGGATGACTTATTATTACAGTGTAATAAAGCCATGTAGAGATGATCTCATCAACCTGACTCCCTATGTGAACAATGGCCGCAGTGACCCTAAACAAAATACGTCTCAGAGAGAGATACTCTAATTTCATAGGGCCAGACATTGACACTACTTGAGCGTACTGTAAGTAAGCGTTTACAGTCTAACATCTCCTTGAAATTGAGGGGTGGTAAAGTTATCATTTCCCCCTCTATGCCCTGCACACACAGGCCAACATAGGCACTTGCCTGCAGTGTATTGTAGCGTCGGTGAATGTACATGTCCAGTGTTGAATGAGTGTCTCCCAGAATGCAGTGCGAGTGACTGCTAGAATGTGTAATGTCGGTTATGATAGTTGTAGTTACGTTTACCATGTTGTGTATTTGTTAGCGTGTTAGTCTCTTTAGTTGTACCTCATGTGTTTATCCTTGTGTTGATGTGTGTGGTAAACCCTTATTGTGTGTTGCATGTGCGGCTGAGACTACCCCTGTGTTGCCCTATGTAGTTGTCTGAATGTGTATGAGTCTTCCTGTTCCAATAAATGGCCGTCCTGGCCAAAGCTGATTCTTGTCTGAGGGTGAGATCGCTACAGTGCAATGACAATATTCCACAAAAGTGCTCCACACATTTCAGAGCCTCAGGTTCAGATGCAAGCAGTAAGCCTGTTATTTGTCCTCCTCGTCCTGCAGGGCTGACCAACATGCTGGAGTCATGCATCATCCAAACAGCAGTCGGTGGCTCTACAGAATATTGGGCTTGGCGGAGCAGCGGCAACGTCATTTTTTTGGATAAAACCGTCTGCTAGTAGGTGAATCTTGTCTGAGGGAGAGATTGCTACAGTATTGTACCTGGCCTGTACTGGGAGCCAAAACACTTTCAACCCACCTTTCTATTTTCTTTTTTTTTCAGTATATTTTTTTGTGACAGGACAGTGAAGAGAGAGGCAAGAAGCAAGGGATGGGGAGGGTCGGGAAATGACCCGGGGTAACTCATTGTTTGCCAAAAACATAATATTACGTTTTTCCTTCCCATGCGTTGAGTGCCAAAAACGTAATATTACGTTTTTAGCTTTTTTTTTTAAAGTTACGAAACTAGACACTCTAACACACCTTATATATGATTTTGGGAACTCTGTGATGAATGGAAATGAAATATATGATGATCGAAAACTCATGAAAACGCAAGATCTGGACATTTCATCTGGACTTTTGATCTTAACTCGGCTTTTGATGGTTGCCGCTTTGTTTCGAATCAGTCACTGATTAGCCTATCAGTGACATGCACGCCAGGTCAAAATCAGGTCATTTATTTTCGTGGGTTTATCACTAGGTGGAAGGTCTCGTTAGATCTCTTCCCAGAAACTTTGCAGGCAACACTTCTCAGGTGCTGAAGGGAGAAATGAAAAAGTCGAAGAAAAAGATATTGCAGCAGGTGCGTTTTAAGCCAACAACGCTGGATGAGTCCACCTTTCTACTAAGACAAGATGACTGACCACGACAGGTCAAAAACATTACAAGGAGTGACTGAACACCGTGCTGAGGAGGGAGTTCCATCTCCACCACAAGCCGGGCCTAGCGGAGTGGGTGGTAGGCCGAGTCGCGCTTGCAAGAGGGCACGCCCTTGCCAGAGTGCCGAATATGTCGGTGATAGTGACTCATAAAAGACGCAATATCTCCATTTCTAGGGGGGAAAAAACAGGGATTTTGATGAAAACTAGCCACTGTTTAGCTTGGGATTTCTCAGGAACAGAGGCGTGTAGAAATACATTGTTTGCACCCACTGAGAGCCTAAAGTCTCACCTTTCAAACGAGCCATTGTATGTGTTCATAGCCATAATACAGAATATGCTGTGGCTGTACAAAAATCATCAACAATGGTCTTCATTGCTGGCACTCTAGGACAAAGCTTCCGAAAACAGCTTGGCATTCAATGAGTTAATGATGTAACTGTTCGCAGTCACAATGCATTATGTCTGTCACTGAAACTGATGAGACTCTGATAGTTGCAGCTGTAAGTCCACATTTAGATAAGCACAGGATATGTTCTGTCTGTTATTCTAGCTGTTTGCATACATTTTTGTGTGCGATTTCCAGTTTACACACACACACACACACACACACACACACACACACACACACAAACTGTACACACTGCATGTCTTCTATTCGTTCTTCTCATGGAAGTATACATGTACACTATGTACTGTATGGGGTTCTACCTCTCCCCCATGCTCCTAAATCACTCCATATCTTCTATCAATGCCTATCTGTCTGTTGCTACCTCTCCTGGGACTTTGACACCTGAGAGTTGTTCTCAAGCTGACTGAAAGATGGGAGAGAGAGGAAGACGTTGAGATATTAAAAAGGGAATTTGTTCCTCATTTTTGACAATTGTGAGTGTCTCCTGGTGCCTGCGAGAGATGGTGTTGGTGACAGATATGGGGACTTGGTTGAGTAATCCACTGTGGGCCTCCAGTGCATTCAGCTGTCAGCTCATCCTGCTTTGCTATATTAGATAACAGAATTCTGCTCCCTACACACGTGCACACACACAGAAATAGATAAACACACACACACACACACATGCACAGATATATACACACACAGAGAAATACACACACACACAGATGTATATATACACACACACATACAGAAATACACACCCGTACAGACATACACAGAAATACACGCACACACACACAAAGAAAAACACACCCGCACAGACATACACAGAAATGCACGCACACACAGAAATACACACCCACACAGACATACACAGAAATACACACAGACACACACGTACACACACAGAAATACACACCCGCACAGACATAAATACAAATACACGCACACACACACATCTCCACACTCCAATCTATTGGCTCCCCTGCTGTTCTTTCATCTCCCTTCGTTGGCCCATTCTCTGTGATGCGTGTGAGTGTGGTGTTACCGTGTTAGGTCATCTGCTGTCACAGCCCAGAGAACTCAGTCAATCCAGCAGCACTAATTGAGAGTCAACAGTCGGGTTTCCACTGAGAATTCCACATCAAGGAATGTGTACCTTAGTGCATCTTTTTGAGAATTTTGAGTGTTTCCAATCAGAAGTTCTTATTTGAATGGTTAAAAGTGAATGGAAACCTATGTTGACTAATGACTGAAGGCAAGGTAAGCCTCTGTTGGACACTGTGGGCTACCACATTATTGGCTGCCTTTTCTGTCCATCACTGCAGGGTGAGTCAGTCTAGGACACAGACTTAAACCCCCAAATTAGTCATACATTATTCATCCACTTCCCAAATTTTAATGCATTTTTAGTGAAATTAGTATTTGGCCAATGGGTTTCCTCTGCCTGGAAATTACATTAAGAAAAGATGATACATTGCAATAGAACCAAAAAAATCTGTATTTTTCTTGGTCAAACCACAGCTTGTATTAAATCAAATATTGGCATTGGGTATGGATTAGTATGGGTTTAGGTGTATATGTCTATATGCCTATGCCTACTGTAGGTCACTGAATGGAATGGAAAGCCATCCTTAAGATGTGACAGTGTGTGAGAATAGAAAGTGGAGAGTAGGGAAGATCACAGACGAGAGTCTAATAATGAGCACATCTGAGGAAAGAACCACACGCCATGCCTGCCAATGATTGTTAGTAAATAAATATTTTGAGCATAAAATAAATGCATTTTAATTAACCTGTGACCTGTGGAGCAAAGTGGATGACAGGTAGAAAGCAAACATGCCACACAAGCATAGATCACACGAGCGACTAAATACATGGAAACTACAGGAATAGTTTACTGCCCACACCTCTTTTATCTACTTGTCTGTCACTTTTAATTACACATTCATTTCCCTCACTTTTCATATATCTCAGCAATAACAATCTCTCTCTCTCAACATAAGCAGAGACCCACACTGCAAAAACTGCTTATCTAACAAAATCTAACCAAGTGTTAGTAATCTTAAATCAAGATAAAAAAAAAAATAGTTGGTATTGTTTTCAGAATAAAGTATATATATAAAGTATATATATTCTTGTGAAATCAATTGACTTAATTTAAAAATAAATTGACTTATTTTAAGACATCTCATCTTGAAAACAAGCAAATTTGTCTGCCAGTGCGTTGAGCAAATTTGTCTAGATAAGACTCCTTAAAACAAGTTAAAGTCTTCTTAAATTAAGTCAAAATGATCTTTTGAGAGGGCGCTAGGTAAGTCTTTTCATACTAAAAACAATACCAAATAGATTTTTTAATCTTAATATAAGATCAATAACACTTGGTTAGAATTCTTTTTTTGCAGTGCAGGAAAAGACAGGGAAAACATGCTGAAAAAAAGTGTGCTATCCCTACTGCTCAGAAGCATAATCTGTAGACTATCGCCTCCACCTCAGTGGGTAATTAATTATCAAAGGCACACAGGAACGCTCACGGGAGAGAGAGAGAGAGAGAGAGATAGAGAGAGAGCTTTCCCCTGCGCTAATGCTACACATTACATTTGCAATTAGTGCAACCAGTGAAGCCACCAGAACAATCATTGGCTACCAGGAGGGATGTGCTTCCTAGCGATAGCTGCAAATTAGCATACGCGCATGCAGAGTAGGGTAAACAAACCCCGTGTCAATGTACACGCAATGTTTCAGTGCACCCTCGTCATATACGTAGATAGTATCGCTGACTCTGAGGCCATGCCTACACTCTCTCATTCCCTCTAGCACCTGCTGTTCACTCTGGTCTCTGGAAGCCCTTGTCTACAGTGCCTTTGTGTTGCGTGACTTTGCGTCGCCCTTATTCTTTGTTACTTACGTGTTCTTGTCTGAAGGTCAGGTATGATACAAATTATTCAGCCTCTGATATGCTGCTTCAGCCTCAATATCACAGCAAGTGGAGGTCACGCAGAACAATGTTTAAAATTTTTTCTTTCTTTCTTTCTTTCTTTCTTTCTTTGTAAGCACATATTTTCAGTTAAGAGGAACATAAAATATATACTCCTACTGTAAAAGCTAGTAATAACCTGTAATAAATAAAGGGTCTCTATTGACATTGACACGTTAGAGCATCCAACAACCAGGTCTGAACCAGAATAGGCCTCAATAGAGTACTGTGTAAGGGATATGTGGATTTGTCTTAACAACCTATCAACCGTCTAGAGTAGACTATAGCATTAGTAGGAGTCTGGTCTCACTTAGTCAGATGTTTTACTCTCAAAAGCTGCAGACCTTCATTATAGTGCTAACTTTTTCTTGTAGTCCGTAAAGTTCCTTTCACATTTGTCAAAGTCAAGTGCATAGTCCTAGCTCTGAAAATGGGGAACAACATTTGGTTTAGGCCAAGTCATACATAATTCTAGCTAATCAACAAAGTTGTTTCAGGAGGCATGAAGGGATGGCTGTTTGATTGGCTGTTGAGCTGAGATATTTTTGCAACGCTTTGCTAGGATCAAAAAACTGCACCTCTAAATGCGGAAGTCATGTGAGGTCCATTAAATCTTGTGGAAATGAATCAAGAGTGACTGATTTATTAAACGAGGAAAAGTTTCTCCACGACAAACATCACACTGTTTTAACCCACCTACCAGTCACACACCAGCCACACACACACACACACACACACACACACACACACATACACACACACAGAGCCCCTCTTCCCCTTTACTGAAGCTATTTCTAGCTGTGATTGTTAAGGGCACATTCTGGCACAAGGAATAGTGTCTTTGGCTTTCAGCAATTATCACCCCTCTGGACAGGAAATGAGGTCGGAGCTGTTAACACCAATGAGTGTGTTTTTTTTCCTGCCTGTCCTTCCTCTGAGAGAATGTAATGAGAGAAGTGTCTTGGTGTCCAGACGAGATGGCGGGAGCCGCACACAACAGCCGTTTGGACGCTCGTCTTTGTCAGAAATCTGTTTACTCTTCCGTCGTGGGCCAGCTATATAATTAGTAATGAGTTTGGCTTCTCCCTCCCTGTGATTTGAAATCCCCCTGTAGAGAAGAAGACACAGCTGCTGAGTAAAAAAGAGGGCTGTATAAAAAGACAGGCAGTGGGGACTACATAATAGACAGGACACACACACACACACACACAACTTGGCTAGTTTAGTTTGGTTTGGTTAGAACAGGCTGAAGGCGTTTTGAGTAAAAAAAGAATTTGGGCAACATAACAGCCACCATTATTACAATGATGTTTGGTTTGGTCTGTAAAGAATGTAGACTGCATAAAAGCAGGCAAAAAACATGAAAATGAATGATGTTTGAATAGGTCTGGTTTGGATGTTTGGTTAAGATAAAATCTCCCAGTAGCATTATTCATACAGTGTAAAAAGGTAATCTTATTCCCTTAACTGTGCTATGTTATGTCCAAGTGTGGTGGCAATTGTATGTGTACTTGTCATACCTTAATTTACCTTGTTGTTAAAACAATGAGATGAACTCACTAGATTAAGTATAATTTGTAGAGTGTACATAATGATCATCATTGTACAACTGCAAGTCTTCTTCTTCATTGTGTTGTTGTAGTTGAAGTGGTATGCAAAACAATTGAACACAAGACTCTTCTGGAATGGCTTTGGCCTTTCTTTGGGTAGCCTTGTTGTGTTGCCAGAACCCTTTCTCAACGAGTATCCAGTCAGCCTTAAAGAGGAGAGGAGTCCGATAAACTGACCGCATGGCTATAGGAATTCTGGCTCCCTTTGTGTTTCAAATATTGACAGAACCTCATCCATCATGGCAGTCTCATATGGTGCAGTGTCTCTCTCTCTCTCTCTCTCTCTCTTTCTCTCTCGTTTTGTCTTCCTCTCTCTGTCTATGCATCTCCTCCCACATGACAGCATTTCTGATTCAGAGGAAAGAGTAAGTAAAAAAAAAAAACTGTGAAAACTCGTTCTGAGGCCTTTCAGACCGGCTCAGTCATCATCAGTCTGCGGCTGCATATCTGTAAATGCCAGCTCATATTTCACCCATCACTCCGCCGTCAGACTCAAACAACATTTAACCGCGGCCATTCTTATGCCGTCACACTGCCAAAGAGCACAGCAGCCGCGAAGAGGAAGAGTGAGACTTCTGCCCAGGCTTCGTTTAGTTTGTAAAGTACTAGTTTGTAAAGTACTACCGAGGTTCAGACGACTGTTGGAAGTATCAGAATCAATGAGTTGAAACAGGGAGAGTGGATACAAGGATACAAGGATACAAGGAAGTTTATTGTCACATGCATATAGTTACTGGAAGTAAGAAATGCAGTGAAATTATGTCTGGTGTCAGCCTATTTGTGCAAAGTGTGTGGGGGTAAAAGTGCAGTAGAAGAGGGGTTTAGTAGATTAAGTGGCAAGGGCTGCATAAGAAAGGTGGGGGAGGATTGGAATTGGGGCACCAACAAGGAGCACCTTGAGGAGTGAGGAAAAGAGAAGAAAAAAAGTTAAAGTCTATATATATCTATAGCTATAAGTTAAAGTGAATTTCTCTTTCTTTTAAGGAGTTGACTATTAGAATCTTTCAAGCAAAGTAACTGCCACTTGTCACAAGAGCCTGGAAATACAGAAGGTCATCATTAGAATGATCAGATACAGATGTAAAAATTTTGCTTTTCAATCATGCAACAAACAGACAAGCAACAACAACAACACGTTACATTTATATAGCGCTTTTCTCAACACTCAAAGTGGGAGTCACAGGGAAGGGGGGATCTCACTAACCACCACCAATGTGTAGCACCCACCTGGGTGATGCACGGCAGCCATTATGCGCCAGAACGCTCACCACACACCAGCTTGAGGTGGAGAGTGAGGGAGTGAATGAGCCAATTACAGTGAGGGATGACAAGCGCACATACTTTTCACCTTCTTCCTTCGGATCCCATCTCCCTCTCCTCTTATCCACTCTGGTGTCAGCACCATAGAGTTTGCATCTCTTTATCTCTGATATCAGTTCCATAGAGCTATCCTCTGATTCCCTATTAAAGCTGCAGTTGGCAAGTCTGACAGATTAAGAGGACATAGCCAAAATGTTTAATGTTTACAACTCTCATGCCCCTCCCCCACTACCACCGAGCACCCTCTCATCCAGTTCATGCTTGTCAGTGCGCACCAGACTGTAATTGACAGTCAGATCTCACACAGCCCTGCTCTGATTGGACCAGAAGAACCGGGAGCTGTGGATTTTTGCAAAATAAATAACAGGCTCTAGGTGGAGGTAGAAGTGCGGTTTTTTTTCTAAAACTAAGGCTAATTTATTTTGTTCTGTTGGAGCATAGTATCAGTTTCAGTGAATATCATCAAAAATGATCAGCTTTAAATCAGTACCATAGCTCTCCTCTCTACGCTGCTTCCCTTCTGGTCTCAGTACCATTGACCATATTCATATGGTGGCCATTATTCTGTTCTCTGGTGTCACACTCATGGTGGGAAGCTTGAAATTCTAGCAAAAGTAATGTAGAAGCCTAATGTAGCCTATTTCTAAATGTAACTGGTAAACATCAGGGAATCAGACAAATATCTCATTTCACTGCTTCTCAACTAACCAACAACTGAGGAGACAGTGGACTTTGCCATTCTCACAGAAGACTTTCAGATTTCCCCACCCTGAGCATTATGCCAGAGAACAATTGCTGCCGTATGGACATGGTCCATTGAATTCTCTTCTCTTCATCATGTCCCCTCAGGCCTCAGTACCATAGAGTTCTCTCTTAATCTCTTATACCATCTGACTGTTATGATTACCATAGAGTTCTCAGCTGATTCTCTCTGGTCTCAGTACCACAGAGTTCTGGTCTGCGTCCTGTTTTACCCGCTGGCTGTGTGCGTTGCTCTCACCATCTGTGAGGAAGATGGTTGCTGGCGTCTCCTCTCTGATCCTCCGCTGCTCTGGACCCCAGCCTGGGCTCATCACAGCCTGCCCGAAGCAGCCAAACCATGTCGACTTAATGAGGGAGGGGACCTGGAAAGCTTCTCCTCCCAGGACTAAGACTGCCCCTCACAAAGATGACAGACAAGTGAGTTATTGTCTGTGTGTTTCTGTGTGTGTGTGTATTTGGGGGGGGAGGGTTCCTTTAAAAAAAAGTTAGTGGTTGATTTTTTTTTTGTCTTTCTCCATCGCACTTCAGTATCAACATCAACAAAGTGTATCAACACAGATAAGTACAGGATTATCCATGTGTCCTATCTTAGTGTGTCTGTGTATTAATATGATTATGAACATCAGAATAATTTGAACTAATATGACACTAAGCTGGTTCAATGGTAAACCAAAAATAAACCACATATGAGGGAGTAAAAGAGTAAGAACATTTTTATGGTTGTATTTTTTTATTAAATATTACTCTACAAACTCTTCAAAAATATTTAATAGTTATAAATTGGAGAACAGAAACCAAAAGAAATATTACAGGGTTGGTCAGTAGTCCATGCCTCTCCTCCATTTGAGCAGACAACCTTGCATGTTCCGTACAGTTTTTTCATATCATTAGCAAAGCCTGCTCCATTAGCCTTTACTCGTTCAATTCCTCCTCCAGCTAATGAAGCATTCATTCAGCTAATTAAGATTAATCTCCAGTGTGCATGTGTGTGTGTGTGCTTAATTTACCCATTCACTGTGAATGGTTGCATTATCTTCCTCAGATGGAGATGAAGATAACAAAATCAAGGACTCTTTCATGCCACGCACTCATGCCACATGCCACAGCAAAGAGCATCAGAGACGTTAAATGTAAAATTTAAAACAGCACTAAAGACGAATTGCTCTCAGGATCCCTCTACAGTTGAGAAGTGCAAGGCGGTTATCACTGTCCAACATGATAAATGTGTGTCTCTAACCAACTATAAACATAACTGGGATACGATATAGAGAGAATGCATACATGTAAGCAGTCTGTATTTCCATTTTTGCTGGAGAATTCAAATGGATTGCTGCCACTCAATTAATCTTTTTGTCACTTAGTTATAGTAACCACGGTGACTTTTGCTGTGACATTATGCATAGTGAACATTATATCTTCAGAACTTGTTGCCGTAAATTACACAACTAGCATGCTAGCTGTCAAAGCCAGTAGGCATACCATTAGCTAACCTGCTAACTACTACTTTTCACAATCAGACATGTATTGTTATCGTTTGTAGGCTCACTATCTATGCACATTGCTAGCCGGCTAGCTCCACCTACGAGCCACTAGTGGTGGGAGGGGTTCAGTTTTCCTACCCGCTACAAGCAACTTGTTTTGTGCCATCAAAATTATTTCAGAAACATTATATAAGGGAAAACTGCTGCTTTAATTTATCGATGCATGTCTGTAAGGATGTTCTCCAATTAACACTGAGAATTAACAATGTCATGCCATGCCTAGGAAAGGTGAAAAAATGCAGTTTGATTTGATGTATTGGTCATTGGCCATTGTATAACCTTTTCAAGGTTGGTGTATTTACTATAGCTTAATACCAGATCAGTTAAGTTTGTTTATGTCCATGTTATGTCCAGTGACAATGTACAAACAATCTAAAAATAAGGCCTAGGTTGGAAAATCTCTTAATAGACGTGTTTCTTCACCAATCCACTTAATAGTTAAAGTTTTAATATCTTTCCCATGCCCACAGTTTTACAGTGTTACAAAAACACTGAGTTCTCATATATCTCATTTGTCATATCTTTCAGCTATTCACTTTGGTAACACTTTCTATGAAGGTTGTATTTATAACGCCCTATGAATGCATTCATAATGTTTTATAAGGTGTCTATAAAGCATTGTAATGCTCATTATTACCATCTATATGTATTCACAAGTCGTCATAACCAACGATGCATGATGCATTATGACAGCTTATTATGAATGATTATAATTTTAATCTGAATAATGCATTATAAATATGTCAAGATCTGCCTACTCACTTGTCAGTTTTATGATGCATCATAACTACTTTGCTTTGTTAAATGCGTATAGTGATGCATAAAGAGTTTTGACTTCTACTGTAGTCCTATATATATCTATAGCTATAAGTATATGTAATAAAGTTATAATAATTTATACATCTCCGTACAGCACAGAATTATAAACAGCTATGCAATATCATAAGTATTATTTGTCAGCTCTGACAACTGACAGTTATGATGCATCATAAAACTGACAAGTGAGTAGAAGATCTACTGTCATAAATGCATCATGAAGTTGGTTATGACGACTTGTTAATACATATAGATGGTAATAATGAGCATTACAATGTTCTATAGACACCTTATAAAACATTATGAATGCATTCATAGGGCGTTATAAATTCAACCTTCATAGAAAGTGTTACCTTCACTTTTTAAGTATCTCACCTTAGCACTTACAATTATTTCATTATCATGTAATATTTCCAGGTGCCAATTGTAGGCCATCTTCATTTCATTTCGCATTTCATTTCGTACAGGGCGTGACCCGCAATCCATCTGAGCCGGCAGCTCTTACTATCAGGTTTCAAGTCCATCCACATTGAGATTTTATGTCTCTGGGTGATAAAGTTAATTACAGTCCGTTAAGTTCTTACAATGTGTAAGTTCATCCAACTATTAAGTCTCCCAGCACTTAAGCTGCTGTTGAATGTCACCTCTGCTTTCTCCCCCTTCCATTTGTGTTTTTATTTTTACTTTGATCACCTTTCCCAAGATTGTTTTTTTGTCTTGTCGCTTCTAGTAATGCTAGAGTATTTAGGGCCAATCTCAATTCTCTATTTTACCCCTTCCCCCTTCCCCTTAGTTTTGCGTGCACGGAGATCTAAGGGGCTATCTCAATTCTCATTTCGACGAGGGGTAGGGATAAGGGCAAGGGGTAGATACCCCTTAAAACCAAGCAAGATTGGGAGCTTACTTGAAACCGAGGGGTAAGAGAAATACCCAACATACACCGCCACAATCGGAAAACAAGCACACCGAGAGGTTCATTGACATGAAATGTTGGCATTAATAAGGATTATAAAATTAAAATGGTAATTGTTTTATGTTGCATTCAATCTTGTGACCATATATTGAAGGTCCTGGGCCCAGTTCCCTGAAAGCATCTTAAGCCCTAAGAGCTGTCAAAAGTCCCTCTTACTTAACGCCTTAAGATTTGCCGACTTTTCCCAAAACCATCGTGAGCTTAATAGCGTTGTGAAAACACTCGTAGATCTACAAGTGCTCCAGAGTACTGTTACGGGTTAAGAGCGCCTTAACAGTACTTCTCACTGAGGTCACCAACAGGACATACAGAGGAATTACAACTTAAAATACATAATCCAACTTACGTTCTTTATTGTGTTTACCTGTGATGAATCAGATTTTAGCGTGCAAAATAGCCTACATTTAATGGTCATAATAATGTGATGAAAAGCAGACAAAAATGCAATCAAGTTATGAAACGAGACGTTGCCAGAATATTTTGACATTATCTTTGCTAAGTGAAGGCTATATTTTATTAGGCCTATGAGGTAAAAAGCAGAGAAAGCAACATGTGGTTTAGTCTGTAGCCTACTGCATCAAAATCTAAGCCTACACATTTCATCTCTTTCTTACTCGACTTCTTTCTTATGTTCAAACGTGTTCTTAAGTGACACCGCGAAAAATTATTGCATGGTGCAACAATCTAATCTTAAAATAATTACAATTATTTATGTCTCTGTGTGGTATATAACCTACTTGGGATGCTTACATGCAGATGTCAAAGTGTTTCTATTTTCGTATTGATGTGAATTAATGTGTAGATCCGAAGTTTAAATGGTAGGCCTATAGCTGTGACGTGCAGTCACCTGACATCACCATCAAATCAGAGGATATTTCAGAACTATTAACGTGGACAGCTCCCCTTAAGAGCATCTTAGAGCAGTGCACGCGTTCACGCTACGAGCATGTTCGGGAAACAGTCGGAAAAACCAAACGAACGATCGTAAGATGAATCGTAGAAAACCCTTGTAAGACCGTGTCTCCGTCGTTATCGGGAAACTGGGCCCTGTTCTTCATGAAGAAGTTTTCAAAAATCGCTGTTTTGTGAATGTTAACAGCACATCATTATTTACGCGAATGTCTAGCATTTTACATATTTCCATGTCTGATATAGCCTGGGCCTACTCCACGAATTGACAGCATACCATGTCAGAAATGTAAGTCCAACAGCAGCTAAATTCGCTGAACTTTTTTACCGCTCGTCTGATATGAATGCTGCATAGGCCTACTGCTGCCGACTCCTCGCATAGGCTATTACAGGTAGCGGTTGCTTCTGGTGTCAAGTAACGACCATTTGGATATTATAGTAAAATATCGAAGGAGTTGTGGGATGTTTACATAGCAAACTGCAGGTTTATTTTGTCCCCCTGTTTCATTCACCCGGACCAGGAGGTAGGCTACATCCTGAAGGATAATTCCTGAACGGTTTTATTCCGAGCTGAAAATGCAATGATAGCCTATTTGACAGAAGACAGGTTGCTGGTGACAAAATATTAGTGTGGTACGATCTCTGTAAATTACGTTAATTCAAGTGTTTCAATCATCCCACTCTCCCTTATGGTTGGCTAGTGGTATCTCATTTCCAAGGGAAATATTTTCACCCCTATGTCTTGCCACTCGGTTTCGAGGGACAAGGGCTAGGGGTAAGATGAAGGGATAGGGGAAGGGGTAAAACAGAGAATTGAGACTGGCCCTTCTCTAGCGACAAGCTTTTCGCTGTAAACAAATTGAACCGAAGCATGCTCAAGTCACGTGAATGAATTGCACGTGAATGAATAGGAACCTTTGGTCATCTGTCCATCATTGTATAAGCCCGCCCAAACGATTTGGTTGGTCCACATGATCCTCAAGTTTTCATAGAGGCTTGTCAATGGAGCAAGTCCAGACTGAATTTCTCGACCTCGATTTTTTTAGGCGGAGTTAAATTCGGGTTGGGTTCCAGGTGGGAGCGTACCTCAGTTCCCCGGGTCCTATGTTCCCTATGAACCTTTCCTCTGGTGTCAAGAATTTCAGGTTTTGAAATTGTTGGTCTAGTGCAACAGCAATGATATGTTTGCTTGGGTTATCATCTGTCAGGGTGACCTCTCTTGACCGGCTTGCAGTGATCTCCTCTGAAGCAGCTGCTGGAACTGTGAACTGTGTTGTACACAGTGTGGGAGGGAGGGAGGTGTGAGCTAGCTCTGTTTTGTTTGAATGTCAACAGAAGTGACATTACCCAACATCGCTTAGAGAACGTTTATCTATCATAAGTTGGAGGCTATGCATGTGTCATAGTATATCAGATAGCGTACTGCCTGATTAGCCTCGTGAGACCATCCTGATCTCGCAAGCTTCAGGTTTCCATTCGCAGATCAGTCTGGCATCTTTCCGATAGCCAATCAGTGTTGGTTTTGAGGCGGGTTTAGGTGTGACGCAACAAACAACACGACGGCATCCACAGATGAGATGAGCATAGCTAGCGCGCAAGTTTTATTCAAATTAGAAAGTATTCCTGAGGAAGCTGTGAAGCTATGAGTCTCAGCCATGCAGCTGGGAGTAATGAACGACACAGGCCTCCACGGCCGAGTCCAGTTCGTAATGGAGGAAAATACTTTTTTCAGAAGTGTAGGGCCTACCGTGAAAACTTGGTGGGAATTGTCATTGATTAGGTTCATGTCACATACAAAGGGTAAATTAAAAAATGTTAACGTTAGTTACGTTGCCTAACTTAATTGAATGTTAAACGAAGGCATTAGAAGAACACTTCGTTCATCTAATTGGTTGATTTGGCCCGTCGATAACCAACATCGGTGGTGATAGACATATGGTTTATCCAATCAGCTAACCAGTATTTCCACCCCTTCCCAAATGTTCTCCAACGGAAAGTTCCCAGATGGACATACAGAGCAAATGCGAAGCATCCATCTGGCGGAGTCAGGTTACTGCCTGATGGCAATTAAAATATTGAATTGATTAAATATCTTCCACTGAATAACTGATATGTTCCAAGAGACTAACTAGCTAACATTAGGTGAAGGAGGTTTAGTATTTAGAATGAATGCTAGTATTAAGGCAAACTAAAATTGGGCAGAAGACCATAGGTATAGGCTACTTGTGCAATTCACAGATTTACTATTTGCATGTAACATGCTAGCTAACACAACTGAAGTAGTTTAGCAAGTATCATCCAATAGACCTTCAGCATTATGCAGTTGGCTAAAGCCCAAACCATCTGGTCAAGTACAAGGAATCAATGCAACAAACAAAATGTTTACTAACACGGCTCTAGGGCTCCTGCATTTTAGATGCTAATGATAACTGCTTTACATAGTTTATTTGAAGTGAAATGCTCCCATACTTTGGAAAATTTTGGTCTTGCTTTTTTTTGTGCCATATTTTTTTTCATAATCGATGCCGTTGATTATGTCAAGTCGTCATTGCAGCCCAAAACTCACAGAGGAAGGTGTAGACATTTTGATTGCGGTTGAATCAGAGAGAGACAGTCGGGAGGGGGTGGGGGGGGGGGGCAACAATGGGAAATAATTTACACAGGAGAGAAGGAAAAACCAAGAAGGTGCTTCTTTATATTCACTGCACATTGTGGAAAGTAGCAATAACATTAAAACATGCTATACAGCCCCAGCAGCAGAGCCTCAACCTGTCAAACTGCAGAGAAAGAGAGAGAGAAGAGGTGGAGGAAGAAGAGATATAAACAGACCAAGAAAGAGAAAAAAAAGAAAGAAGAACAAGAGAGAGAGGGGAGAGAAAGATGAAGAGAGACAGATACAGAATGAGAGAGCTACAGTGAGAATGAGACAGAAAGATGCAGTGAGAATGAGACAGAAAGATGCAGTGAGAGCGAGAGAAAGAAACAGGGAGTGAGGGAAGCCTCCCTCTCCTCCTCTCCAGCTCCCCTGATGGGTTCCAGTCAGATGTAATCTCGGCCAAGGCCTCCTCTGCCACTCCTTCAGGCAGCATCCTGCCATGCTGGTGAAATGCGGTGTGGCTCTTACCTCCTTCTGATTGGAGGAGTGGGAGATGAATGTAGCACCTTGTTAGCATCATTATCTTAATCTGAATGGTGCGCTAATTTTGGGTGAAAGCAGAAAGTAAAGAGAAATTTAAAAAAATGAGTGTTTATTTGTGTGTTTGCACACATAAATCATCTCTGAAGAAAAACTGTGGGAGAAACAAACATAGTTTCCATTTAAGTCCATTCATAGAGTCCATTTAAGTAGAGCAAGAAATCATAAAGGATGAGGAGATACACCACTTGCCTCTGAGCGGACTTGTGCAGAAATGAAGGGTTATTTTCATCCTTCAGAGAGAAAGGTACAATTTGAGACTGGTAGTACAGGCATATCAATGCATGTTATGTATAGTGTGTATGAGAGGTGCTGCTTAAATCAAAGTAAAAACAACTATATACTGTAAACACAAAGTGTTGTCTGCGCTGAGCATTACTGTAGCGCGGAATATTCTCCAATATCATCCCCCAAAAACATGTAGGGTGCTGCAACTGTCATTCCTGGTAGAGATTTTGAGGAGAATGTTGAGGAGGCCCAGCGTCCGATGCTCCCTTGAAATCTGATTGGACTAAGATCCTGATGTAAATGAAGTGGTATGGTGTGTCAACCACAGCCATTGTTTGTACAGAAAAGTTGTTCTTCCACTATATTCTGGTGGCTGCATGATGTGTTTGAAAGTATTTTTACGTGTATGCCCACTGCTACAGGCTATAAACCATTTTGTTACTAATGCAAACAATGGTCGAAACTCCTCCGATTAACATAATTTTACTCCCAAACGAAAGTTTGAACTCGTTTTCATCCAAAACTAGACCAGGTGGTTTTAACTCCGGATCTTTCTTTTAAGAGGGAAATTGTCATCAAATTAAAACAGATCGAATGAGATCGAATGCACAACAACCCTTCAGTGTTTCCTTTGGAAGCCTAGATACTAAACCACTAGACCACCACGACCTTCAATTTAGTTGGGCGCACAAGCTGCAGTTGCTCATTTGTCCTTTAAAACAAATCTCCTTGTATATGTTCATCACTGAATCCTGTAGTAATTATAAAACACTTTGAGGCTCAGCATGTCTCTTTATAACTTGTGATTGATGACTCCCTATTATCATGCAGTAGTAGCAATCGCATCCGACTTCCAGCAAAATGGTTTATGTATGCTGAGCATATGGATTCCAGACAGGGAATTTGTGTTTGGCTGAGTTTTGTAATTGATTTGTGTTGTAGCAGCCTGACCCGTGATGTACAGAGCAAGGGAACATCCTCATGGGTTTGTTCACTGAACTAGAGACGGAGCAGGAGAAAACGAAAACACTAATGCAGAATAGGCCAACACACACAAACACACACACACACACAGAGACACATAGTACAGGGAGGATCGGGAGAATGCACAGAAACCAATGGCCAGGGAGAACCAGTAGACCATGCTGGAATACATATTCAATGCATTAATTATTCTGTGTACTCACTCCTTGTGATTCTGGTTTGCTAAAGCCAAGCACACTGTGTAACAAAATCATACAATCTTGTTATTGGCTGCAACAGATCAGGACTGAATTTCCCCAAAGCTTTTCAGCCCTACAACCACTGCAGAATGATAAAGAGTTTCACAACTCTTTCTCTCTCATTCTCTCTTTCGGTATAACACAGGGGTTGAAGCAATTTGAGGTAGGAAAAGGGAGGGAGAGATAGATATAAACTGATAGAAATTGTCTATAGTTGTATTACAACATGAAACAGTTATTGCCTTAAAGTTGTTTCTAAGCTAAAACATTTTGTATATTGTTCTGTGTCATGTGCTGTGTTTACCTGTTTGTCATGTGTCTTTGTGTCCACCCATTTCCTAATTTGGTCTGCACTTCCTGTCTCGTTAGTTTCCCTCTGTTTCTGCTCTCACCTGTTCCCCATTATTGTCTTGTTCTTGTCCAGTCTTTTGTCTTTCTGTTAATTGGTCTGTGTATTTCTACACTACTCTGTTCCTCTGTCCTTTGTCGGTTTGTCTCTCTTTTACTGTCAGAGTCCTGTACGTTTGTAGGTTTGTAAGTTGTAGAATCCCAAGCTAGCTCTCTGTTTTGTTTGAACGTCAACTGAAGTGGCGTTCCCCAACACCGCTTGGAGCACCTTCAATTGCTGATGCTGTAGGTCTATGTCAAACAAGGGTCTGTCTGCCTTCGAATGAGTGGTTATCTCTGGGCCCTACAGAAGACTCCAAAACATGGTGTTAATGAGTGACCGTGATCTGAGAGTAATCCTAAAACAACAGGCTGCAATGCGGTGACACACTGTTCAGTGTGGGCACTTAGCGACAATGTTGTTTGACAGTTTGTCAGCAACACCAAGCACTTTATTTAAAAAAGAGAGACTCTGTTTGTCTCCGTTAACACTCTGTGTTATCAGGTTGGCTGACACTGTGTGCAGAACTGATTGGTGTGTTGCAGATGGCACTTTGCACACTGGGTGTCATGACAGCTAATGCATCCATCAAAGGAAGCTTATTACCCAGGGTGGGGTGGTGTGTGTGTGTTAGGAATTACTTACAAGATTGTTAAATATAAATTATTGATTGACATTATTTCCTGATACTTCTGCAGGGTAAATTATGTGCATGTTAAAATTAGATGCCTAATAATAATTTAAAATGACATAAATAGACGCTCATGCCCATAACCAGTTATGAGGTCACCAAAGTCCGGACAATCAATTATTTTTTTTAGAACTAAAAATAAAACTGGATTGGTAAAAATCAGCCGTTTAGGATGTCTGAGACAAATGATTGTTTACAGTGATTCAACTGTCGGTGTCAAATATGTATGAGAGTTTTGAGAAAGGGTTGAGAGAGAATACCATTCCGTAAAACATAGCAAAGATCATTATGCCAAAGAAACAGTAGCATATGCTATACAGTAGTATCTGAAACGATGTTAAATTAAATATGTATCATATTGCATTCATATTAGGTGTAGAAGGTTTGTTTCATACGACTATGATGGAAAAACAGCAACGGCAGTATCAGTAGCCCACCAAAAGAGTTGAAAGTTACATTTAGAAATAAAGTGTATAGTGACATTAGCAAATGCTGTGACACTCTGCTTTTTTATTTATTATTATCATGCGTCATGTGGTATACCTGTGTATTTTGATTATCTAGTTCTTACTATTTATTATTTAATATTAAGATACTATTAATAGCTTGCATTAAACTACCACTACTGCTAATCATCACTGGGTAGGGCAAAAGGACAAAATAATGTAAAATAACAGAATACTTTTGACATCTTTCTAACAAATGGGTGATCTATGATCTTTTGGGTCCCCACCGTCGACTTCAAGGCAGTTCTACCTGCAAGGCGCTAGGGTTAGTCAAGGGTTATGGTTAGGGTCAGGGTTAAGGTTAGGGTTAGGTGCCTTGAAGTCGACGGTAGCAGCGCTGCATTGAAGTTGACAGTGGGGCCCCAAAAGACCATCAAGCCAAATGGTCTAAGCCCAATTTCAATCAGCACCATAATGAGATTGAATTAGATTAAATTAGATTCAACTTTATTGTCATTGTGCAGAGTACAAGTACAGAGACAACGAAATGCAGTTTGTGTCTAACCAGGCTAATGAGGACATGAGGGTCGAACATCCAACATCAAAACTCTCCAGTTAAGATAGTTTAACTACTAGAGCAAGATTATATGCAAAAGTTTCTAACTTTTTAGGTGTTTTGGTATTATCTTCAACTTAATTTTGGTCACGTGTTAAATTAATAAATATTCCCACCAGCCAAGCTCCTAGCAGTGCCAGAGGGCTCTTGGTGGTGAGTGCAAAGTTTGGCATAATGGTTAGGAAGTTAACTTTACTTTAGATCAAAACTATGTAGTGTTGCTGCTTGTAAATAGCAACAACCCACAATCCCCCGCCCCAACCCAGACGACCTAACTATTTTTCAAACCCTGGCTACAGCCCTGATAATCTGTGTGCTCTCCTGTTCTGTTTGATGCAGGCTGAGACAATAGCTTTTTAGACAGAGACCACAAGGAGGGAAATATCTGGTCCAGCTCAGGGCCAGACCCCATCTGTAGGCGGTGATGACAGTTCCATACACAGTCAACGGTCCTGAAACGAACCCTGAGGGTAGTGATTGAGGCCAACAGCAGATGCTTGTATCCGCAGGCCATCATTAGAGCTTCTTCCTGGACGATCGCACTCCAGTATACAGGTGTCCTGCCACCGCTCTGTGCTACAATACACATCTAGCTGCACACATAACACAGCACTGGCATCCTGCACAGCCTGCGTGCCATTTGCACAGTATTATAATTATTACTATATACGACCTGCATGACATTAGCACATTATTAGGATTCACTGTCGCCCCCATGGATTCATTTGCCACTAATTGAAAGGTTTGTAGACCCTGAATGTGACTGTTCGCGCCGTTATTCTGACATGTACGACAACCTGTTTGAAGAAACATCAGTTGTTCGGTGGGAAAAAGAACATCTCACAGCGGAACATCAGTTAGCTTGGCTGCACTGATTGGCTACCTGGCCAGTGGCTCATCTCTTTTGGTTTGTCCTTTAGAGTGAAGCCGTGTGTCTCTCCCGAGCCCAATGTCCTGCTGCTTGTCCATTGCCAGACAGCGGCGTAGTGTCAGAGTCTGGTCAGACTGGTGATGCTGCGAGCTGGAGGTGTTTTAATGGAGCCTCTGTGTGCTCCAGGGAGCGAGCAGACTCTACTGCCATTGGATGCTGATGAGATGGAGGTGAGGAGGGAAGACAGGAGACAAAGGAGAGAGGAGAGAAAATAAATAAAACGAACGAAAGAAAGGGAGGAGAAACAGGAGCCTCATCTTTATACATCTCCCATCTCTAGTAAAAAAAATCTCTCTCTTTCTCCCTCTCTCTCTCTCCCTCTATCTCTCTCCCTCTATCTCTCTCTCTCTCTCTCTCCCCTCTCTCCTCCTGCCTTGGGTCCTTTCCCTCTTCTCCGTTCATTATTTTCTCCAGCACAGGGCCGGTCTGGTGGTCATTCATTCTCCTGGTCCAGGCATCAGGGCAGCTGTCACGGCTCTTCCTCCAGCAGTAGCAGCAGTGCTGGGACAATGGCCCGGGTGATGAATGCCCAGCCATGCTTTCCATATCATCAATAAAACATCAGCAGACAAGACATCCGCCTGCCTATTTGTTCTGTCTCCTATTTTCTTGGTCCCAATTCGCCACTGTACTAAGTCAGTCCATGTCTTCCTTTTTTTGCTTTTATGTCAGTATCTCTTTTTCTCTTAGTCATCCTTCGACTCTCTTTCTCTCCCCCTTTCTCGCCCCCATCCGTTACTGTCTGTAGTGTTGGGGGAGGGCACTGTCAGAGTTTTTGGTGCCCATCTGCTTGGGCCAATCAAAATGGCATTTCTTCAGAAAAAATAAAACCCAGCACATCCTACATGCCGTGTGATGGATCAAGTCTTTCTCAGCTCCCCACTTTTGTTAAACCATGTCAACCAGACAGAGGAAAAAGAGATAGAGAGAGAAAGGCTGAAAAAACCCAATTTTCTTCTCAATATTGTCAGATACCTGAATTTGAACACGCACATGGTATTCAGGAAAATCTTTTTTTCATCTATTTTTAAACTCATCCTACCTTGGCATACCTTGATAGAGAACATCACTGTCATCAGATTGTATTGTACTTCTTCATACACTCATATTACCTACAGTAGTATGTTTTATCTTTGTCTCTTTCATTGTCTGCTCTCTGTGTCTCTTTGTGTGTGTGTGTGTGGGGGGAGAGAGAGAGGATGAGAGAGAGTGGATAGACAGATAAAGAATACTAACCATTGACTTAAATGAGAACAGCTCCAGGTTGATTGGTCAATGGCTGTTGAAAAACAGAGTATTTAACAGTATTGACTTGCAGTATATCATTGGATAAAACAACCTGGTGAATAACCATGCCTCAAATGTTCCACTCATCTATGGGACAAAGCATCTCCTATTGTAATATACTGTACATCTCAACTCTGATTGTCTATGGCAGTGTTTCTCATAGTGTGGTCCGGGGACCACTGGTGGTCCACAAGCTATCCCAAGTGGTCCGCAACCAAACCCTGTAAAATATAATAGGCTATAGATGAGTTGTTTGCAATATTGAATCAACTTGTATGTAAATCCAAACAGTTCTGAAACACTGCCTATGTAAGCTACGCTAGTTGAAATCATATGAATCCTCTGACACAATGTGCAAGGTGCAAAGACAATAAGCAAGGTGGTTCAGTGAGGCTATGTGCAGTGATCATATGAGCAGTGAATATACTGTTGAAGTAGGTTTTTTTAAGCCAAGTGGTCCGTGGTTCTTGGTCATAAAAAGTTTGAGAAACACTGGTCTACGGTGATTCAAAATACACTGAGATTGAGGGGTAAACAGTTTATTGCTGTTGTACATTGCAACTTTATGCTAATCCCACCGAGCTAAATTGACTCGCTACTGATGTAAGAAAAAAGCACTTAAGTTACTTCCCAGAAAACGTCTTAAATGCTTGAAAGTTCCTTAAAGACTTCTGGTCTCTAAATCAAAACAGTTTCCACTCAAATGAAGACTTCTGTTTTACATTACATTGTTGTCCATTAAAGCATCTTTGTGAAACACACCAGAATGTGCTTATATTTCTTCATAAAATTGTCATTTGGATTCCACTTATGTCTTTCATCTTGTTCCACAGTGGTTCATTTAAAAAGATGGTTGGAAGTGAAGCTGTACTCTCTGCATTACCATTAACCATATTGTGTGGAGGTGGTTTATTTGACATAGTGTTAGTGCATAGTACAAGAAGGATTGAAAACACACACACACACACACACAGAGACATTTTCTTCCCACAGGCTCTTAAACACTCTAAACAAAATAGCTCAAACGTATCCTCCATGTTCATGTTAAAAGTTATTGTTTATAACTTGGCATAACGGTATGCCTTTCTCTATCCACTTTCCTCTCTTTTGAATACCCTTGGCTTAACCTAAACTCTGCGCTCATCCTCCGTTGTGGTAATCCTCTGGTTTTGTATTGTCTGCAAAGGGAGTTAACTTTATCATTATACTAAGGTCTCCTAATAGCCTGGGAGAGCCCAGAAGAACCTGTTAGTACATTTGAATTTGCTCTGCAGGTCAGTCTGGCAAGGAAGGCATTGGTACCCATTTCCAATATTCCAAAAACCCGAGAACAAAATCACAATTTAATACTCTGGCATGGGGCGGGCTTTATATGATGATAGATAGAGCAGTGCACTCAACACAACCAATGGCTGCGCTGATGGCGACAGGGTTTAACAGACATGAACGTGTATTTTCTTTGGAATTCAGTTAACAACTGCATCTAAAACCTTTGTTTACAAGAAACACTTTATTACTGCACTTTGGAAATGGTTTGGTAAGAGATTAATGCACCAATTTAAGTTTAATTTCACTGCTGGTTATTCCCCTGGAAGTCGTAAGTCAATGAAGCCTTTCCAGACCCACTCTCAATCTCAATTGAGATTTGATTAGCGGCCTGTTGGTAGCCAGGTTAAGTCTCCTAATGCACCCAAGCTTGAATCTGATCCCTCATTGTAATTTGTTTTGTTTTGTTTTGATAACGTAAAGCAAGGTAAGTTTATAGATGTGTGTTTGTAGTTAAACTAATGATAGCAATGAGTGACATATGCATGCAGTATATAAGACCATTGTATAAAACAGGTCAGGCCACTGAAACAGCCAGAAGTCAGAGGAGAGATGGGGGGAGTATATCATGGCGATTGTGCATCAGTAGCTGTAGGCTACAGTTCATTCTGGACTCAGTTGTAAACTGGCAGCAGCCTGACTAACAGATTGGCTATGAGTCACAGACTCACTGGTATGCAAAATGGAGGCCTTCATTTGATGCATCATTTAAGAGGTCCAGTTACGCATTCATAGATCTGATGTACAACATAGATGCACATTATTTACTGAGAGCCATAGGGAAAGACCAAAGGGAGAGAGAAAATAATATTGTTGTGATAATTTGCCATATTTTGCCTTATTACACTTCTGAAATGTCTGGAAAAAGCCGTGTAGAGAAACTACTGTAGGCACATTGTCGCACAGGGGAAGTTAACTCACACATAGGTTAGGATTTCGGTGTTATTTTGGCGTTCAGCTCATCTGCCCCTAAGCAGCTCATTACCACAGTGCGAAGCTGCGGCTCCATTCTAAAGGTCTCTTTTGGGGAGGACAAGATACAACCAGCTGTGGTGTATTTTACTCAGATATTTTACCCAAAGCAGTGTGAAGTACATGAGGTAAGTGGAGTTTCCTTAGAGCCATTTACCCCAGCCGTGTGTGTGTGTGCTTGTGTGTGTGTGTGTGCGTGTTTGTGTGTGTGCGTGTGTGTGTGTGTGTGTCTCAGCCTGATGCCCCACTGCACAGCTGTCAACCTCTGGAGGGGGATCAGAGCTGGCACAAGCCTCGTATTTGTGCACGCTGCAGCAGTCCATTGAGAATGGTTGCAAAAGGCACAACTCTTTGTGTGTTTGTGTGTGTGTGTGTGTGTGTGTGTGTGGTGGAGGATGGAGAGAGAGACTCTTACTGACACATTTACATTGTTCCAACACAACCCTAAGAAATGCTGTCACACACACTCGCTTTTTCATATTGTGCATTGTATTTGTGTACTGAATGTGTGTATTCCATGGTTTTCACTAGTGTGTTTTTCTTTCAGCGTACGTGCGTGCGCGTGTTTGTGCGTGTGTGTGGGCATGTGTGTGTGGGTCTGTAGCTGTGCTTGTAGGCTCCTGTGGTTGGCTCCTGTTCAGTATGTGTCAGTATAAGAGGTTGACAGTGAGAGGGAGGGGACAGGCAGTCAGAGAGAGTACAGGCAGTCTTCCTGTGAGATTGACTGTGACATTTAAGCGCACTTGACAGCTCTGAACCCGTTAAATGACTGATTAATACGTCTGAACTATTATAGTCATTTCAGATTCCCCCTAATATTTAGATAATGGTGTCAACTGATTAAAAAAAGGTAATATTTCAGTGGGGTTTTCATAATGACTTTAACTACTTGTGAAAGTCGTCAATCTAGGATGTGACGCTGAAGACGTTAAGTGTGTGTGTGTGTGTGTGTGTGTCCTTATCTCGTTGTGTATCTGTAAAAGGGAGAGAGGAGAAGCCAGAAAAAAGGGACATAAACAGAGAGAGAGAGAGAGAGGAAAAAAAGAGAGGAGATAAGAGGGGGTGGCTCTCCTTGTCAGCCCCACAGACCCTGTGGTGGAGTGCGACAGTATAAATGACTATACTTATGCTGCCGGCTGACATTTACTCCGGCAATGAACACTCTGGAGAGGACCCTCTGTCTCTAAACAAGCAGGAAAAAAACACAGCCCAAACCTAACTTCGCTCTCCACAGAAACACCACCTGCCTCCCTCCTTGCCTGCTTGCACTGCGCTGGCTGCCTGACGGGCCAGGAATAACTCGATTTGGGGAACAGTTCTCCAGAGGTCCCCGTAGAAACTTCACTTTTCTCTCATACCTCACAGTAGCATACATCTCTCTATTTCTCTCTCTCTCTTCCCCCCACTTAGTCTCTCTTTCTCTCCACCACACTCTCCATCTTGTTCTTTCTCTCTCTCCTTTGCTTTCTCTCTATCTCTCCACATGTTTGCACTCCCCCCCTTTATCTTTCATACCGTGCCTAGGGTCCTGAAATAGATTTGTTTACCTCCACCTGAAATTGCCTTGTTTATTTTCATTGGTGGGTTGTCTGCAAACACTTCACTTCTCATTTAGATCATGTAAGTCGCTATCTTCGCATGAATGAGACACCTTTTGCTCATCAAGAGTTAATCAAGGAGAGGACAGTACACTATTAAAAAGGTTACCTAACAGGACCGTAGAGTAGGCGACATGATGAACTCTCTGTGGCCTCTACAGCTCTCTACAGTTGTGGCCTCTAAAGCTGATGTCCCTCTCCCACTGTTCAGCAACATTGTTTGTGTGTGTGTCAGTGTGTGTGTGAGGGGGGGGGGGGTCAGTTTCCTACCTGAAATGAAAAAGTTGCTAGGCCGGTAATCGCCTACAGAGGGCCGCTCAGACAATGGCAGAAGTGTCGGTCGTCATGTTATGAGGTTATGTGCCTCAAAATGATTTTGGAAACGTTATGTTAAGGTAAAAAAAACTGTTATGGATGCCTTTACACAAGGGGCTAAAAGAAATTGAACGCACAAAATTTACTTTCCACTGTCAGAAGTTCTGAAGACATATATATCACAGTAGATAGCAAAATTAGCTATATTCAGCATGAATAATAATAATAATAATAATAATAATAATAATACATTTAATACATGACAAAAGTCATGGTAACTATCACCAATCCAGAGAAACAAACTGAAGACATCATTCTCTCCCTCTCTCTTTACTGTGGCTGAGGGCTTGTGAGAGGCTCTCTCTGATTGCCTCATGTTCAATTTCCCATTAAAACTTTCATATTCAACCAGCTTGGCTCTGTCCTTCAGATAAGAGAAGCCTTTTAAATAGACTCTCTGAAGGCAGCATAAGGGCCTCGTGTTCAGTGTTTTGCATGGCACCTTTCAGTCAAGTATTTTACGCAGGCCTCTTATCTTGCTGCTCATACTTGAGTTTACAGTCATGGACTGTGTGCAGAAATATCAATCCCATCACTACTTTATCTACATAAAAGGGCAGTAAAAATGTGCCAAGACCTATCCTTGGTTTTGTCCAATATTCTTTCTTTCTTTCTTTCTTTCTTTCTTTCTACTATATGCAATCAACATTTTTTTAGGTCACTGCATCTGCTACAAAGGAATGGAAGTAGGTCCAGTATTACTATACTGTAACATGGAGAGGCATTTTCAAAACCATGCCCCACAATATAAGTCAAAACCCTGCATCACCTTTGAAATTGTTCTGGAACACTCTCCACACTAATGTTAATTTCATGCCTAATATGGCATACCAAAAAATTCTGAGGTTGATAACTGAGGAGCCGATCGGAGATCACTTTAGGAGTCAATGTGACATTTACATTGGTATGTACCGGTGTCTGACAAAAGGCTTATCACTGTAAAGCCTCACTGTAGGGCGCATGAATTTAGCTTGCTATAGTAGACTTGTTGGAAACAAACAGAAAAAGGAAACCTAATCCTAACAAATGAAAATGAATGTTAAAAAATACACTGATGTAAAGGCCTATCTTTCTTTCTTTGGTTTTGTTATCCCTCTGCTATCAAATGCTAAAATGTTCGATACATATACCCCACAGTAGTATAATATCAATGTAACTATTAGGTGCTGGGGCAGCTGTAACACCAAGACCTCAGAAACGATCAGCCAGGATTCAAAATCTGAATCTCACGTTGCAAGTCACTCCTTCTTTTGAGTCAGCCCTGGCATTGCCTGTGTAGGAGGAGACACAGGAGACGATGGCCAGAGGGAGAGAGAGAACAGGAAAATGAGAGAGGTGAGGAGAGAGAGAGAACAGGAAAATGAGGGAGGAGAGGAGAGAGAGAGCGAGAGAGAGAACAGGAAAATGAGGGAGGAGAGGAGAGAGAGAGCGAGAGAGAGATGGGGAAAGATGTAGCGAGTTCTTCAGATGGACAAGCTCTCCCAGGTGCACTAGGGGTGTGTGTGTGTGTGTGTGTGTGTGTGTGTTTTTAAATAAATTGGCTCTGAAAATGGAAAAGGGCTCACAAACCCAAGACAGAAAGATAGGGTGTGTATGTATGTGTGTGTGTGTGTGTGTGTGCGTGTGTGCGTGTGTATGTGTACTGGACAACGCATTGCTGTGATTCCTTCCCACATAAATCACTTTCAGCATGGGGAGAAACCAGAGTCTGGTGAGAGCCAGTGAGTGGGAGAAAAAGAAAAAGAGAGAGAGAGAGAGAGAGACATGGTCTCCTTCTCACCCTTCAATCTTCACAACATACAACTCATCCAGCATGGCATACATGTGAAGTGTGCAGCTACTTTCAAGGGCATAGGTTTGGTCTCAGCTTTGGTGGGGACACATCCCCAACTCCTGCCGTCACGATACCAACATTATGGTTTCAATACCAATACCAAGTGAAGAATCTCGATTTCGATACCTTTGCGATTTTTTAAAATTTGATTTGACGGCATCAGTAATATTGAATATTGTGTGATCATTCACATCAGTGGCAATCATAGAATTTGATTGACCCTCCACACACCAGACAAGCCTTTCAGATGGCCAAAATACTGACAGGAAATGCACCCAGACCCAGCACACCAATCTCACCAGAGAAAGGACATCAATTAAACACGTTTTTTAACCGGTTCGACTCAGTTGACTACTCAGAGGAGTGCTGCAGTCAGCTGGATGCACTCCCCCTGCTGGACCCAAACGACCCAGCCCCCTTCTCAGAGGAGGATGTCAGGCGGCAACTGAGGAGATGCAAGCCAGGCAAGGCCCCAGGGCCCGATGGGATCCCAGCAAGGGTGATTAAGACCTGTGCCACTGAACTCAATAGATGCAATAATCCACCCACTCTTCTGTGAAGTCTACCATCAATGCAGAATCCCCACCCTCTGGAAAACCACTACAATAATCCCAGTACCCAAAACACCACGTCCCAAAGACCTGAATGACTTCCGCCCCATCGCCCTCACACCCATCCTGATGAAGTGCCTGGAGTACCTGCTGCTACAAAACATCCTGCCACATGTCCACCCACATCTGGATCCTTTTCAATTCGCCTACAGGACCAAGAGAGGCACTGAGGATGCTGTGGCACCTCAACAACACCTGGATTCCCCAGGCACAACTGCCAGGATTCTGTTTGCAGATTTCAGCTCTGCATTCAACACCATTCTAAGACACCTACTGATCCAGAAACTGCGCCACCTCAACGTCCCCTCCCGCCTGATCCATCTCCTCCACAACTTCCTCACCAACAGACAACAGTCCGTCCGGGTAAGCACAACAACCACACCTGCACTGACCTCCAACACAGGAGCCCCGCAGGGTTGTGTACTAAGCCCCTTCCTATACAACCTCTACACAAACGACTGTACCAGCCCCTCATCCAACACCATACTCCTCAAGTACGCCGATGACACCGCGATCCTTGGCCTCCTCACAGACACTCATTCAACCCAAGAATATCTCAACACAGTCTCTCACTTCACTCAGTGGTGTGGAAATAGCTACCTCAACTCAACATCAGCAAAACAAAAGAAATGGCTTTTGGATCCACACAAACCCACCACCCCATCATCATTTCCAATGAAACAGTGGAGACAGTAGACCATTTCAAATACCTTGGACTCACAATTGACAATAACCTCACCTTTGAACATCACACAACAGACATACAGAAAAAAGGAAACCAAAGACTGTCGGCAGTGCGCAAACTAAAAGGACTTCATGTTGCCCCTCATCTACTCCTACTACTGTATACCAGCATTGTCCAACCCATCCTTTTATACTATTCCACCTGCTTCTTCAACATCCTTACTGTAAAAAAACGTAACAAACTCACCCAACTAACCAATACTGCCACCAAAATAATAGGTCTACATACCCCAAACCTACAAGAACTAAACACTAAGGCCATCGCACGTATTGCTCATTCAATAGCCCTGGACATTACCCACCCACTCAACCGCTACTTCTCACCCCTACCCTCTGGCAGGAGGTTTAGTAGCATAAGGTGCAATAAAGCCCGCTTCAGCAGAAGCCTAATCCCCCTAGGAATCCAAACACTCAACAACACAAAGACCCACAGATAAATATATGCAGTGCAAAAAAAAAATGTATGTTTTTCCCATGAAAACCCCAATATTTTATGTAAAGGTCTGTGTCAATTGCCTGTGATGTATGTAAGGTGTATGTCAGTATGTCATTCCCATGTATGTGTTCATGTATGTGCATCTCTGTGCCTGTGACCATGAAGGATGAAAAGCTGTATGGAAAATGTGAAAAAGAATTTCCTCAAGGGGACAACTAATAAACTAACTAACTAACTAACACACACACACACACACACACACACACACACACACACACACAAACCACACACACACACACATACACACACAGAAAGTGATGGTTGTCATAGGTTTCTATTTCTTATTTTGGTATTCATATAAACTTTATATACTGTATATTGTTAATTATTTATAGCATTTTATGATCTGCATAATTACTAATAGCTAAACATGTTTGGTCATTTGAATACATCATAATGATTTAAATTATTAGTCTACACTTGTCTTCAATATCATCACATTTGTGGTGTGCAAGTTTAATTGTGTGCCTGTCACTTTAAGGAGAACGTGAACCTTTTCTTTCAAACTCATGGTTTTAGGCTAGTGGAAAATAGTTTTGCATAGTGCAAGGATATGTGGATTCAATTCATCATGTTTGCTATATCATTAGATAAAATAAATGTTCAAAAAAAAGTCAAAGAAAATCTTTCTTGAAAGAGATGATAAAAGGAGATACGTAAGTGTCTCGCAATGTTCATTTCTATAAGTATGCATATGCACCATAGTTTGTCTTTTATTTCTTTGCATTGTGCAGGCTACATTCACAAATACATTAGGCTACATGAACAGAATATAGGAACAGGAAAATGCCTGGGATCCATTGTTTATTGCGAGTGCAAGATTGGTAGCCCAATTAACAGTCAGTGATGGTGACTTCTATTCTGTGCTATATGCAACTTTCTGTGCGGCACACCCTTATCCTAATCCTAACCTTGGTTGAAAGATTACAGAAGCTAGGTTTACTGTAACAATATCCTGGGTAATATCCTAACAGTTAATGCTATTTTCCTTAGTAAAATCCTGAAAACCTTGTCACCAAAGTAATCTGTAGTTACTTTGCCTACTTAGACTCTGCATAAAGAAAACGCTTCGAATGTTCCTTTTCTTCTTTGGCGGCATAGCTGATCTACAAAGCGCAAAAGAGGCCAAATGTGCATGCTGAAGGGCAAAGGGAATATTGCAATGTTTTACACTGGCCTCTTTTGGGTTATGTATTGGTAGACATCCCTGATACACACTCACTTGCTCGATAACTTAGCATACACACTCGCTCGCTTTTCTGACAGTGTCACTACAAAGTAGGCCTAGGCTATGCTTTGACTCTGTTGTGTGTGTCAGATAAACCCCCTTCGGTTTCAGCCAATCAAATGTTTCTTTTACTGTCGTCCTTGCCGTTGGAATAGTCCAAACAGAACAAAGGAGTTCGCTAAAATATTGGTGGGGACAATTTTGTCAACTCAAAATTTTGATTGGGACTAGTCACTAGCGTCCCACCCTGGCTACATTTAGGCAGCAGGGAAGATGCATACATTGTGTGTGTGAGTGTGTGTGTGTGTCCTACACAAGGACAAGGAAGAGAAGGGGAGAGATTCTTATTAGAAAGTACAAACGTGTCTCCTAAGGAAAAAACAATAAAGCAGGCAATAATGAAAGAAAGTAAAACATGAAAGGGAGGGTGGTGAAAAAGACAGAAAGGAGGGATGGGAATGAGAAGAAAACAGAGGAGAAGTAGAGAGGAGAGAAGAATGTGCCTCTTGTGTAACCCGTAGCCCTGCTGTGGGATGCGGGTTTAACATAATTAAACGGCTGTCTCAGTAGCTTAGCCTAGCCCGATAGCATGAAGGTCCGATGGCTTAGTATAGCCTTTTAGCATGAAGGTCGTCACTGATACATTAATAGCCGTCAGTCAACTCACCGCTTCCCACCACCAATCCTCATCTCCTCCCTGTGATGGTATAAAGCTGGTGTCTAGGGATGGGGAGATGGGGGGGGGGGGGGCTGAAGAGATGGAGAGGGACTAAGTGGGGATGAGGCATTGTAATGATTGTTACACAAGCAGGAAAACATTTCTTCATTTAATCAGGACTAAAAATGTGCTGCTAAATGTGCTAAATGTGCTGTGCTGCTAAAAATGTTTATTAAATGTTTTGTGTGTTTGTGTGTGTGTGAGTGTGTGTGTGTGTGTTGTTTTATATGTACCTTTCTGTATTTTATGTATCATTATAACACAGTTCAATTATCTACTTTTTATTATTCAGCTTTTGTTGCTTTTTATGTTCTGTTATGTTCCTTGTGTTATTTTTCTATATTCTATCTTCATGCTTTTATTCCTTTTTTATTCTTTTTAATATCTTATTATATCATTTTCTTCTGTTTATTTATATTGATCTCAACTGGGAGGCACAGTGGTACAAATTCTTATCTACTATGGATTATAATACTAATCAATGTGACTTGACAACGCATTGCTGGGAAATTGTGAATATCCCTCTCAACCTATTTGTTTGCCTACTGAATTAACTTTTAGTCATCTGATATCACATTATTAGTATATTTTATGACATATAAAACAGTATATTTGACCACCCAGTACAGAATGCAAATAAAAAATAAAAATGAAATAAAAAAAAACTGTGAATATCTCTAGAATTGTGGTGTTATTTTAGGCAGGCAGGCAGGAGGCGGCCAGGAGGCTGTATGTCTTTATGACATCTGGAGCAAGTTTAATAGCCATTTGCACTCTGAGTGTCAAACACTGGCTCTCCTAATAGCGGTCTGATGATAGGTTACCGGGGCAACTGTCACTCGTGGTTACGGAGATGGCCAGGGTCAAGGATGGCTGATGTCAGCGGATGTAACTTTGGCAAAGACAAGACGAAGACTTTAACTGTCATGATCATTTTATTCAATTTTACAGCATTTGCCCGTTCCATTTGCCGCCTGTAGGAAAACGGTAAAAGGCATGAATACAAATGCATTAGTTCACTAAGACTGGTGTGAGGACTATTTCTGTCTGGCTGTGAGATTACCGATATCTACAGATAGTGTGGTATATTTAAAGAGGAGAGGGAACAGTGAATCCTCTATATCCACCAGCAAAGTCAGTGGTCTACCGCAGGTCTAAGGAAAGGCCTATGACCCTGGGCACATACATACACACACACACACACACACACAAACTGTTTTCTGATGATTGCTCACTGTCAACGTTCAAAACTCAGCTGACCATGAAATTGCATTTCTCCAGTGTGGTTTCCACGTTCCCAACACACGTGACACTCGACAAAGGAGCGGACCACAATATTCATGGCATGACAAAATGGAAAGACAGACCTAAACATTGTGGTTGTATGACGGTAAGTATTTATCATGGTACCTGCTGAGCTACTGATGTCCTGGTCACGTTTCGTTTAAAGAAGTTATGCCAAATGACTTTATGTTTCAGTCACTGAATCTAAAGCTACTTATTACCTGAACTGGACATAAATTATGTGATGGTGAAGTGGGGTGCTGGTATAGTGTGTTGGTTAAGAAACTCAGTTTCCAAGCAGAAACCACAAAGTCTTGGGCTCAGTTCCCAGCTGCCACCATTGTGGCCCTAAGCATTATGCCACCATGGGCACTCTACCTGCAGCTGCTTTTTTTTTAAAAGTTGCTTTGGATAAAATTGTCTGCTAAATGTTTAAATAAAACCTAAAATTATATTGTCTATGGTAAGAGGTACTCTGTATTCATGAATTAATGATATATGATATATTAAACAAAGAGTACTTAAAACAACTATGTTAAACTTTACTTTTGACCACTCTGTCTCTTAATGCGTTTTACCACTTACTCTCGAGAACTTGTAAGACTTCATCAATAGCGCATGTCAACACCTTGCCTCTCAGCCCACATACTGCATGTGCTGGATTAATGGAACAGAATGTCTCTCCTTCGGCTGTGTTTGTCTTGTTTTGGATGAATTTCACCTGCTGTTCCAGTTCCGGCCCAGATCAGGCCCTTTTCCGGCACAGAGGTGCTGAGGTGAGAGCCAGGCAGAGCTTTCCCACAGACAGCGCCTCTCTAGGCACGGCTAAGCTTCAGCCAAATAACCTCATATTTCTATTGATAAGCTGTAACATGAAAGATGCCTTTATATTAAGGTTTTGGAGACACACACACACACAAACAGTTGAAAAAACATGTCTTAGTGGTATTACACTATCAAACATATAATACTGTCCTTTCCAAGGATGCAGAGGTCCCCCCAAGTGAAATGTTCGTCTTGCATTACAGTGCTTTCCTATTACATTATTATCATATAACACCATTTCAGATGAAATCTCTGCCTTGTTTAAGCTTTATTTCACTATTGTTTCCAAACACAGAGACCTTAAAAGGCCCTCTCACCTCGTCTGGTTGCCTCGGGTCCTGTGTAAACCTGCTCTCGTATCACCTCTGAAATAGACCACAGGGCGTCCGGGAGAAAATGGACATCACAGGACGGGAGGTGATGGCCGTTTAAATTCACCAGCCCCATCTCTTCACTAATGGGTTCTGTGGCCATAATGCGGGTGGGATGAGTGTCCATGTCATTTTCATTTGTTTATGAGTTTACCGTTTCCTTGAAGGCTTTCCTGAACTCTGTGTCATCCTGCCAGGGAATACATATTATATTACAGACCCTCTCTTTGTGTGTGTGTGTGTGTGTGTGTGTATTTATATGTATGTACATATATTTAAATATGTGTGCATGTGCGTGTGAGTGTGCGTGTGTATGTGTGTGTGTGTGTGTGTGCTTACTGGAGTCCTCTTGTGCTGTATACCATACAAAGAATATCTTCTTCTATCTCACATCCTCTTCCCCTATCACATCACATCTTCTTTAAGTTTCCGGAAAGTCTTGGTCTTGAGCACATGTGCCGCGACTCCAACATTCAATGGACACAAACGTGACATCTGGAAAAAGAACAGAGGAGCCAGCAGTCATCACTTCTGTTGACGTTTCAAACAAAACAGAGAGCTAGCTCACCCCTCCCTCCCGTGCAACTGAAACTGTCATGAACGCGCATCTCGTCGGGATTGGCTGGAACAGTTTGTTATGATTCATGGTCCAATCTAGATCAGGCTGTTTTAGTTGCAGTTTTTGGATCTTGGGCTGTCCACAGGGGCCACGATTTTTTTAACAGCATATTCAGGGGCTATACTAGCGGATTGTACGGAGACGTTTGCTTTGCTGTATGTGACAAAGAAATGTTCTAGCTTAGAAAACCACATGAAAAGACTAAGACCACCTTTAATATTATGTGCATTTATATGGGGACATACAGCTATTATAGTAGTGTGATATACTAGGGCTATATTAATTTACACACATATACACACAAACATGCACAAACATAGCCTGACGAGCCAGACCCCTCAGTCCCATTTGTTTTCCCACCAGCGGAGCTAGTTGGCTAGTTCAAACTTTTTCCATTTTAAAACAAGCTTAACTCGTGTCATACTGTTGGCCAACAGCAACATCCATCTCCTTTTTTTTTCAAGTAGCAGGGAATTCAAGCCAAAACGTTGCAACTCTGCCATCAATCATTATGTTAAGCCCACCTAACGATTCTATACACGATTTGATTGGCCCGATAGAAGTTAAATTTTTCGAGCTCACAAGCCAACGGAGAGTTGCTAGACTAGCCCTGGAAGCAAATGTAATTTGCTGCCGCTAGGGTGCGTCTAGATTTCTAGGCTAGCACAAACACACAAACACACATGCAAACACAGACACACACACACACACATTAATAATTAACAGTAATGTGTCTTGGATATGCAAGCCATTAAGAATTATAAGAACAACAACGTCAGAACCAGATGGCCCCGTTCACGCTCAGCCCTCAATGTGACAGCTGTAATCCATCATGTAAAAGAGTTCTGAAGGATCCTAGGCTTCAAGGGGGCTTCTTCACTATTATATACAAACAAAGATGAGATACATAATGCCATGCAAGGATAAAGTCCCCGTTTCCCTCCTCCTTGCATAACAAACATGTCCCACTTTAGGATCAGGTAAATTATAGTAATATTCACTTCTGAACACGCAAATCCATCAAACATAACAATTCAACACATGATAGGTAAATACAGGCCTAATACTGTAGAACTTCTGATGGTGTTTTATTGGTATGACATTTCCACAGTGTTGCCAAAAGCTTTCTTCTAACTTCTTGTACGTTTTCATTAGTGTTTCAGATTGCTCTACTGAAATGTGACACTAATAAAAAAAACAGCTTTAGGAGCATAAAGTAAGTGTAAGGAGCATAGCGAGTGTACACATGAAGAGTTCAGATGCAAAACCCTCTAAATCCATCTGACCACGTTTCTTTTAAATGAGCATTTAAAATCAGGCTCCTATAGGTTTTTGCCTATAAATCGATATTTCAGACCAGGAAGAGAGTGGTATTTAGTGGGTTTTGAAGTTAAATTATTTGACTAACGTATACTATGTGTGGAGAGCATCCACTCACCATCTTTATCTAATTTTTGACGTAGGTGGCATTTAGAGGCTTTTGCACCTGAGCCCTTCACATGTACTCCTGCCACTCCCAACCAGAAGCAAAGCCAAATATGTCTCCTTAATCGCATATTCACTTTGATGGAAAAACTCATGATGACACACCAACTGCACATCCAGCTGTGCAAAGGTAGACTACAGCAAGCAGGCATGTGCATACATGAACACACACGCACACACACACACACACACACACACACACACACACACACACACACACACACACACACACACACACACACACACACAAGACATCTAAGCACTTGAGTCTCTCTCTCTCTCTCTCTCTCTCTCTCTCTCTCACACATACACACACAAACACTCACACACACAAATCACATGGGTACACATGCAGACACATAAACACAAACACACACATACAGACACATAAAACACATGCAGCATGCACCCGCAACATATGTGCTCTGATCATTTGCACATAGTGTAATGCAAACACAAATTAGCAGAGCAATACTCACTGTAATATAATCTAGAATTTAATATACAGTAATTCCCTAGGTATAAGATGCATCATGTATAAAACAAATGACAGTGTTTCATAAAAAATGATGATAACAAAAAATGTTCATTGACCACACCCATGTATTAACCACCGTTTCTACAAAAAATACTTTATATTTTATACTATATACTTTATAAAATGTATTTATTTTATCCGTTGCTGATTCTCTGGTGCTCAGGTCGCCATTTTAAACACACACAGCCCGGGACAGTGTACAGGAATATCTTGACCACAGCCAATCAGAGGCAAAGACCCACCCCATCTCTGTCTATGGTTTAGACCACGATATGATATGATCCTACCATGAGTTTGAGTTCAGTCAAACGTAGTGCTGTCACAATAACAAAATTAGGTAACACTTTATTTTAATGTGTCGCTGTTACAGTGTACCTACCTAATTAGGTACAGTGGTACAACCTGTGTAACAACATGTACTATCAGGTACTATCATTGTACTTGCATTATATATTTGTGGGTACCTACATATAGTTGTTACATTGTAATACTGAGTGCTTTTACAAAACTTTGCCAATTTGCCTAAAAGAGGCAAAGAGCTGACCTGAGACCTGCTGGATGGGGTAAATCGGATCATGTTCGGATCATCGGATCATTTTGATATACAAAGCATGCTTAGCTCCAGTCAAGGCCTCATTGTCTTCAGTGTACATGTAACAGCTGTGCTGCTACAACCTTGTTACTCTTTGATACAGTGGAATAAACTGGAACAGGTCTTGTCTTGGAACAGGTCTACTAATTCACATGTACTGTGTGGTGTAACAGCAGACACGTTTCAACACATCAATTACAGGATGCATAACATCATTGACAGGATGTATATATGTAGATGTAAGTACTTAACTGGTACACTTTATTTTAATGGGTTTATTCCACTGTATCAAAAGAGTAATAAATGTGTACCAACACAGTTGATACATGTACTACAGTATGTAGGGTAATGGCAGACATGTTCCAAGACACCAATGACACAACATACATGTAATATGTAATTGTAAGTACTTAACTGGTACACTTCATTTTAATGGGTTTATGCCACTGTATCAAAGAGCAATAAGTGTGTACCAATACAGTTGATATATGTACTATGTAGTGAATTAGTAGACCTGTTCCAAGACATCGAAGACATAACATACATGTAAGTAATTAACTGGTACACTTAATAGGTTTATTCCACTGTATCAAAGAGTAACAAGGTTGTAGCAGCACAGCTGTTACATGTACTGAAGACAATGAGGCCTTGACTGGAGCTAAGAATGCTTTGTATATCAAATCTATCATGACCAGATTTACCCCATCCAGCAGGTCTCAGGTCAGCTCTTTGCCTCTGATGAAAATTTAGGCAAATTGGCAAAGTTTTGTAAAAGCACTCAGTATTACAATGTAACAACTATATGTAGGTACCCACAAATACATAATGCAAGTACAATGATAGTACCTGATAGTACATGTTGTTACACAGGTTGTACCACTGTATCTAATTAGGTAGGTACACTGTAACAGCGACACATTAAAATAAAGTGTTACCCAAAATTATTGTTATGATACAGATACCAAGTGATGATTTTATTTTCAATACTTTTTTAAGATTTGATTTGATTTAGGGGCCCTCGACACCTTGACGCCATCAGTAATATTGAATATTGTGTGATCACTCACATCAGTGGCGATCCTAGACTCTGCTCGACCCTCCACACACACTGAAAATGATTTATGATATGTATTATGTATCATAATATTTATGATTCATAATACTTATGATTAGTATTTTATGATCTGCATAATTACATCTCCAGATGTAAAAGTTTGTCAATAGTGCATAGCTTATTTTGAAAATGTCATTAAACCTAACAATAGGCCTAAACGAACCATATTCCAACACAAACTTGAGAGGTGCAAGTCAGCAAATTCAACATTAGCCTATTCAACATTCAACTATTATCATTACTCAAACTAGCAGCCATGTCTCGCTGTACTTATCACATGATAGCTGCAGGTTGAAAGCTGCATGTGTGTATGAGGAGACAAGACACATAGGCTACTATATTATCCAAAGAAACGTACAAAAATGAAGAATAACACTCAAGCTACATTGCAGAGGTACATATTAAACTCATAGCTGAAGACATTTTGCAAACTCAATGTTTAAACCTCAGTTAATAGGCCCTCTGACTGCCATAGAAAGAGAGGCCACTGTGACACTGAACGCAATAAATCTATTTGATTAATTTACACATTCTAATTTGCACATTCTAATTTGCACATTCACATTTATTATGTTTGTGCCTTTTCCATGTGTTGTGTATTCTGCTCTTGTGTATTAAACTAAGTGTATTCCGGTTCCAATTATACTTTATTGCAATTGTTTATCTACATCCATGTCAGGTGCCCACTTCACTTATTTCACATGTTACATTGCAATTTTTGGTTTTTGTTATTTTATACCGAAAAAAAAAAAGAAATAAGAAAATACATGACAAAAACAAAAAAAAAACATAGTAGAAAAACTATAGAAAAACTTATACAAAACAAAACATGTCACACAGAAAAAAGGGGGGAGGGAAAGTAAGGGAATGGTATTTGAGCCTACTTGTGTATTTTATTCTATGTGCAATTGTACTTGTTTTTAGGTATTTATAGGTGTGTTTTTTGCCATTTATAGGGGGGTGTTTAAGCCTGCATGTGTTTTTTTGTCCTGTGTGGAGTTATATGTGTTGTTGACCGATGTGTGCATATCATTTCTATTATTGAAATAAATAATTATTTTATGTGGTATTTTTTCTGGGTATAACTTATTCCATTTACTAAGTTGGTTCCTAACTCTAAAGGTAAGTCTTTCCATATCCAGAATATTTTCTATTGTGCTATGCCACTTACACAAATCTGGGGCTTTTTCTTGTTTCCATCCCCTTGTTAGTTGTTTTATTGCAGATATACATACTATATTGAACAATTTTTTATATTTAGGTTCTATTTTCTTGGACAAGCCTATACCTAAAAGGTTTTCTAATGTTAAGGTCTGTTGCAACTCAAAAATATATTTTATCGCTTTATCAAATTCCTTCCAGAATGTTTCTAGTACTGGGCATAAGAAAAAAATATGGCTATAATTTGCGTTTTGCGCTCCACAGCTTCTCCAACAACTAGTCCCTAACGGCTGAGATTTCCCGCATTTGTCAGGTTTAATAAAGAATCTCTGTTGTAATTTCCACGCAAATACATTCCAATATTTTGATTGTGTTATTGCAATATTTGCTTTTAGTGACTCTGTCCAGTTTTCCATTGTGATATAAATTTTCAACTCTTTAACTTCAACCTTTACCAAGGTGAGTTTTTGGAGTATTTTGTATATTCTTGAAAGATTCCCCGTATTCCTATTCTTAATCAGTGTTGGGCAAGTTACTTCAAAAGCGTAATGCATTATTTATTACTTGTTACTGTAATCTCAAAGTAATTTGTTACATTACAATATTACTGTCTTTGAATTGTAAGGCATTACACTACATTTACATTACTTTCACCAAAATAACAGGAAATATGGATTTGGTGTTCTTAATAGATCTTCATGTGTTCAATGCAGCTCATTACACGGCAGGATGTGATGTGGTATGGCATAATGACTGAGCTAGGCTTAAGGCAAACAAAAGAACAATATAATGGTTGCAGTTATGGCTCATGGGACAATGTAGGCCCCAAAGGCCAAAGGTCACTCACAACTTAATATAGTAAAATATAGCCATAGTGAAATTGTATGTTGACTTTAAATGGTTCTCCTCATTGCTGGTTGCCTTTCCTTCCACTTACAGTGGTGTAGACTTAATGCAAATAGTTTGAGAATAATGGCTATGATCTTTGTCTGTAAAAGAAACATTTTAGTTATTCTCACTGCTTGAAATGAGTAGTATAGCCTAACCATGTTAGATCTGTTGCATGAATGGCAGAGATAACTCAAATTCCCTACAGTCTACAGTCATCTAAACAAGGCAATCAAATTCCAGGACCAGCATAGATTACTTTTTTAATTCTTGGATAATCTTCTCTGGTGCCAATTGAGCATTTCTCAATTTTGGATTAAAAAGCAAAGTAACTTCAGTTACTGAGAATTGTACCGAGTAAAATATTACTGAAATTGTATTGGTAATGCCTTACATTACTGCATTACAGCAAAAAGCAATGCATTACTTGCTTTTATGCACTTACTTTTACACTTACAAATTACTTTTTTAATGCATTACTCCCAACACTGTTCTTAATTAAATATTGTACTAAATCATTTTCTGTTTGCTCCGCTAAGTTTTCCTTAACATAACTTCTGACCTGTAGATACTTGAAGAAGTGTTTTTTATCTAAGTCGTATCTTAAAGGTGCCATGTGTAAGAATTGAGGTAAAAATATCCAAAAATTGAGCTACACGCATCAAAAGAATAAGAAGAAATAAGGGCGATGATGTCATTAAAAAAATGACAAGGTATAGTGCTGCAGAGATATCAACCTGAATTAGCATGCTAAATTACTAGCCACAGCCCGACAGGTGTCATAATACCAGTTTCGGCCATGGGAGGCGGTATGCGGGCAACATAACCGCCAGCCAAAATGCAATACACATGTCTTGGTTATTACTCTAGGGTAGACCAACTCGCTTTCTGGAGGTATACTGCCCCCATCTTTTATGGAATGTGGAGTATGAATTGATTTTTTGGCGGACATTACACATGGCACCTTTAAAGCTATATTTTCATATGTATCCACCATGTGTTTGTTCAAAACTTGTGAGAATGATATTAATCCTTTATTAGCCCAACCGTTCAAGATTTGGTCCAATCTGTTTGGTAGGAAGTCTGGGTCATGCGCCATCTCCCTGAGATATACATAATCAGTCTTTATTTTTTGTTTTTTACAAATTCGTTTCCAAGTTCTTATTGTGTTCAAAATGCTAAAATTTTGACCTGTGTGAAGATGTTGAGTCTTTTTCCCTATGAAAGGTAAAGTAATGATGCAGTTGCCAATTCTCTTTCTATTCTAATCCACTTTCCAGTTTCTACTTCCTTGTTCATCCATATCATTATTGTTTGAATTTGTGTTGCATAAAAGTAGTTTTGTAAGTTTGGCACACCTAACCCCCCTTCTTCCCTTTGTTGAGTTAAAGATTTTAATTTAATTAATTTTAAATTAATTCATTTTAAATAAATGTACTCAATCAATTGGAATAAATCTGCAATTCTCCCATTACAGTACATCCCAACAGCTGGGATGTGACAGCCAACTCTTCACCTATGCCACTCTGCACTAACTATATCACTTACTTAGCGATAAAAGTCTCCCCCAGGCTGTCAGACTTATTTAGCCTAAATTATTCCCCTCTACTCATTTCAATAGATGATGACCTTCAACGCTGGTAGAACCTCCCATCAAGGGCGTAGGTTTGGTCTCAGCTTTGGTGGGGACACATCCACAACTCCTATTGTCTCAATACCAACATTATTGTTTCAATCAATAGCAAGTGAAGAATCTCGATTTCGATACTATTGCGATTTTTTAAAATTTGATTTGGTTTGTGTGATTTGTGAGATCATTCACATCAGTGGCAATCATAGAATTTGATTGACCCTCCACACACACAGGGATGAATTACTGCACGGGCCTACCGGGCCCAGGCCCAGGGGCCCAAGGGGTCAGGGGGCCCTGAAGCCCAAGCCTTTGCATGGAATCATTGCCTCAATATGAACAAATCAGGACGTAGGCTATGAATCTGATTGAATTTAGTATTGGCCATCCCCAAAATGCACCAGAATACAGGATACTGCACACACACACACACATTGAAAGTGATGGTTGTCATAGGTTTCTTTTTCATATTTGGAATTCATATAAACTATACATTTATATTGATAATTATGTATAGTATTTTATGATATGCACGATTACTAATAGCTAAACATATTTAGTAATTTGATTACATCATATTGATATTTAAATTATTAGGCTACACTTGTCTATATCATCACATTTGGTGTGTAAATTTAATTGAGTGCCTGTCACTTTAAGAGGAACGTGAACGCTGAAAAATAGTTTCGCAAGTGCAAGGATATGTGGATTAAATTCATCATGTTTGCTATGTCATTAGATAAAATAAATGTTCAAAAAACTAACAAGTCAAAGAAAATCTTTCTAGGATGAGATCATAGAAGAGATAAGTGTCTCGCAATGTTCATTTCTATGAGTTTGGAAATGCACCAGTTTATCTTTTATTTCTTTGCATTATGCAGGCTACATTCACAAATACATTGGCCTATATAAACAGAAGATAGAAACAGGAAAATGTCTCGGATCCATTGTTTATTGCTACTGCAAGATTGGTAGCCCAATTAGCCTAACAGTCAGTGATGGTGACTTATAGCCTATATGACTGTCCGTGCGGCACACCCTTATTCAACATGACTCCTAACTTTGGTTGAAAGATTACAGAAGCTAGGTTCGCTGTGACAATACCCTGGGTAATATCCTAACAGCTAATGCTATTTTACACAGTGAAATCCGCATTTGAAAGCCTGGTCACCAGTTGCCAGTTTGTATGGCTAATTATTTTGCCTAGACTGCAATGAAAAAGCTTTGTATTTTGGGTGGCATAGCTGATCTACAAACCACAAAAAGGGGCAAACATGTACATGCTGAAGGGCAAAGGGAATATCACAATGTTTTACTCTGGCTTTTTATGGGATAGGCTATGTATTGTCAGACAGCTCTAACTTACCGTTGTCGTTGACACACCTGCAGCGTGTATGTCAGATAACCCTTCCCCCTCCCCCTCTGTTTTTCAGCAAATCATATGACGACGTTTCTTGTAGCCTACTGTTGTGCTGGCTGTCGGAATGATCAGCAGCACAAATAAGTTCGCTAAAATATTGGTGGGGACAATTTTGTCATCTTAAAATATAGATTAGGACTAGTCCTTAGCGTCCCACCCTAAATCTACGCCTATGCCTCCCATTATCCATCATGGGCAGAATCTCAGTAATCAATTTGGACAATACTGCCCAAAATAAACTATTTACTCTCTATGATTCCAACCCAGCCCACCCCACTCTGGTTTAAGTCTCTCGATTCATTAATCACTAAATTCTACTGGAAAGATAAGACCCCAAGGATCAAACTCACCACTCTCCAAAAACCAAAAGCACTGGGAGGACTAGAGGCCCCACACTTCCAGCACTATGCCCTGGCCAACCAGCTCCACTTCATCTACAAATGGCTACACCCCACCCCCTCAGACAACACCTGGTTATACCTAGAACAAACAATGTGTAAAGAAATTAAAATCTCAGATCTCCCTTTCTGCAGTCAGTCAATCAAAAAACATCCATCCTTCAAAGCCCCAACAATTTCATCTACTCTGACAGCCTGGTGGAGATTCTACCACATCACTGATTCACCTATAGCACCATCAATTCGCACCCCGATTTGGAATAACCCAGATTTCACCGTCAATAAAAAAACACTTAACTTTCACACATGGATGGGAAAGGGCATCACTCACCTTCAACACATTCTTCAAGACAATAATCTGGCCTCATTTTCCTGTTTGGTCCAGAAGCACGGCATCGAGAGTAAACACTTCTTACAGTACCTGCAAATTAAATCATCTATCCTAGGAAAAATTAACATCCAGACAGCTAACCTTGACATTCCCCCACCAATCTCAGAGCTGCTTAATATTCCCTCTCCCAAAAAAAATACTCTACATTATTACAAAATATAAATATAAAATATTATAATTATTACAAAATACACACAAAATACATTACAAAATTATATCTCGTTCAGAAAAAACAATTGGGAATCAGACTTATCAATTACTCCTGGTGCCAACTTCTGGACCAAAATGTGCAAAAACATCTACCTCATGACAAAGAATAGTAATCTACAACTAATACAATACAAGGTTCTTCACAGATTTCACTTCACTGCACATTCATTGGCTAAAATGGGGTTTGGTTCAGATCTATGCTCTCACTGCACACAAAATAACCCAGACACATACATTCATGCAGTTTGGCATTGCACTCCAATCAATCACTTCTGGGTGAGTGTCATAAAATCTCTCTCTTCCATCTTTGGCTGTCACATCCCAGCATCCCCTTCCTTATGCATACTTGGTGATACATCCACAGTCAATTTAAGCAACTCCTGCAATAAAACACTGCTGGTAGCGCTGACTATCGCCAAAAAAACAAACATCATGAACTGGAAATCTAGGAACAATGTTCACATCACTCATTGGAAAAACTTGTTAACAGACTATATATCATTAGAAAACCTATCAACTACAAACTTAAACAATACTCAGGATACAACATCTCCTTGGTACCCCTTTATCACCTACTTACAGTCCTGACCCTCTTTGCCTGAGATCCATCTCCACACCATCATAACACACTTCATCAACAGATACACATATAATCGAACACTGGGCAGGGGATGGTAGCTGGAACTATTATTGTTGTTGTTGTTATTATTATTATTATTATTAGTAGTAGTAGTAGTAGTAGTAGTAGTAGTAGTAGTAATATAAATAGCATCCCCTTCTTCCCCTCCTCCTTTTATTTACATTCTCTGATAACTTTACTAATTTCACTCTTTCTCTCTGCCTCTCTCATCTTTATTCTGCCCTATTGGATGGCTTGGGAGACCCTCCTCATACGCTCATGCACACGCCTTGTCCTGGAAGCACACAGCACACTTTACTCTCTTTTAATTGCATTACATGTTAGGTGACATTCATCAAACATAAACAAAAACTACAAAACAGGCTAGGGTAAGAGTGGAGTGCAGGTAGATGCCTCATCAGGTGTCTATCTGCATGCCTCACTTATTTTAATGCACACATTACAGAGGAGGCATACATCTTACACAGGGTAAGTGTGGCGTGCATGGGGAAATCCTGACAGATATTCACCATGCATGCCCACTTCTTTTAATGCTACACACTAGATAGAGCCCTCAACCTAGCCATTCACATACATTCTTCTTCTTCTCCAGGCTTCTCTCCTCCTGGACAGCAAGCTAGCCTTACACATATGCACACACACACACACACACACACACACACACACACACATACATCCTCACACACTCACTACCCCTCCCCCCCCCCACCCATATCTCAACACCACCTCATTCACACTCTCAGAGCTACCATCCGCACCCCCCCATCCCCCCTTCTTTTCATTCCGGTCATCAATTTCATCCCTGATAATCATATCTGTAATCATCCTGGACGCAAATCATGTGTGTTTGTGTAATGTACATCTGTTTGTCTTATGTAGTATTTTTGTGCATGTCGTAGTGTTGCATTTTCTGTAATGTCAATGGTGTTTGCAATAAAAAAAATAAAAAAAAGATTTTAATTTAATTCTATGTCTTCTATTATTCCAAACAAAATTAGAAATCAATTTGTTCCATACCTTAAACTGGGATTCTAAGAGTGCCAAAGGTAATGCCTGAAACAAAAATAAACATCTTGGGAGGACCATCATTTTAATAGTTTCCACCCTTCCGAACATTCCTTTTGGTATTATTCTCCATCTATTCAAATCCTGCCTTACCTTATGCTCCAGCACACCATAGTTATCTCATACAGTTAGCTCATACATAGTTATCTCATACAGATCATTCAGTTTCTTACTTATGTAGATACCCAGATATTTTATCTTCTGCACATATTTAAAGTTATAGCAGTCTTTAACCTCTTGTGTAATTTCTTTCCCAATTATTAAGGCTTCACATTTATGTTAATTTACCTTATATCCTGAAAGTGTACTATATTCTTGGATTGTTTTCTTTAACTCCGGCACTGATTCTTCTGGTTCTGCTAAAATAAACTATAATATTGTCTGTATAATGCTAATTTATGTACATCTTGTCCTATATGTATCCCTTTTATACATGTGTTTTGTCTTATTGTTGCTACTAGCACCTCAATATATATTGCAAATAAAAGAGGAGAGAGAGGGTCTCCTTGCCTAGTACCTCTTTGTATTTTAATATTTCTATATAAAGTACCATTAGTTTTTATTCTAGAGGTTGGATTGCTATATATTGTTTTTAACCATAAACTGAATGTTTTATTTAATTCTATTTTATTAAGAACCTCAAATATAAATGGCCAGCTAACTAAATCGAATGCCTTTTCTGCATCTAATGTAATTAAACCAATATCCTTACTTTGCCTTTGAGCATAATCAATTATATTTAAGGTTCTTCTAATATTATCCCCCAATAGTCTTCCCGGTATGAATCCACACTGATCAATGTTTACTACATCTGCAATATTTTTTTTTAACCGGTTTGCTAATATGGCTGATATTATTTTATGATCTGTATTGAGTAGTGATATGGGCCTATAAGAATGACACCTTTTGGCATCCTTCCCCTCTTTGTATATAAGAGTTATTATAGATGATGTCCAAGTTTGTGCCCATCTTCCTGTATGTAGTGCATGATTATATGCTTCAACCAGTATGGGAGTTAATTCATTTTTAAATGCTTTATAAAATTTGTTTGTGTAACCATCATCACCTGGAGCTTTTCCTATTTTCATGTCTCAAATTTGTTTATTTACTTCCTCTACTGTGATGTCTTTTATTAATTCCATGTTATTCTCTTCTGTTAACTTTGGCATTTCTATCTTACTCAAATAATTATGAATTGATTCTGTATTTTCACTTGTCTCCTCTCTATATAAATCTTCATAGTAATTGGCGAATTCCTCTGCAATCTGTTCTTTGTCAATAATTAATTTGTCATATTTTGTTTTTAGTTTTGTGATATATATTCTTTCCATTTGTTTTTTTAATTTATATGCGAAGGTTTTTAGAAACGTTGAGCCACCATCGTCATTTTCTTGATCCGTGAACTTCATTAATTTTTCAATTTGTAGTGTACGTAATTGATCTAATTTAAGACGTTTTTCTTTTAGTTCTATTTTGTCGTCATTTCTATTTGTCTTGCTATGTCGGTTTTCTATCCTCTTTATTTCTTCAATTAACCATTTCTGTTGTGCTTCCCTTTTTTTTTTTAACAGCTTTAGCACCTTCCCATAACAAAATTGGATCTATATCATCTTGATCATTGATCTCTGCATAGTCTTTTAATACCTTTTTTAATTTTATCAATGAATTCTGTATTTTGTAACAGACTTAAGTTATTTAATCTCCACAATGTTTTGCCTTTCTTAGAGTTTAGTGCTATTGTAAGTGTCATAGCTGCATGGTCTGACATATTTATCGAGCTGATCATACATCTTTTAACCAGTGTTATATGTAAAAAGATAATCCAGCCCATTGTATACTGAATGCCTTCCTGAAAAACATGTATACTCTTTTTCCCCTGTATGAAGTGCTCTCCACACGTCTACCAGACCCATCTCTGAGCAGAATTTTCTCAGAAAACTTTTTCTCTGCTTTATGTGTTTTAGTGCTAGAGGAGTCAAGTTTTGTGTTCATAACTAAGTTGACTGGAGTTATATGAGCTAAAATAAACCTGGCTTTTAGTTGTTGCTTTAAGTTTTTCATGCTCTTTTTTTTGCAAATGAGTTTCTTGTAAACAAATTATATCTCCCTTATCCTTTTCTATCTGAAATAAGATTTTTTCCCTCTCAATTATTTAACCCATTCACGTTTAATGATATTATATTTAGGTCACACATCTAGAGGTAAACGGGACTAATTTGCTTCATTATAACCATATACTGTTTACAAGTCCACAAATATACTGAACTAGCTATTCTCCATTGTAATATGGATAGCATATCCCTAACTCCATGTCTGTATGTGTTTGCAAATACCATGAAATTATCAGGTTGGGTAAATAGGTATAGAAAAATAAACACCAAAATAGGGAAAGCAAAAGAAATAAAAAAAAAAAAACATAAAAAGGAAAACAAAATTGTAAACAACAAAAAAAAAGGTTCCAAAAATGTCATTATCTTCAACCATCTTTTCTAAGTGGTTGTTTTGGCGTACTTATAGTCGCCTCAGAAAAGGCCTACCTACACTAAATAATATAATTTCTTCTTATAGTCGCCTCAGAAAAGGCCTACACTAAATAATATCATTTCTTCTTATAGTCGCCTCAGAAAAGGCCTACCTACACTAAATAATATCATTTCTTCTTATAGTCGCCTCAGAAAAGGCCTACCTACACTAAATAATATCATTTCTTCTTATAGTCGCCTCAGAAAAGGCCTACACTAAATAATATCATTTCTTCTTATAATTAAGCCTCAGAAAAGGCCTACACTAAATAATATCATTTCTTCTTATAATTAAGCCTCAGAAAAGGCCTACACTAAATAATATCATTTCTTCTTATAGTCGCCTCAGAAAAGGCCTACACTAAATAATATCATTTCTTCTTATAGTCGCCTCAGAAAAGGCCTACACTAAATAATATAATTTCTTCTTATAGTCGTCTCAGAAAAGGCCTACACTAAATAATATAGTCGTCTCAGAAAAGGCCTACACTAAATAATATAGTCGTCTCAGAAAAGGCCTACACTAAATAATATCATTTCTTCTTATAGTCGTCTCAGAAAAGGCCTACACTAAATAATATAGTCGCCTCAGAAAAGGCCTACACTAAATAATATAGTCGTCTCAGAAAAGGCCTACACTAAATAATATAGTCTCTCAGAAAAGGCCTACACTAAATAATATCATTTCTTCATTGGCAGGGGTACTGCAGCTTCTCTCACCCTCTCAGTATTAATCAATTTGCTATTTATTAACAAAACATTACATAGTTAAACCAAGCAAGTTAAACCAACCAACCAAGAAAGCGAGACAGTCATATTAATAACCTTTCATCTCTCATACCCTCCCCCCCACCTCTCATCCCCTCACACTGAAGAAAATGGGCTGTTAAATTAACATATAAAAATATTGTACATCGGTTGCATCAATTAAATCATGTCCACGAAGTCCAATTAATTCATGTTAAAAGTGGCAAATTGTATTCTGTTAAATTAACATGATTTTTTCATGTGTGTGAAGAAATTGTTTCTTATCAATCAAACATGATTTTTTTTTTGCATTTATCAACAATTTTTACATGTGAAACTGATGTATAATATTATTGTCAGTTAAACATGATTTATTTTGCTTTGATGAACATAATTTTTACATGTGCCACTGATATACAAGATTGTCATGAGTCCAACATGATTTTTTTTTTTTGCCATATTTTAAAAACTATTGCATGTCAAATTAACATGTTATTTTTAAAAAAGGCCTCTTCAATAACCTCAAGCAATCAACCACAACTAGAATTTGAGTACACATTTACAACATTTATTTCACATTTCCAGACATTGCAGACAAATGAAATCAAGGTCAAAGACAGTGCAGTGCCTTTAGATGTTGAACAACGCAAACGAGGGAAAAGACTTAGAAAGGCTGCAGCTTCTGTAGTTTCCCCCAAATCTGAACAAAAATACAAAAGCAGCTACATGAATACATTTTCCTGACCCTATAGTCAGATTATATTATATAATTGTGTGCCGTGCACTCTACTCTGGTGAACAATAAAAGCGTTCCATGTTTTAAAAGTACAGGGACAATCTGTATTATCATTATCATATATGTGCAGGGGTAGTTTGTGGTGTGGCCAAAGTGGGGATGGTGGAGTTTGTAATGAGCAAGTAGATCAGACCTACTTTGAACCGCTGATTCACATCCCTTGCACTGCCACATTTACTGTGAAAGAGAACACAGAAAGGGAGGTTGATATACCAATACAGAATATGAATACAGACACACAACATTATGATCACAACACACATTTAAAAATGTATAACATTTCATGAATCAAATTTACCATGTATTGTCCTGTGTACAGCTTTACAAACTCAGCATTACTCGTCTTAAAAAAGTACAAAAGCACATTAAGTGCACCAAGATTTATGACCATGTAGCATTGAACAGTTATAAAAGGTTCAGTTTGATGGAGAAGAAAGAGAGGGAAGTACAACACAATAACAAAAAGAAGGAGCAGGGCTCTACACTAACATTTTTTTCCAGGAGCACTTGTGCGCCCAAGTTAAAAAATGTAGGAGCACAGACAAAAATGTGGGCACACAGTCACTTCTGTACTTAACTTACACATAATCTAACATTACACTGCAGCTAACAGTTAAACATGCCAGTGCACCAATTAGAATAATATTAAGAATGACTGACAACATTTAGGCTACAGGAAACAGGATTTTAAAGATCAGTGTCTACTTTATTTTCAGTCTGTTCTATTTTCCTACATTTTGTTAATGTCAAATAATATAATACATTGCCATATTTGCATTTAGCCTGTATATCAAGTATCCTGCCAAATGTAGGCTAATTTATTTATTTGTGAATCCATCTGTAGCTAATCCAAATATGCCCATGGTGTCCTATCTGACTGCATACTGCCTAATACTACTACTAAAACAGTCCATTTTCCACAAAACCCAACATAGGCCATCAAGGATATATATATTCGTTATCCTTTTTTTTTAATATCTGCATTGATGGGGGCAGTAGGCAAACGTTAGGCCTACTTTCGTTTTGCACTTCAGCTTGTATTCGGTGTAAACAAAGAAGCATGCGTGGAAGCCAGGAGTTGTCAGTAGCGTTCTACCTTTGAATAAAATGGGAGTATTATGGGAGGCTACTTTTGTGCCTGTTCGCTACAGCTATATTTTGCATATTGCAGCCAATACGTCAACTGGGCTAAAAGGCATGTTAGGTTACCTTTCCTTCTCTCACTGCATTCTCAGAATCTCCTCCTGTGTTCCTCCTATATCCGATGAATTCGGTGGATAGAAGAACTAATTTCTTCAATCTTTGCATCTTGGCTGGCTAGTCTAACTTTCCGCTTTTTCTGCGTGCTCTTGGATTTGATAGAAGCGACAACTAGCGAGTCACAACGCGAAACTGCTAACGTTGATGGGAGGTGTAGTTTTTATGCTGCATTTGCGACGTGATTCTATGGTTTGCACATGTTTTTCGATGTTGCGGTGTATTTTGTAGACAAACATTGACATGGTTAGAAGTCATTCGCACCAGTGCGCCTAAATATTTTTTTGCACTCGCACGCCATCATTTTTACTCGCATGTGCGAGTGAAATGGGCGCACTGTAGAGCCCTGAGGAGGGAGAGAGAAAGTGGAAGAGTTAGGAAAAAAGTAAGAAACCGATGGAGAAGTGAAGAAGAGGGAAGTAGGAATACAAGATAGGATGTATATAAAGTATGAGGTAGGGAGACAAAAGAAAGAAGGGAGTGACCTAGAGAACAGGGCTGTGTGTGTGTGTGTGTGTGTGTGTGTGTGTGTGTGTAAAAAATCATCAATTGCTGTAACTTACCTGGCACATGCACCAAATGTTCCAATTTCAGTAATGCTGCAGCAAGCTCCTTCTGAAGTGTATTTGGAACTGGACTGTGAGGGACCGTTTGCTCTACAGGTGGTAAATCCTCTTCTACACGCTCTGCAACACCCAAATCACATGATACAAACTCAGCATTACTCGTCTTAAAAAGTACAAAAGCACATTAAGTGCACCAAGATTTATGACCATGTAGCATTGAACAGTGAAAGGTTCAGTTATCTAAATGTATTGTCCATATGCAATGCTAACCAGTGACTGCCAGATAAACAAAATGCTCCTTTGGCTGTTTGAAGCAGGATTTCACAAGACCATTTTTCAAATATCATCATCAAAAAGCTTCAGCATTTATTCACCAGTTGTCGATGGGTTTCAATGCACGCACGCGTTACCCTTTAGTAGCCAGTCATGCCTTGGCGCCATCAAAACCCAGCTAGCTTAGCTTGATGTACACTTTCTAGGTTCTAAATCCGCACAGCAATTGACGTACAGCAGTGACCACAACAGGTTCCCGAAAATGAAATTAATTCACTATGAAACATGTGTCGAAATAGTAAAACCCACACCACTTGAATACGACGACAACGCCACAACAATAACCCCATTCTCGACCGTTATATTGGGCTGACGCCACAACAGTAATCCATAGCTGGTATGATTAGATGTAAGAAGTTAGTGCAACTATCTGTTTGTAAAAACGCAATACATTATATTACATTACATTACATTTGGCTGACGCTTTTTTAACCAAAGCGACTAACAACATGGTAAACAGTAAGTGTTTAGGACAGTTTAAAAAAAAACATTAGAGTACAGTAAGAAGTCGGTGAGTGCTGTTTTTAACAGTTACTTGTCAGTTTAAAACGGCTGGTGAGTGCTAGGATCAGTAAGACTTGTTGTAAGTGTTGCTATGAGAGTAGATGTTCTCTAAAGAGCTGGGTCTTCAGGAGTTTTTTGAAAGTGGAAAAGGATGTCCCTGCCCTTGTAGGAACTGGCAGTGTGTTCCACCAACGAGAAACAACAGATGAGAAAAGTTTGGATTGGCTTGAGCGTACCGGTGGTAGAGCTAGACGTCGTTCGTCAGAGGAGCGCAGCGGTCTGGAGGTAGTGTAAGTCTGTATGAGGGCATTCAAGTAGGTGGGAGCAGAACCGGAGACTACTTTGTAGGCAAGCGTTAGAGACTTGAATTTGATGCGGCCGCCATAGGTAGCCAGTGTAGCTGGATGAGCAGCGGGGTAACATGTGCCCTTTTGGGTTGGTTGTAGACCAGGCGCGCCGCCGCGTTCTGGATCATCTGAAGTGGTTTCACTGCACGAGGCTGGGAGACCTGTCAGGAGGGCATTGCAGTAGTCGAGTCGTGAGATGACTATTGCCTGAACCAGAAGTTGGGTAGCATCTTGAGTCAAGTAAGTCCTGATTTTCCGTATGTTGTAGAGTGCGAAACGGCATGACCGGGCGACTGAGGCAACATGATCTGAGAAGTTTAGTTGGTTGTCGAGAACAACTCCTAGAATTCTTACAGTCCTGGTCGGTGAAACAGACAGGGAGTCAAATTTGATGTTGATGTCGTGGTGTATGGTAGGTTTAGCTGGGATGACCAGCAGTTCAGTCTTTGAGAGGTTCAGCTGGAGGTGGTGTGCCTTCATCCATGTAGCTATGTCTGAGAGGCAATCCGAGATCCGTGCTGAAACCAGGGGTCGCCAGGTGGAAAGGACAGATAGAGCTGTGTGTCGCCTGCATAGCAGTGGTATGAGAAGCCGTCGCGAACGGATAATCTGTCCCAAGGAGGTGGTGTAGATAGCAAAGAGGAGGGGCCCAGCACTGAGCCCTGGGGGACCCTGTGGTGAGATGGTGAGGTGTAGATAGCTGACCAAGCCATGATACGTTAAACGAAGTCCTGTGAGGTAGGATTCAAACCAGGAGAGAGCAGAACCGGAGATTCCCATGTCAGCGAGTATAGAGAGAAGGATACGGTGATTAACCGTGTCAAAGGCAACCGATAAGTCAAGCAGAATGAGTACTGATGACCGAAAATGGTCGCCCTGGCTTCTTTAAGGCTTCTGTTACCGACAGCAGAGCCGTTTCGGTAGAGTGGCCGCTTTTGAACCCAGACTGATTTGGATCCAGAAGGTTGTTCTGTGAAAGGAAGTCAGAGACCTGTTTGGAGACTGCTCGTTCAATGCCTTTGGATAGGAAAGGCAGTAGTGAGACAGGGCGGTAGTTCGACGACTCTGAGCAGGGTTGAGAGAAGCTTTCTTAAGTAACGGTGTTACCCGGGCCATTTTGAACGCTGTTGGAAATGTGCCGGAGGTTAGCGAGGCATTGATCACATGTGTGATAGCTGGAGCGATGGTCGGGCTGATGGACTGAAGTAGGCTCAGAGGTATAGGGTCCAGCGAGCATGTGGTAGGACGGCTGCATGTCAGGAGTCTGGACACTTCACTCGAGAGAGGCGTGAATGCTGAAAAAGATGTTCCAGCAGTCCCTAGAGGTTGTAGGAGTCGCGGTATCTGAGTCAGATGCGTTGAGTGGGCATGTAGAGAATTGACTGCTGATTGCCGCCACTTTGTTTGTAAAAAATGAGGCGAGGGTATCTGCAGTAAGGCTGGATGGAGGAGGAGGCAGCTGAGGGTTGAGTAGCGATTTGAAGGTTGAGAAAAGTTTTCGAGTGTCTGTAGCGCTGTTGATTTTGTCATTGTAGAAAGCAGTCTTAGCAGCAGTGATGCTGGCTGAGAAGGAGGTCAGGAGTGTCTGCTAGTTTTTGATAGCAATAGCTTTTGGTAGCAATTTGGTAGCAATAGCTTGGCAAAACATTCAGAAAAGCTACCGAAGATTAAGAATCAATTGATATTTACCTCACATTGTAGATCTTGCATGCCGCTCGTAACGTCTTCAGAGCAATTGTGTGGAAAACGCCAGTTGATTCCTCCTTCCCGCTTAGACTCAGGTCAGGTGCACGAGCTACCGGCGTGGTCACGTCACGTAGTTCTTACCATCCAACATGACAAAATTATGTGAATTTGATATTCTCAAGGAATAGCTTAGGCTCACATGATTTTTTTTAATTTCAGAAGGACCACTAATAAATCATGTGAGGTTCTTTCAATAAATTCATGCAATTTCAACATCCCCAAAGAGACCTTTTTTTCAGTGCACCATTCTACCTATGGACCCATTCCCCTCCATTTATTTACTCCGAAAGGGTAAAACCTACCCACACACACCCCCACGTATACGTCCATACGTCCTCCCTCCCCACACCCATATATTCACCCCCCCCACACACACACACTCATCCATATATCCAGCCCCCCACACACATATACACATCCTTACATCCAACCCCACCTACACACACACACACATCTAGTCCCCCCCCCCACCTACACACACACTCCCCGTTCCACCATCCCTTACACCCGTATTTCCAACCCCCCCCCCCCCAACACACACACACACAGAGTAATTACCTTTCCTTTCCCAACCTTATACAGAATCCCTAGAGAGAGAGAGAGAGAGAGAGAGAGAGAGAGAGAGAGAGAGAGAGAGAGAGAAAGAAAGAGACGGTCAGTCCAATTAGCAATCAATGTCCTCTTCCACAGGGCCCATCCAAAGACCCAACAAAGCGATTTAACTTAGTAATTTAGTCCTTCTTCTCATTTTGGATGTGTCCTTCAAGTGTTGTCCACAAACGTAATATTCACTATTTAATTTTATAATCCCGATCACCCAAGTACGACGGTGTCAGTTTGTTGATTTACACACAGTTCCTTAAATTCATCTCGTGACCTTCTCCAATTGTTCGTTTGGCTTGTTGTAGTTCCATCCGAGTTGAAAACCTTGAGTTTTGCTGGAGACAGAATATGTGATTTGAGCTGCAGCTTTTTTAGTTGCTCCCGTAGAAGTTTATATTCCGCTCGCTGTTGTTTCACCTTTGTCGTGAAGTCATGGTCCATATATATGCGTGTATAGAGCCTTAAGCACTTCTTTCTTTCCGTTGTAGTTTGCGAAGTTAACAATAACTGGTCTTAAGAGTCCTGGAAGGGGACACTTTAGGGGTTTTAAGACAACAGAGTGTACAATCCAAGATATGAGAACATCCATCTTAAGTATCTTCATTTTGCAGAAGATAATAAATATTAGGCATGCACTCCCGGGTGGCCAATTCAGCATAAAATGTTCATCTTCTAACAGTATTGAATTTCATCTGAGCCCTTAAAGGATTGTAAAATGGCTTCCTCACCAGTTATCTGGGAGACGCTTTATTCTAATAGCTTTTTAACCACCCTGGCAAAATTATATCTGTTTCACTCTTCATCTGATTAAAGAAGAAACTTTCACAGGCTCCTCCCTACCCCTCCATGATATCAGGAGAGTGAGAGAGACAGGCAGACGGAGAGAGAGAGAGAGCACAAGAGAAAGAGTTTGAGAGAGAGTGAGAGAGAGAGGTTCAACAAGGGAGCTTAAGAGAGAGAGATTATAGAGTGATAATGATATATTGACTGATCAACAAAGTCAAACCTGCAGCTCAGCTGTTGAGTTGAACCATGCAAATCCACTTATTCACGTATGGCCTTTCTTGTTTAAACACAACAGTATCATGTCTGAGCCTTTGCCACGTGTAGATTCTGCTATTGAAAGGTCTTTTTTTTTTCTTTTGGACCTGAGGTCTGGTCTTTTTTAAACATAAACTCCCAGATCTCGCAATAAATCTTAGTCCCTTCCTCCCCTCGGAGTCTCCATGTGAGAGCCCAGCTGTGTGGCTCAATCAGGGGTGAAATAATGACGGCTTCATGAGCTCCATCACTTCTCCTCCTTCATGGCTCCCACTGGACCCAAATGCTGATTAATGAGGAGCTCCAGTGTGGGCATTACTCATTACTCTCCATGCAGGACTGACACAACTGCCCCCAACACACACACACACACACACTCATTACTCTCCATGCAGGACTGACACAACTGCCCCCAACACACACACACACACTAGTGAGTGAGCTCTGTCACCTCAGACCGTATTCAGTTACTGTTACTGTGTGTGTGTTTTTCAACTAATTCATGTTAAAAATGAATGTTTCTTTGTTTTTTTTTCCTTTGCAAGGCGTTCCAGTTTTAAAGAGCATATTCCTGCTATATTTATGATGCCACACTAGAACACTCATGTGCACACACGCGCATGCACGCACACTCACACACAAACATAAAAGGTCTCTGCTAAACCGAGGGACATCACAGGAAAACACACATACACACACACAAGCTGTAGCTGGAGGGGATCTGATTAGGTTCACAGGAAGTAAAGATGCAGATAGTCTCATCACAGCATTTCTGCAACAGCAGCTTAACTGCAGGCATATAGCATTTGAGAATACACACCATAATAGTATATTCATCTAAACACTTTTATCCAAAACAATAACACTCAACATTACACTAGAATTAAAATTACTAGTATTAAACTGCTTAATGTTGTAATTCATTTCTGCATGAAATGAATAGCTTTGCTTTTAGAAGGAAAATCTCTCTCTCTGTTTATATCTGTCTATCTCCCCTGCTTTCTCCCTGTTTCTTTGCACTCAAGTTCACAGTGCCAAGTCGCTGATGACCTTTGTCTTACGTCTACACAAGTGTATGTGTGTGTGCGATTTTAAACTGAAGCCTGTACTTTTAATCTAAAGTCTCTGACTTTCTGTGCTTCAGGTAAACACCTGACACCTGGAATGTGGGTGAGCCTCACCCTTGGCTCCACTATAGCAGACAGTAATAGAATGGATTGGTACAACTCAGATTCATCCGTTAGGGTTTAAATGTGTCATCTTTCCCAGAACGTTCTGTAGTCTGGGATTTCTACACCACTCCTTCATAATCTAAACTAACTTTAGTTAGACTTTCCGGTAACACTTTACTTGAAAGTATCGTCATAATAGTGACACGACACTGTCATGACACATGAACTCTAACCCTAATCCTAATCCTAATTTATGACAAAAACCGAATGACACTTAATGACATGCATTATGTCATAAACGTTTCACTCGTTTATGACACGTAATACTGTCAAGTAAAGTGTAACCGACTTTCCACATTTAATTAGGGTCCTATGAATCCGTGCCGCTGTGAGACATTTTTACCTTTTAAATTGCTTTTATTAATGTGTTCAAATTGACATGTAGCAGTCAAAAACAAAACACTTGCATAATATCTGAGAGGCCATATATATATATATCTTATTAGCTACATCATATAACACATTGCATATAAGCATGGCAGCTGACTTGGCATGAAGGGGAAGTTGAACTGCATCTTCTGTAGCTACAGCAATACAATACAGGGAAGCGTGTTGAGTTCAGAAATTGTGTTCAGCCGCTACAGCAGGGGAAGTATGAGAGTAGCATGCTGGGCTAAGAAGATGTCTTGTTCCACCTCTTCATCATCATAGAGGTCTTCATCTCCTCTCTGACGTCCAGAGGTCGGCTGTCCTCTTCTGCTCCTCAGGTAGAATCGGATCACAACTGCGACCAGCCCCAGCACCGCAAAGCCTCTTCAATGGAGCGTATGCTCTGTAAAAAAGGAGAGTGCACCCAAAAACAATTCCTATATAGGAGGCGAATGGTTCCTTCAGAACAGAAAAGGTCCCGTTTGTCACTATCTGTTCCAATGTGCATCCCCCTGGATATGATCAGAGAGTAATGTGGAAGTAATTTGGACACAGTCACTCTGTTCCTCAAATCCTCCTATCCGGGAAAAGCACAGATTTATTCTTCATGTCTAGAATCAGAAGCTTTGGTTCTAATGGATGGAAATGGATGTCGTGAAAGTGAAAATACGATATTAGGCAAACAAAAGTTATGGCTGCTTTTGACACAGTACAATGAAGAAAACAGATGCTCTGAATGCTGATTCAGCTGTCTGTAAAAGTTTCTCTAAGGCCTAGTCCACACGTACCAAACCAATCTTTTTTTCCTCCGTCTTCCCTGGAACCGTATCAAGAATATTTGCGTCCAAACGGATCCATCTCAACACGACTCAACACGTTACTTCATACCCCAGGCCTATAGGTGGCACTGTTTCTTTACAGAAATTGACCAAAACTTGCGCTTTACAAACAGACAGAATAGGCTACGACGAAATGGCTAGTGCAGGGAAACCAGAATTGTTTGTGTGGACTGATGGTGAACTGTCAACTGTAGTCAACTGTAAAACTAATAAACTTTATGTTACGGTTTGTGAAGGGTGCAGTCCCATCCTTTATTTGGCTAACGCAGGTAGGCCTACTAATCACCTTTACTTTCTTTGGTTGTAGGATAGTCAGTGATTCACATTAGTTTTGGCTATCACCGCAATTAGGCTACTAAACGCAAGGCTTACCCAAGTTCTAGGCTATTCTGTCGTCACATTTATAATATTGCTATAAAACCTTCGTTAGTAACAGTCAATACTTTTGCCTGCATCAAATTGCGCAAATCTTGCTTTTGCAGTCAGTGTGCCATCATCTTAACGTGAGTTCTAAGCGTCTTTGTATGCTTATATCTGATTTCACTCGACTGTGAATGCATGTATATATGTTGTAAGACATGTAAAATAAATGAATGACACTGGCACTACGCACAAATTAATGTAGCCTAAACTTACACCGCACTTTCCTAATAACTTAAGTTTTCTCGCGTCACTGACAGTAGCTAGAATGCATAAAAAAACACCGGGAAAAACAGTGTTCAGTCCACCAAGTTATAAGCTATCGGCGCTGCGCAGCACCAGTTGTGATAATTATCTTACGGAGTGTAATCGTAGGTAATGTCATGTATGAAAACTAGTATTGTTAGGCAATACTATAAGTGCAAGTCCAGGGCAGCTGAGGTGTGGCGATGACATCATCGATACGCCAAGCAGGATGTCTTGGTTTAAGCTGTCTAAATGAATTCAAACGGGCTACAGTTTCAGATTTTTCCACTCTGGGACCAGGTTTCAAAAAAGTGCGGTTTCGGGCAGTGCGTTTACAGGATTCGTTTGGACGCTCGGCCAAGACGAAGCAAAACCTCTGCGTTTAACCTAAAAAGCATCTCCGTGTGGACAGGCCCTAATTGACGCATTTAAGTGCAATTTGGATTACACCTACCTTTAACAGGCGGAAGTTTTTCACCACACGTGTGCTGTTTTCATACATATGGCAGAATATCTAATCAATCTCTATTAGCACTTCTTCTGTTTTTACTCCCACTTTTCCATCTTGAGGACACACATTAAATTCGGTGACCTTTGAATCCAGTCCAGTCCAGTCCAATCCAATCCAATCCAATCCCAATCCTTGCTCAACTGCTTGGCCCCCCTCATAGCTATATTTTAATTAGTTGTTCAATTCATTGACAAGACAGAACTATGAGGTCACCTTGGTGGGCCCGTTCTGATGAAACCCCTCACAGCACCACTGAAACACTCTCACAGCACCATCCCCCAATGTCACACACACACACACACACACACACAGATGATAGATGTTGTCAGCAGGGTTGGGTCAGATTACTTTGAAATGTAATCCATTACTGACTACAAATTACATGGCAATTTTTGTAATCAGTAACGTAATCAGTTGGCAGTGTTGTGTTGAGCAAGTTACTTCAAAAGCGTAATGCATTATTTATTACTTGTTACTGTCATCTCAAAGTAATTTGTTACATTACAATATTACTGTCTTTGAATTGTAAGGCATTACACTACGTTTACATTACTTTCACCAAAATAACAGGAAATATAGATTTGGTGTTCTCAATAGATCTTCATGTGTTCAATGCAACTCATTACACGGCAGGAGGTGATGTGGTATGGCATAATGACAAAAGAACAATATAATGGTTGCATGGGTCATGGGACAATGTAGGCCCCAAAGGCCAAAGGTCACTCACAACTTAATATAGTAAAATATAGCCATAGTGAAATTGTTGACTTTAAATGGTTCTCATCATTGCTGGTTGCCTTTCCTTCCACATGGCTACGATCTTTGTCTGTAAAAGCAACATTTTAGTTATTCTCACTGCTTGAAATGAGAAGTATAGCCTAACCATGTTAGATCTGTTGAATGGCAGAGATAACTCAAATTCCCTTTCTACAGTCATCTAAACAAGGCAATCAAATTCCAGGACCAGCATAGATGACTTTTTTAATTCTTGGATAATCTTCTCTGGTGCCAATTGCAGCATTTCTCAATTCTAGATTAAAAAGCAAAGTAACTTCAGTTACTGAGAATTGTACCGAGTAAAATATTACTGAAATTGTATTGGTAATGCCTTACATTACTGCATTACAGCAAAAAGCAATGCATTACTGTAATTACATTACTTTTTTAATGCATTACTCCCAACACTGTCAGTTGGATTACCAAAAACATGTAACGTAATCTGATTACTTTTAGATTACTTCAATAAATATGTCCCTTAAGTAAAAGACACCACCACTGAATTGATGAAAGAATTCTCATTCTATTTTCTCTTTATTATTTCATTACATCTAAGAAATCTCTTGCTCTGATTAAAGGATTATTTTTTTAGTGTTACTTTGAGGTCACCAGGTCCCATTGTCTGAAAAACACCCCACACTAATACATTTCTATAGCTATTCTCCACTTTGGGGGTGGTGTTTTGGTGGTTGAAATTTTCACCCCATCCCAAAATGTATCACTTAGTCATCATGGATGTGATCATGGATCACTATTCTCCAAACATGCACAACTCAGCTTAACCTTTATAAGGGCACACCTGGACAATGAATTTAGCTTTAAGCTGGATTTTTTGACCCAGGGACATGGCCTGAGATTGAATGACACCATGTCCATTTCAATTGTGGGGGTGAGAAAATTATTCCTTTGGGATGTTTTTCAACCAGGGGGACCTGGTGACTTTCTCAAGGTAAACGGTAACACTAAAACAAGAAGCTACATTAAGATTAGGAGGAAAAGATCAGGCAGTGTGCCGAGAGACCTGCCCCAATAGTAAATAAGTTAGTAAGTAAGTATAGATTTTTTATTTGGTCTCTTTATTTAGTGAAGCACACAGAGCACACAGTGAGCACACAGTGAGGTGAAGCCCACACCAACCTGGAGCAGTGAGCTGTCTGCTACAGCGGCGCTCGGGGATCAGTGAGGGGTTAGGTGCCTTACTCAAGGGCACTTCAGCCGTGGATGTGGCCATGGGAGAGCAGTGCTCAACCACTTCCCCTGCCCACATTTTTTCTACTGGTCGGGGATTGAACCGGCAAGCCCGAAGCTTATGAAATTAAAAGATAGCTAGGCTATCATAAAAAAGTTGCATTGTTTGCATGATAAAATGTAATCAGGTAATCCTTAACAATGTAATTGTAATCTGATTACACATTTTTGTTTTATTGTAATCTGGGCTGATTATAGTTACTTGATTTTTGTAATCTGATTACGTAATCCAGATTACATGTAATCCGTTACTACCCAACCCTGGTTGTCAGTACCCAATCTGTAGCCTACAACAGGGCTATTTAACTAGCGGCCCGTTGAATTTGACCTGCGGCCCGCCCGCAAACTGCCTTCAACTCTGGCTTTCATGACTATGCTATAATCAATAAAATAAGCAGTGATTGGCTACAAAAGTAAACAATGTCGCGTGGCTCGCGCCTGTCACACTGGGCTGTCAGTCAGATATAGGGTGCCTTCGTAAATTCAATCTAGCACTCTGAAAAAAGAATAACACACGATTAAAAAGTTTCAGTGTGCTAGGAGCGCTCAGTGTTGCAATTTTCGAACTCACCCATAACACAGGAATTCCCGCGTTGGCAGCAGTAATCCTAATGTTAAAGATTTGTTAACCATGTCTGTCTCTGAAACAGAAAATTGATGATGAAAACGGCAGTTCCACTCCGAAAGGACTGACTGTTTACATTGCCGTCAACATCAAGTCGTAAACCGAAGTGTTTACTGTGCAATGAATGCATTTCGGTAATGATATAGCCTACTATTAAGTGACACAACAAGTCAAAGGAGTAACTTTTGTACGGAACAAGAGAGAGCTAGCATCCATCCATTCGTGTAGACTGAACATTGACTCGTCACCCGACGCAAGATACCTTTTACCAAGGCTCTTTTACAAAGAATGCGTATGATAGCACCTGATTGAGGCATTACAAATGACAATGCTGCTTATTGTTTGTCAGTATGTTTCACTGTGGTTTGTCTTGCAAATATGAAATAATAGCCTACGACTGAAGTTGGATGTTAATGATAGTTAGCCCATTACTTGATTGAGGCATTAAAATGCCGCTTATTGTTTGTCAGGATAGTTTTCCCTGGTTTCTTTTAAAAATTCTATCACAGAAGTTGGGTGTCAATGTTATATATTCCATCCCATGACACTGTTTTACTGGTTTATTTAACAAATATACATGCATTCATACATGCGTTCATAAGTATCCAGCTACATTTAGTAAGTTCAGTTTATTTCTCAAACTGAACTTATCAAATGTAGCTGGATACTTAGGAACGCATGTATATATGAAATGACTATTGTGGCTATATATATTATATATATATATAGGCCTATATAGCCACAATAGTCATTTTAGCAACGCCATATTTTGGGAGGCCCACGAAGACCCACTGGGTATCCTGTCTGGCCCACTTGGTAATGTTGAATAGCCCTGCTGTACAACCTGCCCGATCCGCTCTGCGTATGTGCAGATGATAATCCTGTTTTACGATGATTTACAACACTGCACAATCTGTACCACACCTGCACCTGCGCCACTTTATTTGCGTAGCCGCGCTGCTTAGCAAGAAGTTTAAGACAAAGATGTTGTGGTGTACGGTTATCTGCAGAGCCGGACAGTAACGGAATACATTTACTTGAGTACAGTACTTGAGTACAATTTTGAGGGATCTGTACTTTACTCAAGTATCATTTTTGGGGAGTACTCATGACTTTACTCAAGTACATTTGAGAGGCAAATATTGTACTCTTTACTCCACTACATTTCTATCCATAACCGTGAGTACCGGTTAAAAAAAAAGGAAAAAAGAAAAAATCTCGGAAACCTCTTAATTTGTTGTTTCCCTCTCAAACGTGATTGGATTTTTCAGGCGTCACTGATTGGGACAGCCTATCAGCAATCACCTTCAGCTTTCCGCCAAGGTCAACTCTAGATTTAGATAAGAGACAGAACCATGGACGAAACAATGGATGAAGACAGACACAGCAGGGGCCTCATTTATAAAGCGTTCTTACGCACAGATTTGATCTTAGACCGTGCGTACGCTTAAATCCATGCCAACGGTCAGATTTATAAAAACCGTCTTTGAGGTGGAAAAGTGCTTATCTCCACGTCAGGTTCAAACTTGACGTACGACCATTTTACTTGTGGTAATGCCGGGGTACTGCAAGTAATCTGAGGTCTAAGTGCGATAGCTTAATGTTTCATGGTTTAGCATAAAACTGCTAATGAGAACTATAGCCCACTTAAGAAAGTGAAAAAACGTATAGCTTAGGCCTACTTATTTAATAATATCTAAAAAAAAACACCAACACATTCTTACAGGTGATCTAGTATATTTAGTGTTCTCACCAATCTAATATTGACCATAAAATGTCCAATTGCCCTCATTTAGGAGAGGAAAAGTACATTTGTGCCAGGGATGTAGTGGTAAAATAAGAGGTGGGTGAACTATGAATTCTGCAATCTCGGTGAGGTGAACTGCGCCATGTGGTATCGGATTTTTTACAAAGGCATTCAGAACATGTTTGATAATGGTGGAGGTTATTGTACAGTATTGGGAATATAGGATAGTATTGGATAATACAGTTTTGAATATTAAAAGTAAATAAACTCTTTTGAGAGGTGGATAAACTCTAATAAGAGGTGGGTAGGCCTAAACTCTATTTCTGAAATTTCAGAGGTGGATAAACTGTGTTTACTCGCGTTTAGCCTCCACTACATCCTAATTTACGCTCATAGGCCTATTCCCAGCTTCGTAACAGAAAGGTAATATTTGAATGTAAGCTATACAATGTAGGCTATAGATATTCTATCTCATATATAGCCTACACAACCAAGGGATGGAAGTTATCTTCTGAAAGCAAGGCATCTTCATATTTAGTGTTGCGTCGGAGTTGCGTAAGAGGTTGCTTTTTTTGACTGGCAGTGCCCAATATCAGATGACAGTACGTGAGTTGAATAATGTAGGCTAAAATATAAAGGTAGGCCTAAAGCAAACAATAAAGGACAATGTTTAAGCCATTGGACATTATTGAAAGAAAACGATAGCAAAGATATGCAGAATGAATGAATAATGACCCGCTTAACTAGGGTACTTTTTTTTCAGCAAAAACATAGCCTATCCTAAAAGAAACGTTAAGCCTACATGACATATCATGCTTAATTTAGTCCTCTGTTTTGTAGACTAAATCAGCATATTACCCTGGGTCATATTGGAAGCGTTAGTAGCCTACTGTACCATAACGCACAGGATTATGCTGTAGGCCTAGGTCTTTCCTTCATAAGGTAGGCCTACCCAATTTTTTCTACAAAGTAGGCCTAAACATAGGCTACTAAAGGTTGATTATTCACATTACAGCAAGCAAAAGGAATGAAAGCGAGCAGAGGACAATGGACATGGATGCATCACGATCTCTTTTCAGAAAGCTTTGCTGGAAAAAACATAATTAGTTAAGCTATTCGAACTGGACGATATAGGCTAGTTAACATCAGATGGCATAGGCTAGGCCTATACAATGTTTTCAATATATAATTTTACACAGGCTACAGCTTTTAGGCCATTGATTTCATAAAAACATACTAATGATATTGATGAGGGTGTGTTTACAAGGCGGAGACCTAAAACCATCCGGCTGCGCACAAGTTGACGTTCATTTGTGATTTATAATGGGCACATCTGGAAGGGTGGCATACGCACGTTTTTTTGTGCGTACGTTTGTGTTCTCTGAATCACACGTAGGCTACGATCATTTCAGAAATGATCTAAGATCAAATGAAGGATGGCACTTCTATAAATGAGGCCAACCTGTGGCCCCACCTCGCCAGACTATTTCAATTTTCTGAACAAGTTAATGATAGTTTTCACTTCAAATGTTTCAATTACAAAACAGTATTTTAAATACATGTATTAGAAATACTGCCCATCAACATGGTAAAAAGATGAAAATTACTTGACTTTACTTCCAATTCATTTTACATTCTCCAAGGTATTAACATTAACATTTTTCATAACTCCATGTAGGGCGTTTCTGTACATAAATGTAAGCACTGTGGCAGTAGTAATGCAATATTTAGAAAATGTTGTACTTTTACTCAAGTAATGAAGCTGTGTACTCTGTCCGCCTCTGGTTATCTGAACAGAAAAGGGAAATGACTGAGTGGTAAATGGGCCTATTTTGTGATCAAAGATAGGCCTTCAGTCCAGTGAATTCAGAAATGAAGTGAATTAAACATGCCTGTTTGACTGCTCCCTGTAGTTTTCTGGTCATTTAGCAGCAAGGCACATAAGCCTCCTCGACCTCATAAACCAGCCCAAAGCCATACACCCTGTAGGACAACACACACACACACACACACACAGTAGTCCATACACACCATGCAGCCTGCTGAGAAGTTTACATACATTTACAGGACACTGAGATGAGGAAATACGAGGGGCTGAAAAAAGGCAGCAATACTAATTAGCTATCAAGCCTTCCCTCTAATTGTTGAGTTCCATTAACATCAATCAAACTATTAGCGCACTGTTGGAAGACTGCATAAACAAATACAGGGTCATGCTTTCCTTTTACACAGGGAATTAAAGGATGAGGTACAGACTAAATTAGATGTCTTGACAGTCTTTGTATGCACAAATGCTGGCTGTTTTGCATCTTTGTGTGCTTCTGTATGCCATAGGTCTTCTACATATTGTCAATTTGTATTAAACATTTTGCAAGACTGGTCTGTTGCAGTGTCTTTTCAAAATTGCAATCTAAATCTGTTCGGTCTGCCATCTTTTTTATTTTTCCCAGTTGGAAATGGGGTTGGAGGCACAGCAACCCAGCCCCTGGTTCACAGGAAAGAGTTAAGAATACCACATTTTACAGTTCTACAAAGCACATTCAAAACAAATATATATTTGGAAAACAGCCAGACCGATTACCTAGAACAGCAGAGTACAATGGAGACCGAGCCGAGGGAAACGGTGGCACGAAAATAATAATCCTCTTCAATCGCAAGTATCCTCAATACCCCCGTCAGTATACCAAACAAGACATGCTACAGCACCACCTCAAGATAATTAAGCTCTTACAGCAAATCTGAAATGTGATTGAGGGTAGGCTGGACAGTTTTCTGTGAATATCACGAGAACCGTAGGGCCTAGGAGGACCACATTTTTTTAGTACTGTATGTTGGTCTCAAGGGGCCATGTCAACCCATCCCATATCCACACATTTGATGTATTGCACCACCTAGTTTGTGGAATTCCATTCATGGTGGGTCATACAATAAATTAATGTATGTGTAAATTTAGTGACTGCACGCCAACTGGCCTGTAGATGGCCTTACACGGTTTTCTGTGAAATAGAGAGCAGTAGGGCCTAGGGTGACCAATTGTTTTGTATGTTGGCCAGGGCCCATGTCAACACATCCCATATCCACTCATTTAATGTATAGCACCACCTAGTTAAAATGAAAAAGCAAAAATGAGGCATTGTAATCGCAGGTATCTTTGGCTGACATGTTCAAAACTGCAAAGAAGAACTTGCAAGTATAGGATCATTATGACAGCCTCTGAATGCATGCCAAGTTTTGTGGAATTCCGTTCATGGGGACCATACAATAAATTCATATATGTGTACATTTAGTGACTGCACTAATCTCAATACAGTGCAGGGAAATATTCATAACTACATAAGAATCGACCAGCAAACATTTTAATATTAACATGCAGGTGCAGACACCTCAGAGACAGCATCAGACTGATCCACTGGTCTCTCGAGAGGTGACACCTGAGTAAATGTCTTTCCAAACTGAGAACACAGATATGGTCTCTCCTCTAAATGCATCCTCTGATGTACTGTACCTAGAAATGGCACATCATTTAATGACATTTAATAACAAAAGACATTCCACTGAAGGACTATCGAGTATGAATTATCTGGTGTCTCTTGAGATAAGCCAACTGAGTAAAAGTCTTTCCACAATCTGTACACTGATATGGCTTTTCTCCAGTATGTGTTCTCTGGTGGAGGGTGAGAGAACCGTTGGTTCTGAAACTCTTCCAACATGTAGCACACTGATATGACTTTTCACCAGTATGGATTTTCTGGTGTGTCTTGAGCCTACTTGATTGACTAAAAGTCTTTCCACACTCTGAACACTCATATTGCTTTTCTCCAGTGTGTGTTCTCTGATGAACAGTAAACCCTGCGCTTGATTTGAAACTCTTTCCACACTCCGTACACAGATATGCCTTTCCCCCAATATGTGTTCTCTGATGCACAATAAGAGCTGAGCTTGATCTGAAATATTTCCCACATGTAGCACACTGATATGGCTTTTCCCCAGTATGGATCATAAGATGTATCTTGAGGACACTTACATTAGTAAAAGTCTTTCCACAATCTGAACAGTGATATGGCCTTACTCCAGTATGTGTCCTCTGATGGAGAGTGAGGCTTTGAAGGGTTCTGAAAGTCTTTCCACATGTCTGGACAGTGATGAGGCTTTTCCCCAGTATGGATCATCAGATGTGTCTTGAGATTACTCATCTGAGCAAAACTCTTTATCACACACTGAACACTGATATGGCTTTTCTCCAGTGTGTGTTCTCTTATGGATAGTGAGCTCTAGGTTGGTTTTAAAACTCTTTCCACATGTAGTACACTGATATGGCTTTTCCCCAGTATGGATCATCAGATGTGTCTTGAGACAACCTGCATGAGCAAAAAAGACTTTCCACACTCTGAACAGTGATATGGCCTTTCTCCAGTATGTATTCTCTGATGTACAGTGAGGTTTCTGCTGGTTTTGAAACCTTTCCCACATGTAGTACACCGATATGGCTTTTGTCCAGTATGTGTTGTTTGATGTGGGTTGAGATCTGACCCCCTCTTGAAACTCTTCCCATTTGCGATCCTTTCAACAACTGTAATATAAGAAAATGATTAAAACATATAATCTCTTCCTCCTCCTACAGCAATGAAAATGTTATCTTTCTCCATTTAGGGATTTATAGGAAAAGTGTCTAGCTAGAAATGGCATGTGAATGTCAACACAGGCACAGATACATGAAGTCAAGAGCAGGGGACCATCTGTTAAAGATGGTAAAATGCATCCTATGATTTAAACATTCTCATAAAATATTATATAAAGAACTCCTCACACCCCTCCATGTTTTTCTAAGACATTTATTTTTAGAATCAAACTTGTAAGAGAGGAGTCATCAATTGCTACAATACTGAATGGCTGTAACCCTATTACCTCAACCTATTCTTGCACTGACATAGTTTTTTATATTACCATGTCTACATTATACTTTACTCTCTTAACTTATATTTACCATTTCTGCTGTACGTGCATGTTCTGTGTGATGTCTGTATGCTACTGAGACCTTGAATTTCCCCTTGGGGATCAATAAAGTATCTATCTATCATGATCATATTCTCTGTAAGACACATTGTGTTAAGATTCTTTTTTTTCTTTTGGCAAGTAGCCCTATAATAAGAGGGGTCATGTATTGTCCACCAGTCAGTACTGGAAAATAAGTCCCGGCCATATTGCAGGATGTGACTGTCCTGTGTGTGTAGGCTACAGCCAGTAACTTTGTATACGGCAGTCTGAAGAGATGAGAGCACATTGATCACATGATCAAAACTGATCACAACCAAACCCGTCAACATTGATCTTGGGAAAATAAGAGAGACTTGGCCACAGGACACCAATGTGAAACAGAGTTGATATGGCAAGCCGGTCTAACATGACCGTCTCAAGTAACCTAATATTCTCACAGTCGATAAGTAGCCATATTCCACACGGCAACACAAAAACAATTTTCCAGCCATGATTTTGTCGGGACTCAAAACAACTAACCCAATAATCCCACAGATCAACAGATCATCCAACCATGAACCTGTATGGGTTATTGTTACTTGCAGTGTGTGTGAGAGTTTGTGTGTTTGTGTGTTTTGTGTGTCCCTTACTGGTCTCAGGCTGTTCTGCATCTCCATTGGTCTGCATGTTCTTGTCTCGCTGTCCTTGTGGTCTACAGCAATCCAGCACCACTGATAGCCTCTTCATCTGGGCCAGAGATGCTGGCTCTGTAGGGAACGGGTCAGTTTAGGAGCTGTTCATCATATACTTGTGTACAGTGTACAAATGTTGGAATGTTGGAGCATAGACAGTGTATTGCTGGGCATCTACCGTAAAACTTTAAAAAAATAGCCTTTAATAATAGCTTTTATTTTCCCAAGTGTGTGTGTGGACTGGTGTGTGTGTGTTTTTCTAGTTTCTTACTGGTCTCGGGCTGTTCTGCATCATCTCCGTCGGTCTGCTCCTGCATGTCCGTCCCTCGCGGTCCTTGTGGTCTACAGCAGTCCACCAGCACCACTGAGAGCCTCTTCATCTGGGCCAGAGACTGGGGGTCTGTAGGGGACAGGACAGTTTTGAATTTGACTACAGCGCAGATGTTGGAACATAAATTGTATGTTGGAGCATAAACACTGCAAAAACTGCTTGTATTAATCTAACATTGATACAAACATTAAGCTGGTATTGTTTTTAATATAAAAAAACTTACCAAGAGCTTTCATGAAATCATTTGAAACTAATAAGAGTTTAACTTATTTTAAGACATCTTAGCCAAACGTGCTTAACACACTGGCAGGCAAATGTGCTTGTTTTCTTGATAAGTCTGTCTATTTTTATATTACATTTCAAATGCATGGTTACTAACAGCAGGGCATGGATACATGAAGTCAAGGACAGGAGACAACAAGTGCAACAGACAGCAAATAACATGCAATGATTTTGTAAACCACATTTTTTTCGATCTGGATGATGAATGATCCAATCATGACCAACTTTTCATACATGACATTACCTACGATTACACTCAGTAGGATAAATATCACAACTGGTGCTGCGCAGCGCCAATAGCTTATGACTTGGTGGACTGAACACTGTTTTTCCCGGTGTTTTTTTTGCATTTTGTTGTGCGTAGTGCCGGTGTCCTTTATTTATTTTACATGTCTTACAACATAAATAAATGCATTCATAGTCTAGTGAAGTCAGATATGAGCGTACAAAGACACTTAGAACTCATGTTAAGCCTAAGTATCGACTGTTACTAACAAATAGCAATATTGTGGCGACGGAATAGCCTAGAACTTGGGTAGGCTACGCCTAGCCTTAATGTCAATCGCGGACTATCCTACAACCAAAGTAAAGGAGATTATGTGTACCTGCGTTAACCAAATAAAGGACGGGACTGCATCCTTCACAAACCGTAAAAATGAAGTTTATTAATTTTACAGTTGACTAGTGATGTTATGGTTGATACCGAGGCTCCGAAGCATGTGTCGAGAACGTCAAGCCATTCCCAGCAAAGCCCCGTATCGAGGCTTGAGTTGTATTGGTAATTTGACGTCAGGCGTGAACGTTCGAGGCCTCGTTTGGCTCCACTGCTTCGAGTCGTGGTTCACTTTAGGCCGGACGCTTTGACTATTAAGATGACCCATACTCGGATATGTAGCCTACTCGCGGGTCGTTGGTTGGTTGTAGGCCTATATTTCACTGCTCTCTGTTCATTTAAAATACTACCCAGTTACCAAAGCACTTTCACTGCCCTCTGTTCTTCAAACATACTCAGTTACAAAAGCACTTTGCTCTCTTCTGTGTCATTTTACCCAACGTCAGCCTACAATTTAATATAGATTTTTTTCTCTGGAAGAAGGCAGATTGTAGGATAGGACACTGGGTAAGGCGTTGGACTAGAAATCGCGCGTCCTGGGGTCAATCCTTCCTCGAGATTATATATTTTCGCGGATCACCTTCTACTTCATTTGTTACAAAAAGAGAAAATATTTCACTACAATGAAGTCACTCTTTGGGACACTGGGTAAGGCGTTAGGTTAGGGATCTTGCAACCTGGGTTCGATCCTTGTCTCAATTTTCACAGATCGCCTATAGCTACTACTTTAATTGTTAGGCTACAAAGAGAGGAAATATTTCAACATGGGAATCGGTTGTATTCCCCAATGCCTGTACTTATGAATGTATCAAGCATTTGCAGACCAAATCGCGCTTTTTGTATTGCTCTTGTGTGTGGAATTTTTATGTGTTGTATTTTTATTGACCAGTAGGTGTCCTAGGGTGCATTCGAAGCCTCGAGAAATGAACCACTTTTCAACACATTTGGCTGGAAAGCTTCAAGGGTTCAAGAAGCTTCATCTCGCCATCACTACAGTTGACAGTTCTCTATAAGTCCACACAAACAATTCTGGTTTCCTTGCACTAGCCATTTTCGTTGTAGCCTACTCTGTCTGTTTGTACGGTCTACACAGTGCGAAAGCTCTGGTCAATTTCTGTAACAAGCAGTGCTACCTATAGGGCTGGGATATGAAATAACGTGTTGAGTCGTGTTGAGATGGGTACGTGTGGACTAGGCCTTAGTGTCTTGGCAGGGATTGGCAGATTTCCTTTGAAAATGGTACTGGAGACTATTAGCAGTGAGGTCACTTTTGAAGAATTTTTGGGGGACTTGGATACTTTTTTTATGGAATTTGTGACTATCTTGCCATCCCCATACTGTGCAATCATGCGTGTCACATTTCCAGTTGATTAGAACCGTAATCATTGTTTTAACTGTAAATATAGGCATTTTCAACAATGTAGATTTTATAGACATTCCCGGATTCCCTGACTTAAAAATGTCAACACACTTTATTTTTATTTAAATTTAGTCTATTCTTGTCTTTCTGATGTTGAAAAAGGACTAGAGGATTTAGCCTCTGTCACTTTATTTTCAATCCTTAGTGAAAAAGAAAGTCATGAACTACTTCTGAAAGTTTACAGAGTCTCTGATTAACTTAAGTTAAATAAATTAGATTTCCTATCTAATTTCTTAAATAAGTAAGGAAAATGATTCTGTTAGGTTTTGTATAAAAGATGTTATATACAAATAGACAATAATTGTGAGCAACGTGTTTTTTTTCTCAGAATAATTTTCCTCCCCTTAAACTACTGGGTGGATTTTTCCTCATTGTTTTCATTGTGAGAGTTCAAAACAAATCACTAAAACGTTATTTTTTTATACCTATTTTTAGTCAACTTTACCAAAGGTGCAAATAATTCTGGAGGCTACTGTACAACATTTAAGCATCTTACTTGTAGTAGAGGAGTCATCATGGCCATGATCTCCAGAATCAGAATTGTTTTCCTCGATCATTTCCACTGGTGTGAATTCCTCTTCTCTGCAGGTAGATGATGTTTGTGTCTCAGTCCTACAGCAAGGTTCCAATACAGTCTTATCTTCCAATGTACTGGCCAAAATATGTTTGTGGAGGAAATAGTCAAACTCCTCTTCTTTGATCTCCTTCACTGGTAGTGGTTCTGTCATTTCAGACTTCTGCTGTGCCAAAGAAATCTTTTCAATCTTCCCTTCAGTTTAAAGAAATGTATATAACCAAAGAACAGCCTGTCCTTATGATAACATGATACCTACAGAGTGTTGGCATCCTGGAGTCCATTTTACCCAATCAGCTGCAAGAATACAGTATTTGCATTGCAAATTATGATTATTTAGGTTATTGGTTAGACAAGTATGATGGTACTCAGGTGGGCACGTCCATGGATTAACCTGCTCAAAGTACACAAAGGAGGGTAAATGGGAGTGTGATGAGGTGTGAATTGATTGATGGTGTTACAAACGCTCTCTAATACCTTCCAAGAGAGAGGGCTACAAGACGCATCAAAAGGTGTGGGGAGGCTATTTCATTTAGGCTATACTACGCTGGCAAGCAATGCAGTGGACATGAGTTAAATGACAAAAGGTAAACATGGATCGTTCACGCTATAATCCCAGGACGTTGTATCAAATAAAGGTACAAGGATCCAAACACTTGTGTTAAGGTTTATATAATCGCTGTTCTGGTGAGTTAACAAGCTAGGCGCGCTCCATTCATTCATTCCCCAAAACAAATTGCGCACGTCAAATTGAGCCTTCAAACCAAATTTCCCCGAAAAACCCACAAAACAATTACAAAGAAATCGCTCAACAATTCAGGACACTGAGATAACTAAATGTCCGATCAATGCAAATAATATAATGTCCTTTTTAGGTAGTGGCAGCTCTTCTGGGAACGCAAAAGGGACTCGGCGGCGGCGGTCCTGTTTAAAAAAAAAAAACGTTTCACCAGCCTGTCCTGTGTTGGCAATTGTCCATCCAGATTAGAAATCCCCAAATATAACGGAAAATGCAAAATGACCAAAGATATCCTTGGTCCTAGAAAAGAGGGTAATATAGTGCGACAAAACTTCACACTGGCGTAGTCCAAATTGACAAACAATAGGCCTACCTGTTTGCGCTGCCCCTACTTAACCTTCTTCTTCTTGATGTATTGGCGGTTGGCATCTATTTCTTGTGAATTACCGCCACCACTGGACTGGCGTGTGGAGAGGGTCATTCACACTAAGAACAAGAACGATAACGATAACCATAACGATAAAAGCGTCCACACTGAACAACGATAAACAAATTGTCTCTCCTTGTGTTAATGTAATGCTAAAATTTGATGGGTTCTGATTGGCTAATAGCTTTTTAGATCTTAAAATCGCTCTGAAAGTGATCCCCAACGATATCGTTCTTCATGTCGTTATAGTTTATGTGTGAACGTAGTAATTCATATACTGCTCAAAAAATTAAGGGAACACACTGGATCGGTAGGCTACTCTGACACTGTTTGGTTCTGAGCAAGTAAACACTTGAGGCAAGTGTTTTATTGTGCAAGAACTGACAGACATTCTGTGAATGTAGTTTAATATATCTATCTATCTAAGAATGGAGAAAGGGGTGGAAGGTTTTAAAAAAAAATAGATATCTAAAAAAAAATAGATATCTGTCTATCTAAGAATGGAGAAAAGGGTGGACGGTTTTAAAAAAAATGTGTTTTAACAATTGTGGAAAACTATAAGTGTTCCCTTAATTTTTTGAGCAGTGTATTAACGAGAACAATATTTGTTTAGTTATCGTTATTGTTGTCGTTCTTGGTGTGAATGACCCTCTCAGAGTTACTGACTATTCTATTCTTTCACACAAACTTACATCACAGACCACTTGGAGTTGGAGGTGCAAAAAATATCATATTTTTGGTTGATTTGACCATCAGATAACTTCGAAAACAAGCACTTTACTTTGGGTAGACAATAGAAATCACTTAAAGGAGTGATTAACGTCAAAAAATCTACACTGGAGGAACTCAACATTGACACCTCCGATATGTTTGTGTTCTAAATACTTCAAATAGCCCCATACTGTGATATATGTAGCATGAATGAGACTTGAATGAACACAAAAGCTGTGTTTTGAAACTATGCATAATGTCTGTAATGCATTATGTTGGGAAAACTGGCGTTATGGACGTGACGTTTTCCTGTTATGGATATGACGTGTCTGAACTAGTCCTCCACAAACTACATAAAACACTTACTTAAGTAGTGAATTTTGATATGACACAATTTAGATAGTAATTATGAAAAACTAGCAATTAAATTATTGCATCCTCAGTGCCCACTAAGATCCACAGGAAGAATCTGGACAAGTAATTTAAAATTTGCAGTAGGCCCTATAATGTAATTTTTTGACTTGCATAATCTAGCCTATTGAATATCCTGGACATTATGCTCTTGATCGGGACTCCATTGTTGCTGTTATGACACAACCACCAAATACTTTGATCAGCTTTGATGACTTTGTTACTAGGCTAAATCTAACTAAGTTAGTAGACCAGTAGGCTATGCAAGATATGTCTATGAGGCCGCGTGGTGGAACATTATGATATGCAGAATGCAATTACGCAGTAAGTTACTATGTATATTTATAATATTGGCCATGTATATTGTTTTAGTATTGGTCAGCTGCAGGACTGTTTTGACTGTACAGACTGAAGTGTTTTTGAAGAAGCCCCAGGTGACCTGGATGAATTTACTGACACTGTGACATCCTACATTACTGTAGTTTTTGTGAAGTGTGAAGTGTAAGACTTTCCACATCTTCAATAACAATAAACCATGGTTCACTGCAAGACTGAGCCAACTCCGCAGGCCAAGGAGGAGGCTTACAGCAACAACGACAGGACTCTGTACAAAACACTCAGAAACACATTGACCAAGGAGATCAGAGCAGCTAAAAGGAGCCATCTAAGTTGAAAAACTGGTTTTCAACCAACGACTCTGCAGCACTGTGGAGAGGCCTTTAAGACATCACCAACTACAAGAGATCTCCGACTGCTGAGGCTAAGGCTAGGTTTGAGAGGGAAACACTCACACCCCTCCCCCACTCCAGACCAACTGCACCCCCACCTGTCAACCCCCCCCCCCCCCCATACTCAATCCACACTCACTCATTGTATGTGAAGAGGATGTCTGCCACCTCTTTCAAAGGCAGAATGTCCGTAAAACACCAGGCCCTGATGGTGTAACACCCTCTTGTCTCAGGGCTTATGCGGTCCAGCTAGCACCTTCACACGTATAATTCAACAGATCACTTGATCTGTGTGAAGTCCCCTCATGCTTTAAAAGCTCCACCATCATCCCAGTCCACAAGAGAGCCTCCATCACTGGACTGAATGACTATAGACCTGTGGCCTTGAATGTGTCCTTTGAACGCCTGGTGCTGACCCACCTCAAAAACATCACAGGTCACCAGCCTGACCCCCTACAGTTTGCCTACAGGGCAAACAAGTCAGTGGATGATGCAGTGAACATGGGGCTGCACTTCATCCTGCAACACCTTGACCAGCCAGGGACCTACGTCAGGATCCTGTTTGTGGACTTCAGCTCAATACTATGCCTTATTTGTAAATTGTATTCTGTTAATATGCTAATATGTGCCTATGTGTAAGTTAAACTTATCTGGGGTTAGTAACAAATACTAACTTTATTTATTATTTTATTGAGAGCATCATGCCGTTCTTTTTCACTTGTTGGTTCCACTTTATTAGCCTCTTGAACAAAGGACGACTTCAAAGAACAGTTAACGTCTGCTCCAAGATAACTCTCCCCTTAGAAACCTCTCCTCACTATGTGAGCAACAGACGATTAGGTTAGCTGGCAAGATCCTACAATCCTACATCTGAAATTTCATAAATAGAGTTTATCCACCTAATTAGAGTTCATCCTTTCAAAAGAGTTTATTCACCAATTGCTACTTTTAACATTTAAAAATCACTGTTTTTATCCACATTCACAATGTGTACACACACATGTTCTGAATGTCTTTAAAAAATCTGATACTGCATGGCACAGTCCACCTTACCGTGATCATAGAATTCATAGTTTACCCACCTCTTATTTTACCACTACCCCCCTGAGTTCTCACACTGAACAAATCAATCAACACTGTTCAAATCATCTACCTCATGTGTACTTCAACCTTACAGTTACATTAGTATTATTAATACATGATCATTGCACTGAACTGACTTGCACTATATTTATTTTAAATCTTAAATCTCAGTCTATACTGATATTGCACTATCCCCACACTGTATATTGCATCTTGCTTGTGTCTGTTGAGGGGTCCACAACCATGGCACCCTTGACAGGGATAACAAGGAAGCGATCATCCTAAGCTGCACCCCCCATTGGTATTACAGAAGCATGTTTCCTAACTGCATTTAGGGGGAATCCTATCTTAACGTAAGATAGGAATTTGCCGTTTACAGAACCATCCTAACTCAAGAATCTCCTAACTTTGGAATCCTAACTTAGGATGGCACAGACCCTGTCCTCAATTTAAAATAACTGCCAAAACTGACTGCAACAGTCTTGTTGGGTTGTTGACTAGCCTATGACCAGATGAGCAACATGACTGTTAGGGTTAGGGAGACCATAAAGTGTATTCCACTAAATAGGTTAATTACCTTAAGTGAAAACTTTGCACAACAAACATATTTTTCCTCTCACTGTTAGAAGTTTCTGACAGGGTCATGCCCTTGGCTTCGGAAATTGGATTACACATTTGACTAATTGGTCCACAGAGTTTGTATGCGTGTCAAAACAATACCCTCAACCATAACCTCCCCCTTCATCAATCTAATGTCCTTCATCATCATGATGCACTTGCATGGAAATACGTTTGTGACGATAGCATATGAACTAACAAATGCATTACAAAAATAAGTATCTATTAATTATGTTTCCACTTTAAAATGTATTCTTTGCTGTTTTACTTCAGTAACCTGCCGAACCCCTGTACTTCATTTGACAAGCAAAGGCAGAGCAATCTTGGCAATGATATTATCAGCATTTTTTTTTCTTGTTTTGGATAATTTGGCACCATTCCAGTATTGGCAGTAGCCTGGAAAAATCCAAACTCATTCATGAAGTGAATAGAGTCTAGTGACTTGCATCGCGGCGGGCACTAACTTTGAAATCGATTGGTCCAGCCTTACCAATCACATTGATCAGAGATTCCTAACATTACTTCCTACTTCGCCTAAACTTAACAAACTGCATAAACATCAACAGTCAGGAAACAATGTATGTGGTTCTACCTTTGCTGAAAAATAAATTTCTGCATTTCTCCAACTGCATTTTTTTGATGTTTGCAGGTGTTGCTGCTACTGTTTATCAAAATAAGTTTTGGTTTCTTCTTCCCCTCTCGTCGCTGATTGGCCTGAAATTTTTCTTGTCTGAGTGAAACGGTTGAACTGGCATTCCAGACTAGATCTCCCTGAAAGAAGAGGCTATATTGACAGTGCTGCTAAAAAAATAAAATAGTTGATTTTGTCATGATGTGTCCAGTTAAACTAGCAGAATATCCACTTCATTTCCGTTCTGCACCACCCTTTAGTGTGAACTATAAGTGAACTATAAGTAGTTATTCTGATTATATAGCACATATAAAGTAAATATTTTGACTCTCACAATGTTCCCTTTTGCCTTCTTTAGGATGGATATAGATGGAGGGTTTAATACCCACTGTAATTCCCACCATAAACTGAGCTCTTGATGAATACATTATGAATTGCATCCCATAATAAGCAGAGTGCCGCTGCAGACTCACTGAGCCGGCTCATTTGTCACAAAACACAGCTCCTGTGTCAGAAATGCACCTCTATCACTCATCACATTTCAGACGGTCACCTCATGTCGCTGCAATGGGTACTAGAGCATGATGGGAAATGACAGGCGGGTCTATTTTGGCGACTGATGGTCTCCATTCGCCATCCTTTTTACATCAGTATGTATCACGCTGCAGTCATCTCTCTCACATGCACAGGTGATATGATGAGATGTGACAGCACCTGTCCTGTCTGCTCTCTGTGGTACCTTTGGGGGTTTTTTTATGCCAAGCTTATGAATTTAGAATGCAGCACAGGAGGGCACATGGGTGAATTGTGTACTAAGGTAAAATAACAGTAAATAAATAAACATTAGTCTCTTTCCGACCAAGTAGTTACAGGAACTTAGTGAACAGTCCACTTCTAAACAGTTCTACTAACTACACTCCCCCAAATAGTCCAGTCATTTTAAGCCAAAATAGGGGTCAACGTTGAACAAATTGCAACAGAAAAAACTTAACTGATTTTGTATCCTCAATATGTCCTGAGTAAGGGAAAAAAAAGCCCTGAAGAATCCCAATAGGGGAAAGTTTAGAAAAAGACCTAAATATACCCTATTCATGCGCCTACACAGTATTTTTCTTACGCAAATAGGGGAAAAAAATTAACCTTCACATATCACCATGAAAATTACTGAGTTGATTACTTACATCAAGACAAACAAAAAATGTATTATACATTTTTTGAAATTGTTTGTTAACATGGGCAAACAGGGCATAATGTAATTATGTATAGCTAGTGACCCAAAACTAATTGCAACATTTGACAAACAAATTGTCCAAGGCATGGAGGAAGATAATACATGTCTTAACTGGTATTATATCTCATCTAGAGGGTCTATGCTTATAGAAAATATATAGTTTATGGTGTTTAATTTGTTTTCCCTGGACAGTATAGGTCAAAATGTATCCACTTTACACTAGATTCGCCTTTACAGAATAGAGGGCAATGTATTGTGCATGGCATGGAGGAAGATGGGAAATGTCTTAAATGGTGTTATATCACCTCTAGAGGGTATATGCTTATAGAAAATATATAGTTTATGGTGTTTAATTTTTTTTCCCTGGACAGTATAGGACAAAATGTATCCACTTTACACTAGATTCGCCTTTACAGAATAGAGGGCAATGTATTGTGCATGGCATGGAGAAAGATGGGAAATGTCTTAAATGGTGTTATATCTCCTCCGGAGGGTATATGCTTATAGAAAATATATAGTTTATGGTCAAATACATTAGAGGGCCAAAAAAAAAACAAATTTGCTACAAGTCGAGGGCCGGACTGGTTCAATGTTTATTAAAACATAATAAAAGGACTGCACGTAACCTACTGAACCAAGACGTGTACTGTATTTTTTTAAAAGATGAAATGATTAATGACTGTGACTGAAGTGCGGGCAAAGTTTGCACAGAAATGTACCATTTTTCCCATCCTCACCGACCTTGTCATAAAACTTGTTTAAATGATCATATGATGCCTCCTTGCTGCTTTGTCATCTACATCAGCCTTTCTCAAACTTCTTTTACTTAGACCTGAGGCCCAGTCAAGGCATTTCACTTTTGGTCATTTTTTCAGGGCCCACCTACATGAACCCATGTTATGTTTGTCCCTATTAAATTATCATAATGATATCACACTTTTTATTATTATTTTTTGACTTTGATACTATATTGCTATATATGCAAACTTCAAAACAGTCAATGTTTAAAGTTCTAAGATTGTTCACAAAAGTTTGTGAAAACATGCAATGTTTATCAGAGTTCACTGTTTTACTAATGTAAAATATAAATTAGGCCTACAATAGTTTAATTGTTTTTGCATTGTTGCATGATGCTTGCATGAGAAATACTTCTCAAAACAACAGCAGTTATATTGGTGCTGTTGTTTTGGGATGTTTCCCTCATGCAAGCATCATACACTGATAGAATATTTATATGCTATTTAATTACATTTAATTTGAATGCCTGAATGTAAGGATTCAGGAAACACAATACCAGCTTTTGTGAATGGTAAATGGCGGATCAGATCATGCGTAAATCACTGATCTGGAGATCTTTAACTAAGACTAATTAGCTTTTAGCTGACTTTGATACTTAATGCCAAACAGCGTTTTATATAGTCTGTGCTCTGTTTTTTATGGAAGTTGCATAAATCCACGTCGTTCTATTACAGTAAATGTCGTTTCATAATTAAATAGTCTTCCAATAGGTTGAAGCTTAGCTTTGCTACCAAAGTGCACACGCTTGCATTGAATAAACGCTCATACCATGACTTAATTCTATGCCTCTATGTTTGATGACACCAAATTAACAAGTATTTCCTACTAATTGCAGAAATGTTTGTTTTCTTTTTCTGTCCGCGGCTCCTTGACCAATTGCGCAGCAAATTATATGAGGATGGTGGAAAGTCTACATGTAGTTTAATTTGTTTTCCCCGGACAGTATAGGCCAAAATGTATCCACTTTACACTAGATTCGCCTTTACAGAATAGAGGGCAATGTATTGTGCATGGCATGGAGGAAGATGGGGAATGTCTTAAGTGGTGTTATATCTCCTCTAGAGGGTATATGCTTATAGAAAATATATAGTTTAGGGTGTTTAATTTATTTCCCTTAATAGTGCAGGCCAAAATGTATCACCTGTTCACTTGATTCGCCTATACAGAATAGAGGAGTATGTGTTATGCATGGTATGGAGGAAGATGGGACATAAGTTGATTGATGCAATTGATTGATTTCATGTAAAGTGCATATGCTTTTAGAATATGTATAGTTTTGACTGTTCTATAACTTTGGTAAAACCATGACCCATGCATAGGCATGCATTGTTAATTATTCATCTTAAACTATATTTATTAGTATGTACCTTTTTGACAGATGTCACAACAATAGAGTCACTTTTTTGGAGGCTAACTGCAGTTATCCCATCTGCACCCTTCTGTCGAATTTGGACATTATCATGTCCATCTTCATGTCCATCATGTCTGACTTCGCTCACTGCCATGCACAACTGAAAGGCTGAGGAAGTCATTTGTTCCTAAGGCCATTGAACTGTTCAATGCCTCACTAAAGGGAAGAGGAGAGATAGACTTCTCTGCTTAGTCTGTCTGCCTCTCCACCCTCTCCATGTCCATGTTTTTTTAGTACTGACTGCCCACTACTGCTTCCTACTGTTTTACTACTGTTTTACTATTGCACACAGCCTAATGTTTTCACTACTGTTTTACTGCTACACTGTTTTCCATGCTATACTAGCACACATTATCAATGGCTGTGGTCAGGCTTCTGATACAATACTGAATGAATGAATGGCTATAACCCTATTACCTCAACCTGTTCTTGCACTGAAATAGTTTTTTATTTTACATTGTCGACATTACACTTGCTCTCCTATTTGTCTATATTATTTATGCTGGTCTCTAGACCTTACTCTTGCACTGTTGCACTGTTGGACTAATGTTGGACTACTTTTTGCACCTTCACCATGACACTCACTCTCTTGAGCACCTTGCCAGGCAAACATAACTAAGGACTATGGTTGGACTACTGTTTGCACCTTCACCATGACACTCACTCCCTTTAGCACCTCACCAGTCCTGGCTCTGTCACTACAAGCGTCTTATGCTTGATCACCCTCAAGCACATTGGACTTTCTTAATTTAACTTATATAGTGTATTTAGTATTTAGTTTTGTTAGTTTTCTTATCTGTCTTATCTTCTACTGTCTTTATTGTACAGTGGAGTTTAGTTATATGTTTATACTTATACTTATGTTTACCATTTCTGCTGTAAGTGCATGTTGGGTGTTATGTCTGTATGCTACTGAGACCCTTGAATTTCCCCTTGAGGATCAATAAAGTATCTATCTATCTATCTATATGTCTATCTATCTAAATGTCACTTTGAATTAATGTGAAAATACACAACCTCACATGTAATTATGTATTGGTTTGCCTCATTTAATTACATATTGTTTTGTTTTGTTTCTTAACCAAACCGTGCTTGACATTTGAGAGCCATGTTTAAAGACACTATCAACTTTAAAAACTTTTAAAGAACCCCAAAATAAGAGTAGTGTCACATTAGGCAGGCCAGACAAGATAATTCTTGAAACTGAAAGTACTCCTTATACAAATGTTTTGTTAAATTATACCAGCAATGTTACTGGCATCTTTAAAATATAATGTTTTTGTCAAATACCTAATTGTCTATGTCAGATAAACTTGAATCCTATGTAAAATCAAGATAATACGTACAGTAACTGTTGACATGTTACCCATTTATTTTGGTACACCGTAGTGAAAAGAAAACAACTCAAATTGTTCATGGTCATATTCAGAGTTAATAATGTGATACAAAGCTCCTGAATGATTGTGCAGTGTACATGTCCACATTTGCAAAGTAGTTAAGGAGAAATGGAACACCAAAACTGTCCGAGGGTTATAAAATGTTGGGAAGTTCATTGTACGGTTCATTATACGGTTCAGTTGTGCGGTTTCTCTGTCCCTCCACTTTGGAGAGAGAGAGAGAGAGAGAGAGAGAGAGAAAGAGCTCTTGCAATGCAGTTTGGATGTAATTATCGACTATACAGCAACATTACCACTTCTACAACAGGTTTGACTGTCCTGCTCCAGCTTCAATGGCGGTGGTCTGTCCACCATCCCCCAGCCCCCACCCTCACATCATCACAGGCTATCGTACCCCCACCATCACTGGATTTTGCACCCCTCCCCCACATGGCGATCACGAACAATGAGGTGACAATGACCTCAGTCAACAGTCATCAGACACACAGATCCCAGATGCACCCGTCCCCTCCCCTTACACCCCTCACCATTACAAAGGATCAAGTGACAGTCCAACTTAAGAAATTGCGCAGCAATAAAGCAGCTGGGCCTGACAGACTGTGCCCAAGGCTACTCAAGGCCTGTGCTGCTGAACTGGGGGAACCACTGAAGCACATCTTCAATTTGAGCCTACGCCTTGGACAAGTTCCAACACTTTGGAAGACATCATGTCTCACCCCTGTCCCTAAGAAGCCACACCCTAGTGAGCTTAATGACTACAGACCTGTCGCTCTTACATCACATGTGATGAAGACAATGGAGCGATTGGTCTTAGGCATGCTCAGACCCCAGGTACGCCATGCACTAGACCTGTTACAGTTTGCTTACCAGGAGAAAGTGGGCGTGGACGATGCCATCACTTATCTTCTACACAGGACACATTCCCACCTGGACAAGGGGAAAAGTGCTGTGAGAATCATGTTCTTTGATTTCTCAAGTGCTTTTAACACCATCCAGCCCCTCAGATTGGGAGACAAACTCTTGCAGATGGGTGTGGACGCTCACCTGGTAACCTGGATTACAGATTACCTGACCGAGTGACCACAGTTCGTCAGACTGAAGAACTGTCTCTCTGACACTGTGATCTGCAGCACCGGAGCACCACAGGGAACTGTGCTCTCTCCAGTCCTGTTCACCCTGTACACATCTGACTTCTGCTACAACACCGAGTCATGCCACATGCAGAGGTTTTCTGATGATACTGCAATTGTGGGGTGTATCAGGAACGGGCAGGAGGAGGAGTACAGGAGCCTGGTGGAGGACTTTGTGCAATGGTGCAAACTCAATCATCTTCAATTTAACACTTCAAAGACCAAGGAGATGGTGGTGGATTTCCGCGGAGTCTAAGCCCACTCTGCTACCAGTCCACATTGATGGGGTCAATGTGGAGGTGGTTAGCACCTACAAGTATCTGGGTCTCCACCTGGACAATAAACTGGACTGGTCAGCCAACACTGATGCACTCTACAAGAAAGGGCAGAGCAGGCTGTACTTCCTGAGGAGGCTGGGTCCTTCAATGTGTGCAGTAAGCTCCTCAGGATGTTCTACCAGTCTGTTGTTGCCAGCGTCCTCTTCTATGCAGTAGTATGCTGGGGTGGAAGCACAAGGAAGAAGGATGTGGGGCGAATTGACAGGCTGGTAAGGAAAGCTGGCTCTGTAGTGGGAGCTGAACTGGAGTGTATCACTTCACTATCTGACAAAAGGACCCTGAACAAACTGATCAACATCTTGGACAATGAGTGTCACCCACTCCACAGCACTATTGTTAAACAGAAGAGCCTGATCAGCTGGAGACTTCGCTCACTGCCTTGCACAACTGACAGACTGAAAAAGTCATTTGTCCCCAGGGCCATTGAACTGTTCAATGCCTCACTTAAGGGAAGAGGAGAGATAGACTTCTCTGCATAGTCTGTCTGCCTCTTCATCCCCTCCATGTTTGGTACTGTCTGTCCACTAGCCACTTGTACCACTGTCTTTATGCCTCACTGTTTGCACATATGCATAACCCCCCCCCCCCCCATGCCACAGCCGAACTGTGCCACACTTATACATTTTCTTAAATAGTTAAATATATAGATATATAGACTTTACTTTACTTTATTTCTGCATTGTTGCACTGTTGACTTACTCATTTGCACTATCACCATGACCACTATCACCATTGCACTACCACCATGACACTCATTCACACAGAGCACCTTAGAGCACCTTACCATACCTTACTATGCACAGAGAATCACAGGCTCAGTCCCTGCCTCAGTCATTGCAAGCGCCTCTGATTTATTAATCAACACTATGTGGATACTGTTTTTAGAATTGATTTAGATTAAGTGTTAGTATAATTTGTAATTTTGTAATTTGTATTTTAGTATATTTTTATATATTGTATTAAGTGTTAGTATAATTTGTATTTTAGGATATTTAGCATATTCTTTATCTTCTACTGTCCTTACTGCTTAGTTGTGTTTTTATATTATATACTTTAATTACTCTTTCTGCTGTTAAAGAATGTCTTTGTGTTGTATGTATGCTGCTGAGACCTTGAATTTCCCCTGGGGATCAATAAAGTATCTATCTATCTATCTATCTATCTATCTATCTATCTATATTCTAGAAGTTAAAGGGTTAAAGGGGGAAGCTTAGTGAAAGTCAGTTACTCAATATCAGGTTGGCAGCAAATGGATTTTCTCTCCTATTTTATTCAACACAAAAATGAGGTGTATCAGGCTGCTGTCAATAGTTGCCAGAAGTAGTTTTTTGTTATATGTTTGTAAAATACTTCAATTCAATAATATACACTGAAGTATGCTCGACCCCCCCCCCCCCCCAACCTCCATCAGCATGTCAAAATTCAATGCCCATGAGTAGCCCCCCCACCCCATGATATATAGTGATTTACATTTGTGTTCAATACATATTTCAGTCTACACTTTATTTCACTTTAACTGTGTGTGTGTGTGTGTGTGTGTGTGTGTGTGTGTGAGTAAGAGAGGGGGGGGTGTGTGAAAGAGAGAGAGAGAGAGAGAGAGAGACAACAGAACCTTGGCATTGGCATTTAAACATTTACACTGTTGTTCGCGGTCACCGAGTACTGTGCAACATGAACAGGATTTTTGCGAGACACCACTATGTATGTTTAACTCAGTATTGTAATTGTGAAGAAAACTTATAAATCCAGTGTTAATAAAATTACTTCTGGCCATAACAAATGAGAATACATACATTTTGATTTCAATATTCTCAACATGTAAACAAACAGACAGCCTGTGCATGCACTGATCGTATTAAATTGAGGCATGCCCTCCAACAATTGCCCAGGATAAGGGGAGTATGTCCCTTTTGTAGTTAAAGAGCTTCAATTGAATGCTAATACTCGTTTCCACTCTGCAAAGTATAGCTTGCTTCAATTACCTTCCACTGCCTGAAGTGAAAGTGCCTCTGGCTTGTCTAAAAACATCAAAAGGCAATGTGGGATTATGCTACTAGAAATGCCATTTAATCAAGAGGTGGCATTTCACATATTTGTTTGTTTGTTGCAGTGACACAATGTAAACATCATTATCATCACTGTCCATAATGAGATGACAGGCTCCTCTGTGTGTAGTGATGTTGCTGGATAGGTTGCTTTGTCTTCAATGCAAACTATTTGACCTCAACCAATCAGCATTCATGGCTGGCTATGAAGTAAAAAGGCCTGCGGGTAATCAGGTGCTTTTCACTACAGATGCCTAGAGGACTGAAAATGAAGTCAAACTTACACACACTCATACAGACACACACACACACACACACACACACACACACACACACACACTTTGTGCTTGTGAGAGACAAACAGGTGATACATTCTCCACAGTGACAAATACACACACACACACACACACACACACACACACACACACACACACACACACACACACACAGAGGCATAAATGTTTGCCTATTAGAATGCACAGAAGAATCCCAAAAACAGTCAGATTCACAGGCACCCACTCCATCTCTGTCTCATATGTTTGAGGATGAAGGCTTGGTGAGCAACTTGGTACTCCAGCGTAACACACGCACACAGACACCATTGCTCTGAGACACCTCACCATTAATCATGTGCGGCTTTGTCAGGTGTGTGCTTCTCAGATTGGTGTCTCTCTGCTGTCCTCAGCCAGAGAGACCTCCACCTGCAACCTTCTGTCTGGCCTTAACCCTTTTCTTTACTTTATTATATGGTATATTTACTCTATATGTATCTGCCACTATCCGTTATGATTAAGCATGCATTTGAACCAGCACTGTTTGAATGTGTGTGTGTGTGTGTGTGTGTGTGTGTGTGTGTGTGTGTGTTTGTGTGTACTTGCATGTGTGTGTATTTGCATGCAGGCGTGTTTGTGTGTGTGTAAAGACGCTGAAGTGTTTATTAAAGGCGCCATGATGAATGGCTTACAGAATGCGCATTGATTTTAGACTGAACCCCCTGGGAAAGCTCCAGATGTGCTCCTCAAGGCTCCCGTCTGCTTAAAGAGGAGTCAGGCAACACACACAAACACACACACACCAACCACACACACACACACACCACACACAGAGATGCTTCTTTCACCCACTGACACTCAATATCAATTGGTTCACTATGGAACAACGCAGCTAGGGAAAAAGCAAGACTGTTGCAACACACCATGAATTTTAGAGACAAACAAAGCCTCTCTTTATCTCTTTTTTTTTGTACTACAGCAACAAGCTAAGAGACTGTTGTATCAACAACAGAGTCAGCACTGATAAAACATAGCTAACTTGATCAATGTGGAATTTTAGCAATATATTTGGGGAAGTTTTCTTCAACTGCTTTTACATTCACAAGTTCGCCCGTCGGTATGAATTTTGCGAGCACCACAGCGTGTGATGTATGGATAAGGAGGCCGGCTTAGATATCCTGGTGGCGGAAGACAGGTGAGTTAATTGCTGGGCTCCTTCCGAACTTTGTCTAGAAAACATAATTTGTTTAGAAAACATCATGCAGGTCCTTTCTCTCTATGCTTTATAAGTATATGTTTTGCACATTTTGCCTTTTGTTCAGGAAGGACAGTGAAAAGGATGTTTAATGTCTTGCTCCCTGGTCAGACACTAACACACACACACACACATTCTTGCTTGCTTCTTCACTGGTAAAGGAGTCAGTCTCAATCCTATAAAAAATGACATGAACCAGCTTACGAGAAGCGAAGGGTGGAGGGGACAGAAGGTGTGGAAAACAAGAGAGGACAGTGACAGGCAACACACACACACTCAACACGGAAATACACACACACACACAGACACACACACACACACACACACAGACACACACACACACACACACACACGCAAACACACACACTCAACAAGGAAACACACACACACACACTCAACACGGAAATACACACACACACACACACACACGCAAACACACACACTCAACAAGTAAAAACACACACACACACACACACACACAACAAATGGCACACATACAATAAACAAGGTCAATATAGCACAAGAAAAATCACTCAGCTTCATCCATCTTAAAATCTCTACATTCTCTAAAGCCACATCTGAGTGGTTCCTGCCAGCTCATGTTCAGAGGAGGTTCATCTCAGTATTCCCATCCTCTCAGTGACTCCCCCGCCAGTGGAAAATACAAGTGGACTGGTGGCAGCTGTCTGTGTTTATTTAATCATACAAGTTTATTTTCATCACCGCACAACAAAAAAACCGCAAGGTAACAGCAAGGTAAAGAAAGAGTAAACAAAGTCTTTTCTCTCTCTCTTTCTCTTTCTCTCTCTCTCTCTCTCTCTCTCTCTCTCTCTCTCTCTCTCTGTCTAATGGACACACACACACACAGATATTTCGTGCAGTGATTACTCATTTTTTTTGTACATTGGACATATAGGAAGCTGTATGTAAAATTCAACTCTCTTTCTCTCTCTCTCCTACGTTCTGTGTCATTACCGGGAGGAACTTGATCCTAATGGTGTTCCATACCGGTGCAGCGGAACGTGCACACTAGACCTTCGCAGCACACTGGAGAAGCGTTTGAAGTTCAGTTGTCCTTTTCTGCGATGGATTTTTTAATGATCTCGGCAAAAGCTGAAAAAAACTGATCACAGGTGGATGGACCACACTGGTTTTTATTCCATATGGAGAGATGCTCTTAATGATGAGCAGTAGTTATACACACACCATAACCCGGAGAGAAAGAGACATCCATGAGACTCACTAATTACACAGTCTAGCTGCCCATTACACACACACACACACAAAGAGTGTCGATGGTTTAAGGGGGTCGACTGCGCAGTGAAACTCTTCTACTGGCTCAACCAATGAAGAGGTTCACATGTTTTACCTTGAAAAAGATATGAACCTCAGCACTAATAAAAAGCACATATCCAGGCTCAGCATCATTATAATGTTAAGGCAGAAAATAGTGAAATCCATAAGATTCACCCGAGCGTCTGTGTGTGTGTGTGTGTGTGTGTGTGTGTGTGTGTGTGTGTGTGTGTGTGATTCACCCGAGCATCTGACCAGGAAGCCAAATGGGATATTATCAGAGGACCTCTCTCTGGTCTCCACACACGCATACTCATTGTTGAGATTCACAATAGCCCCTTGCCCTACCGTGCATCCGAAGCCAGGTGAACTATAACAAAGTCCTTTTAGGCAAGTCCCTCCACTCGACGGCCATGATAATGCTTTTTGGGCACTCGTCGGGCATCAATTTTGGCAGAAATGCGCTGCGCAAGGCTTCACGACACCAATCTTGCTCCAGCGGCGAGATCACAACACATGATTGGCACAATGTCTTCACAACACACCATATGATTGGCTCAATGTATTCACATCACACTACATGATTGACTCAATGTATTCACATGTCGACGTTTTGCCGAGGAAGGGGTGGGATATGTGTAGACAATGGCCATATTGGCGTGACAAACTAGCCCCATGCATTTCTATGGAGTATTTTTTGAGTGCTGTGTCTCCACATTAGAAAGTCTCTGGCTATAATCAGTGGTTAAAGTGGGATTTGGCAGGTGGGGGAACCCTAAAATCCAGTGTCGGTGCAACGGGGGAAATGACTCACTGTTGGACAACATATTGAGTTTTGTTGTATAGAAATACATTTTGGACAAGAATTGTTATTCTTGGTCACCTTTGTACACACGAAAAATTAACTCTTTGCCAAGTTACTTTTAACAATATCATCGCACTATATCGTTTATTTTAACAATAGCATCGCACTATATCGAATATACAGTATTTATTATTAATTTATCTGAGGTGGCGGAACTGCCCCGCCCACACACACACACACACTTTAACCCCTGGCTATAAGTGTCACACTGATCACTTCCCCAATATCACACTTCTGGCTCTTGATTGTGCTTCCATAGGGCTTGCTCAGGGCCCTAGGTTTCTGGCCTCACCTTTACCCTCTGGTCAACCTGTTTAGCGGTCAAGGTGCAAGACAGGATAAGGGTGATTCAGTGCCAAGACAAGATAACTTCTCACTGATGTTATGTCAAAGACTGCATATGATGCACTGGTCAATACATGAAAACAAGGCTCTGCTCAATATTTGGGCAATACGTGTGCATGAGAACAACCTAAATAAATTTTAATAATTAGTAGGTCATGAGCATAAGAGTTAAGAAAGTTTGAGTGGTACCACTTTCAGGGCATTTTAGGTCTGTAACTACAAAACATGAATTTGAAGCAGACAGGCTACACATCAAGATTCATGACTCTCCGGCAGAGCCATGTTTCACGCTTCTGGATTGTTTTTATTAATAGCAGTGCCCTGACTAGCTCAAACAGAACCTGTTAAAATGTACTTAAAAGGAGTCTGATTTGAAGTACTCTTCCTGATGCTCTCAAGTGAGGAAAACCACAACTTATTATGTGATTTAGAGGCAGATGATTACTCCAAAATGATCTTAAAACTTTTTTTCATTCATTTTCTCAATTGTTTGTGTGGTGTTCTGTCACCAATTAAGTGCCTTTGTTTTTTAAGAGGTTGCCAAGCTGTAGAGCTTCTACAATCTGTTTCCGACACCTTCTGATTATTTTCAAAATCTCTCTCTCTCTCTATCTCTCTCTCACTTTGCTTGTGTATTGGCCTGTCACCAATTTAGCACCTTTATTTTGATAGGTTGAAAAACAACAAGAGAATAAAAGAGAGAGTTTTGTTTGGAGGGAAGTTTGGCAGGGAGGTATATGCTATTCTTTCAATCAGTGAAATGCAATTACATCTAGGTGCCACTGCAGCCAAAAAATGGAATAAGCACAACCCTAGCTGTGCATGTCGTCAATAATAAACTCACATTTAAATGATTTTCTTTCTGATGGGGGTGTTGTTGAAGAGAGAGTGGCCCACTCCAACTGTGGGTGTACAGTACAAATTGAATGAGGCATTCATAGCTAAACCAGATGAAGATGATGGGCGAAAGTCAAAGGAAAGGCCCCATTTATGAATAACTATTTTACAACTTTTACCAACAATGTTAGTGACAATTGTAGGTAACACATACCCCCCCCCCCCCTTCATATCCGTGGCATTGTCAGTGTACCAGGCATTAGGACATATGTACCAGTCAGTGGGCTTTTACTGGTTCAAGATAGCAGGCAATGGGCTTTGACCTTCCCATTGTCTCATAGTTGAGCTAAAATGCAGGTTGTTAGCATGTAGAGGACCCCTGGGAGATCATTAAAGCTCATTACCCCACTCACTGGCGGCGCCAAAGGCGTGTGGGCATCAGTGGTGCAATGGGAAAGGGGCTACAAAGACACACACAATCAAACACAGGAGCATCACAAAAGCACGATGCCTGTAATGTTATCTGCTGCCTATAGTCAGACTCTTGTGGAGTATAGCTTTGGAGAGAACAGGCCTGGTTGGAAAAAAACTGAAGGGGGGGGTATGCACTACTAATCATCAAGGACCTCAAGGGATAGGGTGGGGTGGGGGGCAGCTGTGTTTATAGGTCTTTAACCCCTACAGGATCACTGCATCTACTAAGAAACAAACTATACAAACAAACTACTAGGAAACAAAATATACAGACTAATTTCACAACTATTTTACACTGAATATTTTCTGTCTGCTATCGGTTGCCTTAATTCCTGTCATCTGGCTTTGTGTGTGTGTGTGTGTGTGTGTGAGTGAGTGCGTGCGTGCGTGCATGTGCGTGTGTAACTGTATGACATCTGACATGTTTTAGTTGTTTAGTTTAAAATGTACTTAAAAGGAGTCTGATTTGAAGTACTCTTCCTGATCAAAGTCAAAGTCAAAGTCAAAGTCAGCTTTATTGTCAATTTCTTCACATGTTCCAGACATACAAAGAGATCGAAATTACGTTTCTCACTATCCCACGGTGAAGACTACATATTTTACCAATTTAGGTCCACAGACAAACATAACATTCAAGTAAACAAAAAAGGAAGTAAATAAGTAAATAAGAGGGCACATTTAATAATGAAAAAATAAGAGCAGCAAAATTTGGTTGAAATTGTGCATAGACAGTCAATAAAATACGAGTGCAAAGTCAGGCCAATAAAATGCTTGGGTAGTTCTGTTTGACCTAAGTAAGAAAGAAAGTGGCATAGTGGTGCAAGTTATGTAAGAGCAGCAGAAGTGTTGTGTTTTCAGGACAACAACACCAAGTTGTAAAGTGTACAAGTGTGCAAGTGTGCAAGTGGAGTAGTGCAGGCGGCCATTTTTGGTCCAATGTCCAGGATGTTATGTAGCTGAGGGTGGAGGGGGAGAGGAGGGAGAGTTCAGCATCCTTACAGCTTGGTGTATGAAGCTGTTGGTGAGTCTGGTAGTGCTTGGAGCGCAGGCTTCTGTACCTCTTCCCAGAGGGCAGTAGATCAAACAGATTGTGAGCGGGTGACTTGCATCACTCACAATTTTGGTCGCCTTGCGGGTGAGGTGGGTGGTGTAAATGTCCTTCAGGGGAGGGGAGTGAAGCACCAATAATCCTTCCAGCTGTGTTCACTATGCTGCAGGGCTTTCCTGTTGTATTCAGTGCAGCTTCCGCCCCACACAGCGATACAGCTGGAGAGGATGCTCTCAATGGTGCCTCGGTAGAATGTGGTCATGATGGCTGGTGGAGCACTTGCTCGCCTGAGTTTCCGCAGGAAGTACAGGCGGCTGAGCTCTCTTAGCCAGTGATGCAGTGTTGGTGGTCCAGGAGAGGTCTTCACTGATGTGCACCCCCAGGAATTTGGTGCTGCTCGCTTCTCCACCACAGCACCGTCGATGGTCAGTGGCAGGTGTTGGGTGTGACCTCTCCGGAAGTCAACAACAATCTCTTTGGTCTTGCTGACGCTCAGCAGGAGGTTGTTGTCCCTGCACCACGTGGTCAGATGGTCGACCTTTAACCTGTATTGAGTCTCGTCGCCCTTAGTGATGAGACCCACCAGAGTTGTGTCGTCAGCAAATTTCACTATGTGATTGTTGCTGTAGGTTGCAGTGCAGTCATCGTCAGCAGGGTGAAGAGCAGCGGACTGAGCACGCAGCCTTGCCTTGGGGCCCCTGTGCTCAGTGTGATGCTGCTTGAGGTATTGTTGCCAATACGCACTACTTGGGGCCTCTGACAGAGGAAGTCCAGTAGCCAGTTGCAGAGGTAGGTACTGAGTCCCAGTTTGTCAAGTTTACAGATGAGTTGTTGTGGTATTATGGTGTTGAATGCAGAACTGAAGTCTATAAACAGCAATCTCACATATGAGTCTCTTTTTCCAGGTGGGTGAGGGCTGGGTGGAGGGCAGAGCAGATTGCATCCTCTGTAGACCGCTTGGCTCGGTATGCAAACTGGAAGGGGTCAGGGTGGGGGAGAATGGCTTTGATATGTGACATGACAAGCCGCTCAAAGCACTTCATGATGATGGGTGTCAGTGCCACAGGGCGGTAGTCATTGAAGCAGGATGGAGCAGTTTTCTTCGGCACAGGTATGATGGTGGCAGCTTTGAAACATGATGGGACGATGGCTTGCTTCAGGAAGTGTTAAAGATGTCTGTGAAGACATCCTTAAGCTCCCCGCGCAGTCCTTCAGCGCACGACCTGGGATGTTGTCTGACCTGTTGCCTTACGGGTGTTGATAGCAGCAAGTGTCCTCTTCACGCTGTCGGCAGATAGGCACAGGGGCTGCTCATGTAGAGGGGATGGGTCTTCTGTGGGCAGGTGCTGTTTTGTGCTTCAAAGCGAGCAAAGAAGCAGTTCAGGTTGTTGAGCAGAGGGATGTTGCTCTCACAGCTCTGTGGCGCCGGGCTTGTAGTCCGTGAGGGCCTGAATGCCCTGCCATAGGCTTTGTGTGCGTTCCTGCTGTCTTTGAAGTGGGTGGTTATCTTGTGAGTGTATTCCTTTTTTGCTTCCTTGATGCCACGGGACAGGTTGGCTCTCACTGTTTTCATGCCAGCTTCATCCCCAGCTCTGTAGGCTTTGTTTCTGGCCCTCAGCAGCCTGAGGACATCCCCTGTCAGCCATGGCTTCCAGTTAGCCCGAGTGATGATGTCTTTTGTGTGGGTCACATCATCGATGCACACTTCCTGATGCTCTCAAGTGAGGAAAACCACAACTTATTATGTGATTTAGAGGCAGATGATTACTCCAAAATGATCTTAAAACTTTTTTTCATTCATTTTCTCAATTGTTTGTGTGGTGTTCTGTCACCAATTAAGTGCCTTTGTTTTTTAAGAGGTTGCCAAGCTGTAGAGCTTCTACAATCTGTTTCCGACACCTTCTGGTTATTTTCAAAATCTCTCTCTCTCTCTCTCTATCTCTCTCACTTTGCTTGTGTATTGGCCTGTCACCAATTTAGCACCTTTATTTTGATAGGTTGAAAAACAACAAGAGAATAAAAGAGAGAGTTTTGTTTGGAGGGAAGTTTGGCAGGGAGGTATATGCTATTCTTTCAGTCAGTGAAATGCCCCGCTGTGTACTGAAAGCACCACAATTACATCTAGGTGCCACTGCAGCCAAAAAATGGAATAAGCACAACCCTAGCTGTGCATGTCGTCAATAATAAACTCACATTTAAATGATTTTCTTTCTGATGGGGGTGTTGTTGAAGAGAGAGTGGCCCACTCCAACTGTGGGTGTACAGTACAAATTGAATGAGGCATTCATAGCTAAACCAGATGAAGATGATGGGCGAAAGTCAAAGGAAAGGCCCCATTTATGAATAACTATTTTACAACTTTTACCAACAATGTTAGTGACAATTGTAGGTAACACATACCCCTTCATATCCGTGGCATTGTCAGTGTACCAGGCATTAGGACATATGTACCAGTCAGTGGGCTTTTACTGGTTCAAGATAGCAGGCAATGGGCTTTGACCTTCCCATTGTCTCATAGTTGAGCTAAAATGCAGGTTGTTAGCATGTAGAGGACCCCTGGGAGATCATTAAAGCTCATTACCCCACTCACTGGCGGCGCCAAAGGCGTGTGGGCATCAGTGGTGCAATGGGAAAGGGGCTACAAAGACACACACAATCAAACACAGGAGCATCACAAAAGCACGATGCCTGTAATGTTATCTGCTGCCTATAGTCAGACTCTTGTGGAGTATAGCTTTGGAGAGAACAGGCCTGGTTGGAAAAAAACTGAAGGGGGGGGGTATGCACTACTAATCATCAAGGACCTCAAGGGATAGGGTGGGGTGGGGGGCAGCTGTGTTTATAGGTCTTTAACCCCTACAGGATCACTGCATCTACTAGGAAACAAACTATACAAACAAACTACTAACAAAATATACAGACTAATTTCACAACATTTTACTGAATATTTTCTGTCTGCTATCGGTTGCCTTAATTCCTGTCATCTGGCTTTGTGTGTGTGTGTGTGTGAGTGAGTGCGTGCGTGCGTGCATGTGCGTGTGTAACTGTATGACATCTGACATGTTTTAGGGTGAAAAAACCTATAGCTTTCTGAACTCACCTACTAAAATATTTCAAGCGGCCTGCAAGAGTCATTTCAATCTACCGTGTTGTTTGTGAGAATTCCTGATATGCCCTGATGAAATAAAGGCATTTTAAATATATCCTTGGCTTGTTGCCATGAGGCTTCTTCTCTTTCTAAAACCTTTTGTGTTATGCTGTCATCTCCTGGGTAAAGAAAGCCTCTATTCTTTCCCATCTCTCTTGAGTATCATTTTTAACCGTGTAGCCATTTCAACCGACCTGTTAGCTTTGACTTTGGTTATCTCATAGCCCTACCCAAGAAAAAGGTCTTACTTCAAACAATTAAAAAAAAAAAAACTGCAAATAATAGAACAAACTACTTATGCTGACTTGGCACTGGAAGCCTGATAAAGCTGACTTGGTTTTCTTTGAGTGGGCACTGACAGGCCTGTTAGACTTCAAAGCGCTTCCATTGTCTCAGCCTCTCCTGACCCCTTTCAACAAGATGTGTTCTCAGCATCCTATTGCTTTGATGTATACAGAAAAAAAGAAGAAGAAAAAAAAACTCCTAGGCTGCCATTTGCCCCAGCATTTGTTTATTTACTCAATCGGAAATTCTGATTCTTGAGACTCCTGCTCAGATTCATTGGCGGAATCTTTCATCTCCAGAGGTTCCGGAACAATCTTCAGAACCTGAGCCGGTAATTCAAACCTACGTTAGGACACGAGTGGGAGGAAATGGGGAGAAGAAGGGATCTTCAGTATGTAAACAAAGCCCTCTCATCCACCAAACAAAGATGGATGGAACACAAACAAGTAAACAACCTCTGATCCTAACTTAGCAAAAATAACGGCAAATAGCCGTGTTTACAGTCAGTTCATTTTTTTTTCTTTTTTCAAAAATGACTGAACAACAAACAATAGCACTGAACAATGACAGCTATTTTTCGAGCAATGACTTTGGCTGTGAGGACAACTACTTAATTGTGTTGCTGTGCGTCTCCTTTTATGTTCCAAAAACGACTATCTCTTATTCAACACAATACAAAACCCTGTAGAATACACTCACAAGGCTTCACTTCTATATATACGTAGAGCAAGAACCAAAGAATGAAGACCTGAAGGAAAATTATATAATTAAAAAATGTACAGGTAATATAATAACAACGTCGGTTTCTGTTACCTAAATACAAGTACAAGACAGGAGACATAGTGATCCTGGGAAGAGATATGCAACTTAATCTCAAACGGAATTAAAATATGCCCACGCTATCTCCTGCCTTCCCCTCGGAAGAGGCAGGTTGGAGAGAAATGTGCTTCTGGTGGCAGTTCTCTAATTGCTGACATTTCAAACGAATGCCATATCAGTTCTATTGTTCACCCACAGACACATGCACAGAAATTGTTAAGGAGTAGACACATAGAAATTAATATACTTTACTTGGAAGGTGTGCCAATCAAACCCTTTCTCGTTTGTTTTATGCGAGTTAAAAAAGTTAAAGCCTGAGGCATATTCAGCTCTATTTTAGGTACATTATAAATTAATCCAACTTTCTAACGTTTCTCAGTTCATAAATGCAGCATGAAACAAAAAACTTTATAGCAAAGTGTAACTCAAGTTATGATTGTGTAGTATTTAAAAAAAATAGGCAATGTGGTATTTGTAGATAGGGAAATATATAAGAACAAAGTACGTTATTGCATGTTGATACAGTATTTGTTACACTAGTTCACACCATGAGCACAAATGTGTAATAACATTAAGCTTACTGAAAAGTGTCCAGTTGATTCTTGGTCCACTACTCTTCCTGGATTTCTTGTCAGAATTATTTTCAAACACACTGTGCTTGCTCATAGTCCCCTCCCTGCCAGACAACATGGCCGGCCTTCAGCAGGCCATCCACTCCCAGTCTTGGGCCCTTCATGGGAGCCTTGGGAGAGAGCCACATGGGCATGCAAATAACAGCCATAGCCCAGAGGAAATGAGGTCTTAGGCCTGAGACATGTGAGTTCTGAGCAAAGATTCTAGAACAGAGCTCTGTTCTAGAATCTTTGGCTCTGAGTGTGAGGGAAGACAGGAAGACAAGATGCAAAGAGTTGGAAATGTTCTGGAGATCTGGTAAATGTTTTGGAGATCTGGTAAATGCTTTGGAGAACTAGATGGATAGGGTGAAAACTTTACAGGGTTCCCACATCTTGGTTAAGATCAAATTCAAGGACCTTTCAAGGACTTTCCAGGCCCAATATCCTTAAATTCAAGGACCTAATGTGTCGATAAATTTCAAGCGTGGGCATGGTTAAACCATGTTACCTCAACAGACCAAGGATACCTTGTCGCAGTTTTCTTTTATTTTTGGTCATATGACAGATGGTAGGCATATTCTATTTTTCATGTTTGTATTTTGCATAAAACTTAGCTGAAATAAACTTGTCCTAAACAAGTTAAACTCATTACCATGAACCTGTCCGTTTATTCATCAGAATGTTAAATTAAATATTTGGGCAACAAACACTACACGTGGGAAACACACAGAAATCATGCTGGCCGTGTACATGTTAATAAGCGGAATTGTACGTAATTGTATGGATTTTTTTTCCTCAAAAAGAAATTCAAGGACTTTCAAGGACTTTATGTCTCTTTTCAAAAACTTTCAAGGGCCTTGAATTATTTTTTTCAGATTCACAAACTCTCAAGGATTTCAAGGACCCGTGGGAACCCTGACTTTAATAATTCCAAAGCGAAATTAAAATTCCCACAATGGAACAGATACAACAGTAGTAAAGCACACCAGAAGATAAATGGGTTGGAAAATGTAAACTCAACATCACAATGTCAATAAATTGTATATATTAAATAAGTCAGTCAGTCAGTCAGTCAGTCAAGTCCTTGCGCTTGAGCAATGTGTTTGGATCCTCTACGATTAAACGGCAACAAGCTTGTCTCAAACGTATAATCGTTGATGCCATGCCCTCTCATTAACCATCATGACATTCAATGGGTTGATTATGACATGTTTCTTTCACTGGCAATCCATAATATGCAGAGTTTGCAATATAACAGCCATAGCTTCATACATGCCATAGTTTCACTTAATTAGTTTAATTTAATGATCCCATGAAACACTTGTTTCATGTGTTCACACTCTAGTGTATATTCACTGAAAAGTGACCATCATTACAACTTGTGAAAGATTATGCAATGCTTTTAAAACAGCTGCATATGTGCTATTACAAGTCAATAGGGTATAAACAGAATGAAGGGAAAGAGAAAGAGACTTGCGTTGGGGAGGACACAAGAGGAGAGAAAGTGAGATTAACAACTCTGGGAGGAAGGAACGCTTGCAGAGTGGACTCTCAGGATGTGGAGACATGGTCATCAGCCATGGATGCTGCTCACTGAAACCCAATTCAGCAATCAGCACACACACACACACACAGACACACACATACACACTCACACTTTTAGTTCACATACACACACACACACACACACACACACACATACACACTTACCATTTTAGGTCATTTTTTCCCCTACTGTACATAAACACAATAATCTCAGTTAGCCCCATTACTGACCCTGCTACGCTACACCCAGACACACAGCCATTAGAGAGAATGGAGAGGGAAACATGAGTCTATGCACAGCTAATGGTGTTGCACTATGGAAACAATCTGTTAAGTCTGTGGGGGAGGTCTCTCCTGGGCACGGCGGCGCGGCGGCACTGCTTTTCGCTTACACATTAGCCGCACTCCCTAATGTGGAGACAAACCTTTCCACTGGCGTCAGCAGATCGCCCCGCCGTTTTTTGGGGTGGGATAGAAAAAAAGACTTTGAAGGCTAGGTTTGCAGAAATTGTTAATTATACAAGTATGATGAATCAACAGAAAATATTTTTTTCCATAAAGATCATGGATCTGGAAGTTGAGGCCTTATATCTTATATCTTATATCTTCAACAGGCCATTCTTGTAATGCGACAGCATGAAATCAGTATTCTGTGTTGCCTGTTAGACTTTTATTTTGTCTAATGAGATACATATATGATACAATATGAGTAACATAGTGAAAACATTGTCTTTATGTTCATTATGGACACTTTATAAGTTCATTATGACAATAATAATAATAATAATAATTATAATAATACAAATAATAATAATAATAATGCTTATAACAATCTTTATTTTCTAAAAATGTGGATATGAATAAATAACACACATATACATTACAGATAAGAGTTGGTCCAACTCTTTAAAGTTTTTGGAAAGATACTACCCTGGAAATCCAGAGTTCTCGCGAGAGCACAATTTGAATTGTGCCCGCAAGATACTCTGGCCACGAGCAATGATCCAAATTTCTTCTATCTCTCGAGCTAGAGAGACCAATCAAATCGGTGTAGGCGGGACAAAGGTGAGCTACACTGATGACTGACACTGATGAATTGTTGTGATTGGTCGTAGCGTTATCCAACTGCGTGCAGTGAGAGTTTCAAATGCATGCTTGGTGCCGCCCCTCGAATTGGGCCATTTTCATTCCTCGTAGCCAGACCCTTAATCTGAAAGATTCCAGGGTCTGGTTTACCAGGCTAGAAAGATACTACATTTGGATCTCTTTCAGCATAGGGTACACTGGGCCATTACATACCATTACTTATTAAAGGAAAGAAGATGCTCCACAATCCATTCTGCAGCAACAACAACAGATCTAAGTGATCCACGATATCCACAATAACATCTGACATCAACATCCGCATAAACACTTTATGGCCTCGTGTGAGTGCAATCAGATTGTCTTTGTACTGTGGATGTATTTCCCCAAGTCCGCATAAATTCATCTTCTAATATTCTATTAGTACCAATGTGTTACTCCCCTGCTGAAAAAAACAGCTTATGCTGTTAGCTGGTATTTGCTGGTTTCCTTCCAGCTCTTGCTGGTCTTTGCTGGTGTAGCTGGTTGGGCCACCAGGTGGACATGCTGGTGTGACCAGCCTGTCAAGTTGGATACAGCTGGTGTAAGATGGTCATGCTGGTGACCAGCCTGCTAAGCTTGACATGGTGTAAGATGGCCATGCAGGTTTGCTAGAATGACCAACATAAACTGGCATGACCAGTTAAACAAGCAATGTAAGACCAGCAACACCAACTAAAATGACCAGCTTGAGGTGGTATGACAAGCAAAACCAGCTGAATCACCATCATAAACATACACCAGATGGTATATTTTCGCAAGAGTTTTGCTGGTCTAGCTGGTCAACCATCATAGGGTGGTCAAACTAGCTGGTCAACCAGTAAACCCCCTTAAGCTGGTCATGCTTTTTTTTTCCAGCAGGGTCATGAATAAGAGGCCTTTAGAGCCCACAGGAAGAGGACAGAAATGAGAGACCCAGACATCAGCTGAAATTCAGAAGGAGAATCTCTGCCCTTCTAACAGGATTAGACGCCAAGACGGTAATCAGGGAGATGCAGGTTGGGGCGAATTAGAGAGATCAAAAAAGAACGACACAGAGAGGGAGCGAGAGAGGGAGTCTGGAGGATAGAGAGAGAGAGAGAGAGAGAGAGAGAGAAAAATAGGGGCTGAGGGAGTCTGAATGGGAAAACAGAGAGATGAAATGAGTGAAAGTCTCTGGAGGAGAGAGAGAGAGTCGTGAAGAAAGAGAGACAGATGAGTAGACAGTAGAGATGTTAGAGGATGCAGACAGTGTTATGCAATCAGCCCACCCATTCCCCATCATCCCTTCACCCACTCTGTCTGTGTTTGCAAGGTTTTTCCCTCATGGTTCAGTGTGTGTGTGCGCCTGTGTGTGTGTGTGTGTGTGTGTGTGTGTGTGTGTGTGTGTGTGTGTGTGTGTGTGTGTGTGTGTGTGTTTATGTTTGTATGTGTGTATGTGTGAGTGTGTGCATGCGCGAGAAAGAGCCTGTTTTGTGTGTGTGTGTGTGTGTGTTGTATTTACTCGTGGATCATTAAAATTCTGCAAGGGTAATTAAGGACTCTGCAGGACTGCATTATTTAATTTTATTAAAAATGTTAATTAAAGAGGAAGTTCACTTATTTACTCATCGCAGTGACAGTTGTCACACTCAGTAATAACGACTCAAACTAAATACAGTAACATCGCCTCTGCCTAAATACTGTACCGTCCCATCTGCCTGACCCCCTGTCAGCTCCCCAGGTCAAATGCAAACTTGAGTGAATCATTTTAAGTGTGAGTTGAAAGTCGCTGTTCTATTCTTATTACATGATCAAATTCCAAGACTAGAGTGTAAATGTAACGGTCACTTAAGATGAATCCAGTGATACAGGCACAGAGATAGACACGTGTCTAAAATAGGTGACGAGTGACTCAGAAGAGTGACTCGTTCAGAAGAGTGTAGGAGGATGAGAAAGTGTGTTGTTTAGAACAGTGACACAGTATATAAATAGGCCATGTTGTGACAATGGGCCCTAATTTGAAGGACGGCCAGAGTGCATCATTGGGAGATAAGAAAAGTGTTAATTAAAGGTGCTCTAAGCGATGTTACACTGTTTCTAAGCTAAAACATTTTTTGTCACATACAGCAAACATCTCCTCACTATCCACTGCCTGTCCCCTGAATACACTGTACAAAAAAATAATGTGTTCTCTAGACATCCCAGACTCCAAAAACGGCAACAAAAACACCCTGGTGCAGCCTGGACCATGAAGCATGACAAATATTTCCAGCCATTCACCGACGAGATGCACATTCAGAAGAGTTTCAATTGCATGGGAGGGAGGGGGAGGGAGGAGCGAGCTGTTATGTTTGAACGTCAACAGAAGTGACGTTATCCAACATTGCTTAGAGCACCTTTAAAGATGTAGTGTGTTGTGTGCGAGCATGGCACTGAACCAGCAGTGTTTGCACTTAGGATCTGCAAATGGTGATATTCCATCATTTGGGGAATTACACTCATTTTGATTTTTACCTTTTTTACATTACATTACATTAAATTACATTTGGCTGACGCATTTTTAGCCAAAGCGACTAACAACATGGTAAACAGTTTAAGTTTTAGAGCAATTCTCAACAATTTTAGGACAATTTAAAAACATTAGAGTACAGTAAGAATAAGTGCATCAGTGAGTGCTGTTTTTAACAGTTACTTGTCAGTTTAAGACGGCTGGTGAGTGCTAGGATCAGTAAAACTTGTAAGTGTTGCTATGAGAGGAGATGTTCTCTAAAGAGCTGGGTCTTCAGCAGTTTTTTGAAAATGGAGAAGGATGTCCCTGCCCTTGTAGGGACTGGCAGTGTGTTCCACCAATGAGGAACAGTTCATCCAGCCGTTCTCTGAGTCTGGTGATACCACTTTTAGCTCCAGCCTAGCATAGATCATTGAATCGGATTAGACCATTAGCATCTTGCCTACTAGCATCACGTTTACAAGTGACTAATATTTCCGGTAATTTTCCTATTTAAAACTTGTCTCCTCTCAAGTTACAAAGTGTAATAAGACCAACGGAAAATGAAATGTGGCGATTTTCTAGGCTGATTTGACATGGAACTATACTCTCATTCCAGCGTAATAATCAAGGAACACCATGGGCGCAGCAGCACAATGATATCATCATAGGCTAACTTCCAGCAACAAGGTTGAGCTGCAGCAGATTAATTGGTTAGTGACTGGATTATTACGCATGAATGACAGTATAGTTCCATGTCAAATCACCCAAAGTCACTCAAAGTTGCCTCAAAGCTTCAATTTGCCTGATTTGTTTGTTTGACAAGCGTAACATAGCTCTGCGAGGGAGGCTAGTCACCGGGTGGTGGAACCCTGTGACTACACATTTGGGTTACTGTGCAGTGTGTTTCTCGCTATGGACTGCTGTTCACTCTCTTGCTGTGTGTGTATGTGCATGCATGGTGGTGTGGAGTGGACCCCATAACACACTTCCGATTGGCCTGCCTACCTCAGGTAAGTCCTTGTCTGGCTGAATCTGCTCTCCTCATCTCCCTGTGGAGTTTCAGACTCACTCTATGTGTAGCTTCGCGGTAAAATCTACTCCCTGTGTGTGTGTGTGTGTGTGTGTGTGTGTTTTAACATATGGATATGTGCACTTTAGGCTGCTGCTGGTCAGGAGGGGGGGAGACCTAAGATTTTTGCTCTTGCATTGTATGTAAATATGATATGAGATGCAACTTCAATAAACTGAACTGAACTAATAAATACTTATATTTTGTGTCAACTCAGTGAGTTCATTTGAGTATAATTGACAGCTCCTGAGTGGTGCATTCAAACCAGCGTTGATCATTACTAGAGTTCATTGGGTGTTCACCTAAACATTGAAAAGAAATAATAAACGTTCAAAAACCTGGGTGCTTTAATCAGTGTGCGGACCTTCATTATTTCTTCTCAGTTACTTTTTTGGTCCAGCACCTGTACTCTTGTGATGTGCGCGCACTCCTTTGTTTCCTGTTCACCTAAACGTTCCCTGGATGCTGGCTTAGAGTAGTGTAGTCTAGCTGCAGGGACTGACACTCCCACCCCCCACCACTGTTCTTGTCACATCTGTACATAACATTGATGCAGCTGTTATGTTAGACTTTATTTTCTTTCTTTTCTAAGAATCGAGGTGGTTAGCTGCAGATCTTAAATGCATTTTCTTCTGGATCAGACACTGACAGATATGAGCTCCGATCCCCAGGGAATGTAAGATACAGTTTCCATTCCAACTTCAAAATTAAATTTTACCCATATGCGATATAACTCCAGTGTAGCCGACTCAACCGAAACTCCCCACACCCACACAAATGGACTCGGTGCCTCTTGAGCTATGAGTCTCCAAAGCAGTAAAATTAGCTCTCTCCACAGCAGTAAAATTAGCTCTCTATAGCGCAAGTTTATTTTCTCCCATGCATTTCAGAGAATGAGCGTGCATGTTTTTTGAGTGTGTGCATCTCTGTGTGAGTGTGTGTGTGAGTGTGTTTGTGAAGCTGGTTCCCTTTGGGCTGAGTAGGGCAGATTAATCCTTCTCAGACAGTGGGGGCAACGACAGCCAGACAGTGTGTGATGAGACGGAGACTTCAATCAGACCTCCTTCGAGATGAAGTAATCAGGACCCAATAAGCACTCTCTCTCTCTCTTGCTCTCTCTCTCACTGGCTCTCTCTCTCTCTTAAAGCGCTGAACAAGCAGTGCAGAAAGTGAGTTTGTCTACACTAGGTCAGTTTACACAGGAACACAAACATTTAACAACAATTGGAAGCACAGACACAGTGCGTACTGTGTACTGTTTCGTCTCTCTGTCTGACAACCATGCTGAAATCAACAAGAAATTGATCTTCACGTAGCAACCAACATTGACTATAGTATGTCCAAAAGGAATTATTTATGGGTTAGCCCTGGCCTTTGATTCATGTGTGTGTGTGTGTTCTACACTTTTCTTTAAGACTTTATAAATATTATCTTATTCCTTCCAGAAGCAATTTGATTCATAACCAGAGTCATTTAAGTACCCTAGCTACATATATCTGTCTATTTTAATACCAGACCATATCTATGTTTTATGAGGATCTGGGCCAAAGGCCTGATATTAGAAGGATGCCAACCATAAAACATACTTATTAGACATCTCCACACTAACATAGACTGCTGGCAATGTTATACATTATTCAGGCTTTCACCCTTGTAAGGTGTTCGGGTCTGTGGGACCTGTTTTCAATGTTTGCTAAAAGAAAAAATATATTATTTATCATTGGCCTTGGCTCATTTTCTATGAATAACACAAAAACTAACTTACTTTCAATAACCGCATACACCCCCTGTACCTTAACCATGTACCTATGTTATTTTTGATTTCTCCTCCATCTATCTATCCATGTCCTTGATTGCCTAGCCTTTCTAGGCAAAGCCTTTGTTTCCAACACACATATTGCACACTGCCCTCTCCCCACATACACAGCACACTATCCCATCTCAGACATAATTTCACTGCACTTCTTACATCCAGTAACTATATGCATGTGACAATAAACTTACTTGTATCCTTGTACCTTAACTATGTCCTCCTCCTAACTGGGACTGATGTGTGTGTGTGTCTGTGTCTATGTGCCTGTGCGTCTCTGTGTGCGTCTGTATGTGTGCGTGTCTAAGTGTAGGTGTCTGCGGGAATGTTGCCTTTTTGCACCTGCTATTCCCATAAAAAGTTACAAAATGGTTACATTTCAACAATAAAAACAAAAACAATGCTTGAACATTTGGTTCCCAATCTACTTCCTCTGCATTAAGATAACATATGGAATGTTAAAACGGAAGCCTTGTGGGGCCAACTATGATGCTGATAATGGAACTCTCTTGAAAGGGTCTATTATAGAGTGTCCCAGTGACGCCACTTCCATTCAAAGATTCTAGAACAGAGCAAGATAGATCAGTTACGTCATAGGCATGAAGTACGCTCTGAGCCCAACAGGGCGCCATTTTGGTAAGCTCAGCGCAACATTTCATATACAGTTCCAATTCTATGAGCCCACCTGAACAGCTGTTTTTAACGTTGCCAGCTGTTTTTTTTTTACTCGGTAATGAACTGCAAGAACTGACAATGTGAAAGGCCTGATTTATCTTTTTCCAAGTTTACACTGAATAAGGAGAGGTAAATAGGCCTATTATTTAGACAGAAGTAGCTATTGCACTGGTAAATAGATCACATAAATTCCCATTGAGAGACTGTATAGCCTACTGATAAGCTAGCTAGCAGGCAAACTAACTTAGCTAACGTTATATTATCACCATTGTTTTTTTTCTACCTGTAGGCTATACCTTAACCCTTTGTTCACGGCCTGCTTAAACACAGCGCATAGGCATAGCCTAGGCTATTATTATCAATCACTAATAAGGTCAAGATTTCACTCAAGCGTCTGGTGTAACTTAAATAAATGCAAATAGTTGGCCTAGGCTAAACACAACCATGCTTGACACTAATTATTATCGTTTCCATGCAGTCAAAAACTCCCAAATTGTCCTGCTTGCCTATGTGAAATGCATATGACCACAGAAGTTCGTTTTCAAAAATCATTAGCCTATATACAGGCTGGAGCCAAATTAAAACATGTCTTTGTAAATGGCTTTGTTAATTAGGCTACGTTTAATTAAAAAGTGTTTCTTGCGTGCGTTCATTCTCTCATTCCCTCTCTAAAATGTTCCTGTTCTAGGCTGGCCAAGTGCATGAACCCAGCATCGGTGCGCGCGTCACATGAAACACAATTGAGACAATAGATTGACCATATTGTACAACTGCAACGCCTTATCATAGCCATGTTATATTCATGACATGAAAAGTGGAACTTATAGAACGAAAATGAGAAATTGCGCAGTCGGCTAAACGTTTTAAACTTGCGCAAAACTGATGAACCCAGCATCGGTGCGTCGCATAAATTAAAACACAAATTGAAGCCGCACAGCTTGACCATTGGACAATCCTACCACAAAACCTTTCCATAGGCATGGAACGTTTATGACATAACAAGTGGAATATGAACGCATTTCATCACACCTGACAAATAAACAGGGCTGTGGCCGCGATTTGACTGATTTATTGAGCTCTCAGCGCAGTGCTGACTTGCGCGTCTTTGATGAGCGTATACGAAGGAAAGCCCTCTAATCGGACGGGCAAGACTGACAAGGAGGCCAGCCCGTGGCTACGCGTAGCCTATGTCAAACAGGTGCTTTCTCTTCGACCTCCACAAATTAAGCTACAGTTAATTCCGTAGTCGTTTGAATAAGTTTGCGATTGACAACGCGACTGACAACGTTGTGATAAATAGGCATTCTAACTTTTTGCAAAGTCAACTTTGAATGCATCAATTTTGAACAAAGTTGTGTAGGCTACACCGCGCCAGTTGTAGTCTGCATGAAGTTCTTGCACAAGCCACCGTTTTGATTTCCGTAGGGGAGATGCGGGCTGAACCCGCTTGAGGGAGAGAGGTGCAGGGAGAGAATGGGTGCTCTACACAACGCACATCTCTATGAAATAATGTAGCCTAGACTAATCCATATTTTAAATATTTTAAAAACAATCATGGAAACAATGTCAATAGGCGAGACAGATATTGTGAGTAGGCCTAATGCAGGAATGGACGTTACAGTTATTTAGTAACTATAACGAATTACTGAAATTTAAATTGTAATGTGTTACCTTTAGACTACTTCGTTTCCCAATAAAGTAACGAAATTACAGTAACACGTTACCCCCAACACTGGCCTATTGAACTTTGGTGGATGATGGACCTCAGTGCCCTAGCCTAATTTACCCTCGGAAATAATTCTACATTGTCTTTATACAATATATTTAACTGGTCTAGACATGGTGTGGTCTATTGGATTTCACGTAATTTCCACATACAGCTTTACAGAATAAATATTGTTAACATGTTAGGATCAGCGCCATAGGATTCCCACGGTAGCCAGCGTCTGTGACGACACCTAAGCTTACCAAAATGGCGCCCATAGAGTCATAGAACGTACTTCAACATATCCAACGTATTCTCCTGCCAGTAATCTATCTTGCTCTGTTCTAGAATCTTTGCTTCCATTTGCCTCCATGGGACCTATCTTTCAAAAAATTTTGAACGCCAATCTATGGCGAAAAAGAAATTATTTTCTGGTCCCGGTTGACTTGTGCCTTGAATTACCCATATGATGTTTGTCAATTTTAAAGACAATTTTTCATGTAAAGACATTTGCAGTTTGTTTCGTAACTATTGAATTACAACATTGTGAAAGATTGTAATTCCAACGACTACAATCCCATCAGTCGCGCTAGTGATGTTAGCTCATTCACAGACACACTAGATTGTACAAGCATACCAGCAACAGGTCTTAATTGGGCTTTCCTTGCTGATGAAAATACCATTAGTCAGAGGATTAAACACATAAGTTGTATTCGTCCATAGACTGTACATTAGATACTGTTAAGTGACATAGCAGGCAGCAATATGCAACGTTAACTAGCATAACAGCTAATCTTTTCGTTAATTACGTTGGTGACGTACATCGTTCGAGACGAGAGATGTAGTCCACTGAGTGGATTCGCACAAAACCAACATAACTTTTGAAGTCTATCGAACAGTACTTTCTTGACGTGAAAAATTATCTTTTAAATTCAAACACATCATATGTGAAATTCGTGGCACAATTCAAACTGGACCAAAAAATAATTGTTATCTCTCCATTAACTCCCGTTCATATTTTTTTGAAAGATAGGTCCCTTGTAGCGGAAGTAAAATGGAAGTCACTGGGACACTCTATTTGGGATAAAAGAGCAACGTAGATGTCGTAACATTTCATTCAAGGTTTCTTACAGTGTCAGACAAATGCAAACTGTTTCAAATATTTAAACAACGCCATGCAGCTCTCAAATATTATGTTGAAGCTTGTGTGAGGAAGATCCCTGATGGCCAGTTCTTTGGTCAATCTAAATGTACAAGCTAGCTAATACCGTATCTTTCAACAATGCAGGCAGAAGTGAAAACAATTGAAGCATTCCTTGTGTGGGGGTGTGCACTCGATTTTTAATACAGCTCCATCTCAGCTTAAAAGGCATTTTTGCCTTTCTTTTGTGTGTTTCACTGATGTTTGTGCCCTTGAAAATACTGAACAGATCTTTTTACCTCTCACAACATGAGAATTGTGGCCATTGAATTGATATCTGTCGGTCTATCTTATCCATCTATCACTCTATCTATCTGTCCAGCTATTCATATTTAGTGCTATCTAGTGGTGAGTTTGCGTTTAAGCCTCTATGAGATTTTATGGTGCCATAAAACCAAGTGCATGTGAGGCCCTCTCAGTCACAATGTTTGTCCATTCCAGGCTACTGTAGATATGGCGCAGTAACATGGCGGACTCTGTGGAAGAGGACCCAATCCCTATGTATATGGTGAGCGCACTATCAGCTATCGGAAATGCAATGATTCATGATTGCAGGTGATTATACACTAATGAAAAACATATTTATGAATATACTGTATTGCATTTCATCTAATATATCCTCCTACTGTATCTCCTGGTACATATGTTTTTTTTCTTAGCCACATAAATGTTATCACATGTATCTTACAACCGTTTTATGTTAACTGGTAAAAATTGTAATGTTCTGTGAACCAATGTTAACTGTAAAAGTCAGTTAAGACCCTTGGAACTTGCTGGAACTCTGCTGGAAACTGTTAATGGGCATTACAGGAAAGAAACAGGCTGTATATGTTTTGCAAAAATAAATTAAAAAAAGAAACTCCACCAGCTGTTAAGGTCCTGGCAAATACCAGTGCAGCTGCAGGTTGAGTTCAGCATGTTGTCTTCTACAGGGAATCCCTCTGATCCCTTTAGGCCCTCTGTTCAAGAGAGAGAGATAGAGACAGAGAAAGAGAGAGAGGGACATGCACAGCATTCACCTCTGAGCAAGGATACAAGGATACAAGGAAGTTTATTGTCACATGCATATAGTTACTGGAAGTAAGAAATGCAGTGAAATTATGTCTGGTGTCAGCCTATTTGTGCAAAGTGGGGGGGTAAAAAGTGCAGTAGAAGAGGGGTTTAGTAGATTAAGTGGCTAGGGCTGCATAAGAAAGGTGGGGGAGGATTGGAATTGGGGGCAATAATAAGGAGCACCCAAGAGCAGTCATGGAGCAGTCAGTGGTTTCTCAGAAGGTACTTACATGTTCCTTTCCTGTCTACACTGACTACAGCTCTCTGCAGCCCCCCCCACACACACACACACATCTTTCTTTCTTTAGTGGATAATAATGGTTTTCAACTACAGCAGTAATCAGTGTCCTTGTGTTCACTTCAAACATGAAGTATGTGGAGCTAACCATGGTCCTTAAGACCAAGAGGTACAGCAGGTCAGGACAGGCATTACACAACAATACAGTCGAGGGGCCATTAAGCTTGACACGTTTTGTCATTGCGAGCATCATCTGTGACGTCAACTCAGCCTCAAGGTCCCCATTTCTCAAATTTTTGCATCTGTTTAGTGCATATTTACGATCTGATGAAGCAGCACTAACAAGGACACAGACAACAGTGATAGTAGCCTTCACTGAACGTTTGTGCATTCATACGCCAGCAAAGAGAAGATGTGGGTGATGGATTGATACAAACAGGCAGGGATAGAGAGAGAGAGAATACATAGACAGATAGACAGACATAGAAAAAAAGAGAGGGAGAGAGAGAAAGAAAGAGAGAGTAAAGGCACAGAATTGCAACTTCAGGGTTGTCAGTCAGCCGTGGCCGCTTGCCGCTTGCCGCTTCGAACCCCGACCGTAGGCGGCGGCTGAAGTGCCCTTGAGCAAGGCACCTAACCCCTCACTGCTCCCCGAGTGCCGCTGTTGTTGCAGGCAGCTCACTGCGCCGGGATTAGTGTGTGCTTCACCTCACTGTGTGTTCACTGTGTGCTGAGTGTGTTTCACTAATTCATGGATTGGGATAAATGCAGGGATCAAAAGAGTATATATACTTATACTTATACTAGTCTCCTCTCAGAGGGCACTTGCGTCGTCCTTTCTTCCTGTTCAGGAATTGTTGGTGCCCCCCCAATCCCAATCCTCCCCCACCTTTCTTATGCAGCCCTTGCCACTTAATCTACTAAACCTTTCTTCTACTGCACTTTTTACCCCCCCCCCCCCCAAAATGCACAAATAGGCTGACACCACACTGGGATGCTGGCCAGTGGTCTTACCCTCTAACACTGGACGTTCTGTGAACCAGCTGCAGGTGAGTCTGCTCTGTAAGCCCCATCTTCTTTCCCTCCCAGCTATGTACAACAGCGATGCAGTGATTCAACGGTCATAAATAATCTGACACATCAGCCAAGAGACGAGGAGAGGAGTGGAGGGAAGGAGAGAGAGAGAGAAAGAAAGAGACAGACAGAGAAAGAAAGAGACAGAGAGATAAAGACACAACAGAACACAAGCACATAGCCTGCAAGCACCAAAACAAAAGCACAACTTAGGAGCAAAAGCACAAACACAGAGCCCCTCAGAGACCGCACACCGAGGAGTGTGAAGCGCTTCTTCCTCTTTTTTTTCTCCACTCTACTTCTATTACATCTTTACTTTGAGCCTTTCTCCGCCTTCGGTAGGCAGGGAACAGACATCACTCTCCACCCCACACACACACACACACACACACACACACACAAACACACACTTATCCCAGTCTGATTCAGCAGCCCTCTGCCTATATGGAAGAAAGAAAGGCTGTTTTATTCCCACTGACTCAGAAACACAACTCCACCCTAACACAAGCTCTCCTGCTTCTCTTTAAAACCTGGTGTGAATTATTCAAGCGTGTTTACCAATGTGGATTAAACACAACCCAATGTGGGGGAAAGATTGTTTTTTTTTTATATTTTATGGATGTGTCGGTACCATCTTTTCTTTGGCTTGGTTTTGTTGATTTTGTTGTTGAAAGAGAAATGGGTTGCAATAGATACAGATACTTCTTCATTTTTGTTTATTTGTTTATTTGTTTGTATACACTCACCCATGCCATCATTGTCTACTTATTACTTGTTCAGCTCCTAACCAGTGGTGTAGTTTAGTTAGCTGTAGTGGGTATACTGTAGTCTAGTTAGTCATAGTGGATATACTGTGATCAACCCAAAATGTTAATGCGTATCCTTGCCTATTTTAAGTGGGTATACTGAGATGGTGATGCTTTTGAAGTGGGCATAGTGTGTAGCCCTGCGTATCATGTAGACTACACCACTGCTCCTAACCATCCATCCATTCATACACCCAACTATCCACCTATTTGTCTCTCTGTCTATGTGCCTGTTAGAACACCCTGATGAGATGATTCAGCTGTCTGTATTAGATGATCAGATGTGGCCCTGGTTCTGACTTTATGGTTAGTCCCACTTGCAGTCCTCTCAGCTACTTTCAGACTGAAATCTCATTTAAATCTGTCAGTGCCGTCAGAGTGCACAGTGACAGGGACACACTCATGCCTTAAAAGCACGACAGCAATTTTCAGAATTTAAACACATGCCTGTGCGCTGACGCATTTTTATTTTAGTATTGCAACTCTGACGGTCAGGTTCAGCTCATCCTCATGGACACACAAGAAAAGTGATGAACCATATGACACAAAATAATGGCAGCTAATGGTGCCTGGATTCATTTGTACAACATGACATATTCACATGGCTGTGTAAGGCCATGCTTTTTGCATACCTAAATCAGTGGAGAGTTTTCCATATTGACAAAAGCCTTTGTAATCACAGTACCCTTGTTTATGCATACAATGAACTGGAAATTCACTGTTTTCAGCTGCCATTTCAGTCCTGGGCCTCTCCTGGACCACAGGAAAATACCTGAACTCTAACTGTATTTGTCAAAGGAAAAATGATAATTTGCTTGTATTTAGTATCATTTTAAAAGTGTCCATGCTGGAAATACAACATTGTAGTTGTAGTTAATGCATATGATGTTTCTGTAACTTGGGATAATTGATGCCCTATCTGATGAGATGCACCCACACCCCCTGCTCTCAGATAAGATAGAGTCCCTGGTGATTCGGGGGTTTCCAGATGAATGCCCTCTATATGTTAAGTGATATTGGTTACATCTACCTTTATGGTTTATTGGATATTAAAGCTGCAGTTGGCAAGATTTTTTTGATCATATTCACTGAAACCGACACTATGCTCCGACAGAACAACATAAATAAGCCGGTTTTAGAAAAAAACCCGCACTTCTACCTCCACCTAGAGCCTGTTATTTGTTTTGCAAAAATCCACAGCTCCCGGTTCTTCTGGTCCAATCAGAGAAGGGATGTGTGAGATTTGACGGTCAATCACAGTCTGGTGCAGTCTGGTGCGTACTGACGAGCACAAACTTGATGAGAGGGTGCTCGGTGGTGGTAGTGGGGGAGGGGCATGAGAGTTCTAAACATTCAAAATTTTGGCTAAGTCCCCTCAATCTGTCAGACTTGCCAACTGCAGCTTTAAATTGTTAAATTCACCCTATATGTTTATTCTTGTATGCCATGCCACTACTCTGCTATAGTTGATAAACTAATTCAGATTAATCGTACATTCTTAAAACAAATGTGTTGTCCCTTTTAACACAGAGATGTGTTAAAAACAATGCAAGTTGTGTTGTTTTCAACACGTTTGTGTTAAGAGTGTAGTGTCTTGTGATATTTACCACTGCTTCACTGTTTTGTCTTAATGTTCTAATGCTCATGGTGCTTTTCCACCATGTTTGAGCCTGTGTCCATGTGTTATATTTCATTTTCATGTGTCACACATTAACAATCTCTAACCTTTGCCCTCCCCTTCCGCCAACTCTCTGTCTGTAGAATCACTGAGCCAATGAGCCACCTCTTTCTGCTGCCCCTGTTGTTCCATAGTGGAGACCCCTGCTGTGTGGAGCTACCAGACACATCAGGCTGATGGCATCTAATGGTGTCAAATAACACTGACCCCTCGACCATACAGCAAGTTAGACTCTCCTCATGGTGACAACTGACCTCAGCCGATGTATTTGACCACTTGATGGCCTTTCAGCACGCTTTGTTTGCGTGATCCTTTCAGTTCTGACTAATGATAGCTTAGGCGAACGTTCTACCAGGAAAATGCATGCGTTTACGTCACCCGTTCATACCAACCAATTGGCAGCTCATGCTCGTCTTTAAAGGATTACGGCAACGTTTTGGGAAATTAGTGTATTTACCGTCTACCAGAGTTAGATCAGAGGATACATACCCTTCTCTTCTCTGTGTCTGCAACAACCCAGTCTGACACCAGTAGCCTATTTTAGCATAGCCTAATTCACTGGATGTGGGCTACATCAGTTAGCCTTTATCTTCCTTTTAGCTAGGGGCAAATAAGATAATTTCCCCCAAAAAAGCTGAAGTGTTAGAGTGTCCCATTCACTTCGCTCCTACTTTCAGCACACAGACTCCAACCCTTTTGTTCAATAAATGACCTAGGATCTACCGAAAGCCACTACATGCTACCATGATGTGACGCCTAAGCTGACTATGGTATAATTATGTTTTAAAATATGTAATTCTTTGGGGGAGCCATGGTGCGATCTGTAGCGCCCTGATCTCATGTGGGCCCAAGAGAACATGGGCATCCTGGGTTAGTTTCCACCAGCGATCGTTTCATTTCTTGGTGTTTTAAGCCCCCAACGTTGTCTTCAAGGCAGCGCTGCCTGGAAGGCGCTAGGGTTAGGCATGGGTTAAGGTTAGGGTTAGGATTAGGTGCCTTTAAGTCAAAGGTGGCAGCGCTGCCAGGAAGACGACGTTGAGCAATCGAGCGATCGTTTCCCACCCCCAACTATCCCACCCACTCGGTTCCTGTCACTCTCAGTCATTCTATAAAATGTTCTTTGACATAAAGTTTGATAACTTCCCTATACTTTCTCCTCTCCAGTCATCCATCTTCCCCTCTCTTTTGTGTGTTTACTCTTGAGCTCGTGCCTATTTTTCTTCTTCTCTTTTCCTTTTCTGTTTTTTTTTTTTTTTTTTTTTGCTGCTGCTCCCATGATCAATACTTGAAAAACTCCTGGGATCACTAGTCTACTGAGACGACCGCACCGAAATAAATGATGAAAGGAGTGGGCCAGAGAACATTCTGCTTCTCTGCAATCAGAGAACAAGTGAAATTCTGACCAATGTAGCCTCCAATTCCAAAAAGCTCACTTCACCATGAAAGCGTGTTTTTACTGCTCATTCCCGAGGTGGTAGAATCAAAGGACCAGACCTTGTCTCCTTAATTATTTAGATCCCAGTATTGGACTTCATGTTAGCCCCTTACTTGATCTTGGCAATTTATTCGATTCCTGTTCCTTTTTCTAATTTAGTTTTTATCATTACAAAACATGTGACTCTCCTTCAGTGTATTGCCAGATAGGTGTGTATGTGTTTAAAAGTTGTTTGTCATTCTTGTGTTGAGATTATATTCAAAACTCATTACCTCATGTCAACTACATGTTTATCCTGAAAGCACAATACCTTTTGAACAAGGTTAAATTACTTCATTTGAATTAGATGTCTGAAAGAAAGTATGCACTGTTATACCTTTGATAGCAATCCTGACAGTAATCACTCATACATAATGAGTCTTTTTTGACAATTACATTGAATTATGATGAACTTTACTTTGCAAACTTACAATATTGGTCTAAGGCAGTGGTGGGCAAACTACAGCCTGCAAGCCTAATCCGGCCTGCTGAGCATTTAATTAGGTTATCATAGGCTGCTCGCTATTTTTTCCCTGTGATAGATGACATTGTGATTAGCTTTAACAGTATTTCCCACTACTGACTATTTATAAACTGTGAGAGGGCACAGCACTAGACAGGCTTTATTTGAATGGAGATGACAAAAGATCATTATGAGAATGTGTAGACACAATGCTCTTAAAGCCATGTCCCTGTCCCTGTCCCTTGAGCCATGGATGAAATGGGATCATTATGTGATCAACTGTGCCATTTTTACTCTTCATAATCATCTGATTTTGTAATTTTTCTTTGTGGTGGTGTACTATTGACTTGACACACAAGGAATCTATGATCAGTCTGTCAGTGGGGATCCAGAGACTCAGACAGGGCTTGTCAGGCTGAGATCCTGACAGGTAGGTTCTGACTGAGCGCTCTCCTGACGCTCAGGGTGTGCCATTGCCAATCGACACATTCTCTCATCTGCCCATCCAGAAAAAGCAATTTTGTTCACATAGGCAGACAGTGAGAGGACCCTGAGATGCTGACTGGCATCAAGACTGCACAGAGAAACAGGAATGCCTTGTTTATTTTAAGGAGGATTTTACAGTAAACAGATAAGTGTGTATCTTCAAGGGAAGTGTAGTTGTTAGCTGACATAGTTAACTTAGTTCTTCTCTGAAGTGTGTAATGACTGACACCATCAAATATTATTGAACTCTCAATAATGTGATCATGACATACATATTTCGATGTGATTACAACAGCATAGTGTGTCAGCTGAATGTAACTTAATTCAATTTAATAACTAGATGTACCGCAGAGTGGTACAAAATATGACCGCCACCCAGTCCAGCACATTTTTTCCACAAAAATAAATCACGCTGAAAGGCCTATATGATTCTAACTGTCTCACTAAATTGCATTAGTATGTAAGTATTAGTATAATATACATACTTTTTTGATCCTGTGAGGGAAATTTGGTCTTTGCATTTAACCCAATTGGTGAATTAGTGAAACACAAACAGCACACAGTGAACAGAAGCACACACTAATCCCGGCGCAGTGAGCTGCCTGCTACAACGGCGGCGCTCGGGGAGCAGTGCCTTGCTCAAGGGCACTTCAGCCGCGGCCCACTGGTCGGGGCTCGAACCAGCAACCCTCCGGTTACTAGTCCAGAGTGCTAACCAGTGGGCCACGGCTGCCCACTTAGCCACACTCAATTCTCACTGGTAGATGACTGGTAGACAACAAGTACCAAAACATGATTAGTTCATAGATTTCACATGTAAAATTCATTTTATACAACCCCACCCCCATCTTGCCTGTTCATAATTCTGAGAAATTCTTGTGTGCATGTGTGCGTGTACATGTTTATGTTTATGTGTGTGTGTGTGTGTGTGTGTGTGTGTGTGTTTTTGCGTGCTTGTGTGTATGCCTGCGTATGTTCCTGTGTTTGTGCATGTGCATGCATGCGTACATATGTCTACTGTGTGAGTATGTGTCATAAGTATGATTACTGTGAATGTATGTGTGTGTGTGTGTATCTGTTTATGCACATGTGTGCACATGGAATGGGTTAAGATGACCCCTGGAGGCAAACATACGGAAAAAATTGCCCTTACGGTTCTCAAGATATTCACAGAAAATTGTGTCTGCCCTACCCTCCTTTCGGGGGGGGTCCAGTCCAGCGGGGGGGCTACAGATCAAAAAACGATGGTTCCATGCTATCCATGTGGGGTTACATGCCCACCAAGTTTCGTGTACCCTGGTCTTTCAGTGTCCCGGGAATCCTTGTTGGTGTACGGTCACTAAATGTACACATAAATTATTTTATTGTAAGGCCCCCCATGAACGAAAGTTCACAAAACTTGGCATGCATTCGGAGGGTGTCATAATGATCCTACACTTTCAATTTTGTGCAGTTTTGACCATGTCAGCCAGAGATATTGTGATGAAAACACCTAATTCTTTGCTTTTTAATTTTTAACTAGGTGGCGCTATACATGAAATAAGTGGTAATGGGATGGGTTGACATGTACTCTTAAGACCAACATACAAAAAAAAGGTGGACCTCCTAGGCCCTACAGTTCTCGAGATATTCACAGAAAACTGTCTCAGGCCACCTACAGGCCAGTTGGTGTATAGTAACATAAATTAATTTATTGTGTGGCCCCCCATGATTCCATGAAACTTGTCGTGCATTCAGAGGGTATCATAATGATCCTACACTTCCAATTTCGTGCAGTTTTGACTATGTTAGGTCACAGATACCTGTGATTACAACACCTCATTTTTACTTTTTTGTGTTTAACTAGGTGGCGCTAT
>NC_063210.1:17321194-17336194 GCF_017589495.1 Alosa alosa | reverse complement strand
AATCAATTAACCACCTTCCTAACATCAAATGGGTATTTTGATTACTTTCAGTCTGGTTTTCGGGCAAATCATAGCACTGAAACACCTCTCATTAAAATTTCCAATGACATACGCCTAAACACAGATTCAGGTAAAACATCAGTCCTAGTGCTACTGGACCTTAGTGACACTGTTGATCACAATATTTTACTACACAGACTAGAACACTGGGTTGGATTTACAGGCATAGTTATCAGCTGGCTAAAATCATATCTACAAGAAAGGAGCTTCTTTGTTGCCATCGGAAACTGTACCTCAACACCAACGTCCTTGACCTGTGGTGTTCCCCAGGGGTCGATTAGGGCCACTATTATTCAACCTCTATATGCTCCCACTTGGACAAATCATCCAAAATAACTTGATTTCATATATATATATATTGTCACCAAACGACTATGGTCCTCTTGAATCTATGTGTCAGTGTATAGAACAAATCAACACCTGGATGTCTTAAAATTTTCTTCAGCTGAACAAAGAAAAAACGGAAGTAATTATATTTGGTAAAAAGGAGGAAAGACTTAGGGTTGCCACTCTCCTTGACACAAAAGGGTTGAAGGCCAAGGATACAGTTAAAAATCTTGGTGTATTAATTGACAGTGATCTAAATTTCAACAGTCACATGAAAGCAACAACTAAATCAGCTTTTTACCACCTCAAAAATATTGCCAGACTCAGAGGGCTGATGTCAAATTATGACTTAGAAAACCTCATTCATGCATTTATCTCCAGCAGGGTTGATTACTGCAATGGACTGTTCACAGGCCTTCCTAAAAAGACTATTAAACAGCTTCAGATGATACAAAATGCAGCAGCTAGGATTCTAACAAAAACTAAAAGAACTGACCACATTACTCCAATTCTTAAGTCCTTGCACTGGCTTCCAGTAAGTCACAGAATTGACTTTAAAGCTCTATTGCTTGTTTATAAATCAGTTAATGGAGCAGGGCCTAAATACCTGTCAGATATGCTTCAGCAGTACACACCTTCTCGTCCTCTCAGGTCCCAGGTGAAAAACCTGCTAGTAAAACCTACTGTTAGAACTAAACATGGTGAAGCAGCTAAGCTGCTATGCGGCTCAGCTGTGGAATCAACTTTCGGATGACATCAAAAAGGCCCCAACTGTAGCCAGTTTTAAATCTAAATCTAACTGTGCCGAGTTACAAATTCTGAATCTGCCTTGATAATTATTCTACTTTATCTTTTATTACTTGTTTTACTACTTTTGCCTTTGTTTTTGCTTACTAATTATCCTTTATTTTTTAATTATTTTACCTTGTGTTTTATGTTTTCTTTTTATTAGGATCTTTACCTTTTAACTATTCTTTGACTATATTGCCTTTCTATGCTTTTTATTTGTTATTATTGTTTGGTTTTGTTTATGTAAAGCACATTGAATGACCTCTGTGTATGAAATGCGCTATATAAATAACGGAGTGTCTATTCGTACCCCTGGTACGGTTTCAGTACTAATATCTGTTCAAATTAAAATTGAGATGGAAAAGTTGTGTTTTATTTTCATAATCTTTGTTCAGTGAACACATACAACCGTCAGTTTGTTATCTAACAGTGGATAGTGTGAAAGCAGATAGTGCAGTGGTAACAGGCAAGGGCCGGCACGTGGGAGACCGGTGTTTGATTCCTGTGTGATGTGTTTTGGCAGAGTGAGTGTGCATGTGTACCAACGTCTCTGGAGAGAAGGCGCGCAATTTGAACAAGAAATCGGTTCTCAAACGGAAGTTTTGTTTGCAACAATTAGCTAGTTCATGCACCAGGGTGTAAATAGCATGCAGTACTATAAACACCAGGGTAAGAATAGCATCCACTTCTAACTGTACATTGATGCAAACAGCATACCCTATTCAGAGTGTCTATTACACAGCTGAGCTATTCACACTCTGTTATGTAACAACAAAAAAAACATGTTGCTTGTTTAAAAAAAAAAAAATTTTACATTGTATGATCAATATGCCAGATTAAATGCACAGGGGTGCAAATAGCATACACTGATATTTGTACCAGACGAGGTACTAATAGAACACATTGCGGTGTGCACCGGGGTACGAATAGCATACATTGATATTTGTACCAGACAGGGTATTAATAGTACACATTACTGTGTGCACCGGGGTACGAATAGAATTCACTTCTTATTACACCAGGGTACGAATAGCATACACTGCTAATTGTACCAGGGGTGCAAATAGCCTTACCCTATAAATAAACTTGACTTGACTTGACTTGACATGCAGGAGTATAGGTTCACAAACCCTTTACTGATAGCCTACTTTCACTTATGGACAGGCTCACTTAATGCATCTCTGTAAACTGTATCCGTGGCTTTATAGGAAAACATAGTGCCGCATTACTACACAAAAATTATTTCTTTAGCAAAAGTAGTTCCTTTGAACATTACAATTAACTTCAACTGTAATCAGGGGAACTGGCTACACCAGATGTGATAGCGGAGCAAACGACCAGTAGACCAGTCTTCTAAAATAATTTTTACGGTCTGCAAACGGAACGCTTCAATTGGAGACATGGTGAAGCCTCACTGTCAGAGTGACAGAAAGAGAGAGAGAGTGTGTGTACTGTATGTGTAGGGTGACAGAGAGAGAGAGAGAGAGAGAGAGAGAGAGAGTGTGTGTGTATATCTGTATGTGTGTGTTTGTAAGTGTGTGTGTGGGAGGGTATGAGTTTAGGTGTGTGTGCTTGTGCATGTTTTTAATACCAAATCTGAAGCCTTCCTGTTAAATTCCAATCCCTTGTCAGATCTCCCCACGTCATCCCATTACACAGCAACCCTCCACTGATGTAGAAAATGACTCTGTGGTGGTAAAAAACATCACTTCTACAGGGGTGTTTAATCTCAGATAATGATTGGCAAGAGTGGGTATCTTTCCATCTGTTTAATCCGTTGTTTTATTTATTTCAAACAGCCAAAGAGACCCAAACAGTATTGTTCTCAGTCACCCCTGGGGGCAGCCATGGCCTACTGGTTAGCACTTCGTACTTGTAATCGGAGGGTTGCTGGCTCGAACCCTGACCAGTAGGCACGGCTGAAGTGCCCTTGAGCAATTAGTTTCACTAATTCACGGATTGGGATAAATGCAGAGACCAAATTTCCCTCACGGGATTAAAAGAGTATATACTTAAACTGTGTTAGAGTGGCAAAACAAAAATGTAATATCTCAGTTGAATCATAGTACATGTGTTACTTTTTAAAAAGCATAGGCACTATTTTTTAATAAACTAAATTCACTTAATTAATAAATTAACCTTGTTTTTAATGTACATTAAATAGACCTTATATACAGGATTACACTGAAGTGCATCTCACTGAACACGGTTTCAATAAGAGATTCAGCATGTTTTTGTAAATATCAGTTAATTTGAACTTTTAACCTTTTAAGCAGATTGCTCAAACAAGAGTGACTGCTTTGGCTTTGGGCACCCGCAGATCGAAAGACTGATAGAAGACTGGGCCCAGCTGTATGTGGGTATATTGCATTCTCTTTCCAGAGAGGTGAGCCAATGTAATACGGTGGCACACTTAGGCTGTGTGCCCTTTTGAATCGATACATAATCACACTCAAGGACGACCTTCCAAAAGGCACATGGGTTATCGGCATTGCAAAGCCTCCACATACATCTGCTATATAGTATTTTTAACTTCTCTATATATATCTCACAGATTGACAGATGCACACACACACACATACACACACACACACACACACACATACACACACACACACACACACACACACACACACACACATACACACACACATACACACACACACACACACACACACACACACACACATACACACACACATACACACACACACACACACACACACACACACACACACACACACATACACACACACACACACACACACACACACACACACACACACACACACATACACACACACACACGTCCCCTCTTTCAGCTCCATCTTTGACTCTTCCCGGCTCCTTTTTCATCTGCTCCATAGTCCAATTGAGCGATGGCACACACAGTGAAAAGGGCAGCCTGCCAGAGGCGGGCCGGCTGTGACGGAGCAGCGTATTAGGACATTAAGACACCCACTCTCCCGCGCCACAGAAATCAATCTCACATTTCCAACAGATTAGAGGCAGGCCCAAAAACAAGTGTGTGTGTGTGTGTGTGTGTGTGTGTGTGTGTGTGTGTGTGTGTGTGTGTGTGTGTGTGTGTGTGTGTGTGTGTGTGTGTGTGTGTGTGTGTGTGTATATGGTCTGTATGGTGTGTATGTGTGTGTGTGTGTGTGTGTGTGTGTGTGTGTGTGTGTGTGTGTGTGTGTGTGTGTGTGTGTGTTTGGCAGTAGGGTGGGTTGGTGAGATGGTTCATGCACAGGCATGGGAGTGGAGTTGGGATGGCAAGAACGCTGGAGGCTGGATGGAAGTAGTTGGATGGCAGAGATGCCACGGCTGAATCACAGCTTACATATTCTATCTACTAATATCTAGTTCAGGACCGCTGTTGGATCTGTCGCTGGATAGATGATACTGTCTATCACTGGATCAGAACCGATATTGGATATGACTGTGGATCATTTGGGTCTTTCTGAGAGTCTGCTACAGTCCGGTAAAGGAGCATCATAAGGTCCAAGGGCAGTCAGGGCCAAATGTGTTCCAGGGTTTTATAGCAGACTTAACCCTTTCACATGAATAATTAACTATCTGACAGAATTTTCATTTCCTTTCATTTATTAAAATGACCTTTCAGTTCATTAAAAATCTCTTTATGTAAGGAAAACTAAGCTATATCTAAACATAAGCTATACCTGACTTCATATAGAGCTTCAAATGTTTTCTTACTGACATTAATGAGATTCCAGTGCAAAAATATTTCTGTAGTGACAAGTTATTCTGTTCATGTGAAGAATGATGAACAGTTTCACCCAACTGAGAAGAGAGAGAGAGAGAGAGAGAGAGAGAGAGAGAGAGAGATCAAGGAAGAGAAAGAGAACTGGCAGACTGGTGAGAAGTTTAATTTCAAGCAAATACTGTCGAGCATTTGGAACTAGAAACACATTTTACATTACCGAGATGGAGATGGGCTCTACGGTGAGGACCAGGCAGATTGTTATTTACATGTAGATTGGATATTGAGACGCTTCCTTTTTTCCCTGGATGGGTGTAGAATTGAACCACATGGAGATTTTTCACTTCCCCTGAATAACCAAGCTATGTCAGGTGCACACACACACACACACACACACACACACACACACACACACACACACACACAAACACACACACACACACACTCACATACTTTCATAAGGTCCTTTTGGTTTAGTTTTTTATTATTATTATTCGGAGATGCCACTCTTAGCTTCAATCCAAACACCTCTCCAATCTAAAAGTAAATGACATTACTTTACTTTTCTACTCAGAAATATCTACACTGCCCCTTGTATGTCATACCGAACAAATAATCATAATGAGAAAGTAAAAATAAAAAATATCTGCCTGTGCGAGCCTTTGGTCGGTACACCATCATAGTAAATTGTAGCAGCATCACCCTTAACAAAAAATGAAAACAGCACATAATGAAGAAAAAAAAAAGCCTCACACATTCAACTCCTCCGTTTCTCCATGCTTGATGAGGTCTAAAAGAAATTGTGAGGGGAGCAGCATAAATAAGTGAGGCTTGTTGCTCAAATCACCCCTTTATTTCTTTGATCACTGAACTGTGACTGCCTCCCCATTTTCTTTCACTCCTCTGTTTATGATAATAACAAAAAATAACAAGGATTACAAGAACACAATAAATACAAAAGGGTCCTTGACTATTAAAAACACAATGAATGACAAGAGAAATGAAAGATGAGAGCAGCCTGTGAAATGGGTTGTTTTTTTTTCTGGAGAGATGAATAGAAGAGTCTAAAAGGGAAACTATTTTAGATGCTTCCTCAGCATGAGCTGTGGGTGCACACACACACATACACACACACACACACACACACACACACACGCGCGCACGCACGCACGCGCGCGCGCAGTATGGTGTGTAGTTGTCCATGCCCACAGCTCATGGTGACGTCAAGTTAGGGCACAGAGACTCATCACAGACGATATGTAAAGGCCCAATAATGTCAGTAAAACTGTGCAGCCTCAGGTCCTTCACATCAGTGTGTATGGTCGTATAGTGTGTGTGGTTGTTTATGTATGTGCGTGGTGTGTGTGTGTGTGTGTGTGTGTGTCTGTGAGTGTGTGTGTGTGTGTGTGTGTGTGTGTGTGTGTGAGTGTGTGTGAGTGTGTGTGTGTGTGTGTGTGTTTGTGGTGTGTGTGAATGTGTGGTGTGTATGCATGTGTGTGTGTGTGTGTGTGTGTGTGAGAGTGTTGGTGGTGGTTGGTGGTGCTATAACTCTGACCTGTAGCTATGATGGATGGCCAAAACCTCCGGTCCTAATCACATGTGTTTACTGAGAGAGACCATAGAGGGCCCTGGGTCTGGGCTCTGCCTCTACACAGGGTCATGGGCATGTCTACAACTAGACATCTCAAAACAGGCTTTATAGCCATCTATACAGCACACTATACATTCCATTTTAAAAAAGTGTTTTCACAAAGCAGATTAATTCACACCACTTTGCCCAAGAAAGGAGAGCAAGAGAGAGAGAGAGAGAGAGAGAGAGAGAGGGAAGAAAGAAAGAAAGAAAGAAAGAAAAATAAAGAGAGAGGGGAGGGGCGGAAGTGTTGATGATGCAGGATTCAAGCATCTGGCTCCGGACCTGAAAGGCCAAAAAAGCAGCCTCTTAGGCTAGGCAGGAGCCATGCATCATCCAGCGGCTCTGGAGTCTCCGTGAGACCGCTGCAATAAAGCAAACCTTCAACCTTTTCTTTTCTATTTCCGTGAGCCACTGCCAAGTCCAGGGCAGTGGCTGGAGCTGTGGGAGATGAGAAATGGGCCCTTGTGTCTATTTGCTCGTACATCTAATCATGGTAAACCAACTTTTCTGTGTGATGGCCTTAGGTGCTCTTAGCCTGTACAAAGAATCGTGAAGAGGCAAAGAGGTGTGAACTATCCAGTACGCCTTGAAACTATTTGCGATTGGTCGATGTGTTTGTGACCACATGTGTTGGTTTGTGACCACGTCAATACGTAGGAGGGTATTCTGGAAAAACTGATATTTTTATGCATATTTATGTGCTATATGCATTTTTTCCTCTGCGTAAACGTGGTCTTAGTGAATCAATTCCATAGCCAAGCCTAAGTAGTTTAGAAATGGCATCACAGTTTTAGGTTTCATGGTATATTTGAGAAAGAAAAAAACTTCCAGTGGCTCTAAGTAAGTCGAGCTTCTAAAGACCTCAACTAGGCTTTCCGCCAAAAGACTAGGAAATGCACTAGAGCTCACAGTGCTTAAGTCACCCTATGGGGGAAAAAAAGTCTGGGTCTCTTTAAAAACGCTTAAAGGTCATTTGCACTATGAAAGGGAACGCTATGAATGTATTTTGAAGAGCAGTGCTGAGCGGCCGAGCCCAAAGAATGATTTAATCTGTCCTTTCATTCCTGCTCTGTGCCATGAAAAACCAAATGGGGCTTCTCTGGATGGAATAAAAATGGGGAGAGGAAGAAGTAGGAGGGTGGCGTGAGGTCACATCCAACACCAGGTTTTGTTCTTTGGCATTGCAAGCGCCTCATGCTTGATCATCCTTAAGAACACAATGTGGATATTTTATTTAGTATATTTAGTATTTTAGTATTTTTTATCTTCTACTGTCTCTGTTGTGCAGTGGAGTTTTTTTTATGTCCACAACATGTTGTAAAACTTGAATAAAGTTAGGTACTAATATTTAAAATGGCAATGTATTTGTATTTAGTGTATGCCATATAAAGCTTAAGCTTGGAGCTTAAGATTTTAACATGATATAAATGGTGGAATGCATTTATACTGTATAGCGCTGTTCTACTCCTCGAGCACTTTACAGAGTAATGACTCACCATTTTCAAATGAAATCCCGTTCAAAATTCATCAGCCTCTGCATAAGTGTTGAGACGTGTGGATTTACAGTTTTTTTTTTTTTTTTATTCTTGGCCTACATCGTCTCCTTTTCTGTGTTTATATCCACAAAGTGCAGCACACAGCACAATAAAAGACCATAAATGTATGTGCCTCGTCTTCACAAAGCACTTTGGCTCAGAGTACTGCTCCACAAGTTCCACAAAAAGTTTTTGTAACTCAAAGTTTTAAAATCCTATCCACAAACCTGCTGAGACCAGGCGTTGTCCCAATAGGCCCAGATGTATGTAGGTAGGTAGGTAGGTAGGTAGGTAGGTAGGTATAGATAGATAGATAGATAGATAGATACTTTATTGATCCCCAAGATGTGCAACCCCATGTCTTTGAAGAAATAAGAAAATGGACTTAATGGAGAGTAGACAGGAAATTAGGTTACAAGTCAGAAGCGCTAACCAGTAGGCCACGGCTGTCCCTTCCCAGTAGGGAAGTGGGATCAAGAAATGACCTCAAGCAAGACTTTAACCTTGCGCCACAGCTCCCCCCAACACACAACAAACAATTACTTATTACATTACTTATAATCCCTTTTATGAGTACATGATAATAAACTACAAACAAATGGACACTGTCCATGGATGTAATGTTCTAATGGTGACCCTGTCCTTGGAGATGGCGAGTGTGCACATGATGGTGGTAGCGACAGCAGTTGGTGGGCATTGTTTTGTTATGTTAGGACCCTGTTCATGGGTTCATGAACTTTTAATGACATGTTGAGTCTGTTTAGGGAAAAAAATGACTTGAAATTGACATCTAGCGATCTAGCGATCAATATCCATGTAAAAATCAGCGAAAAAGTGAAAAGAAAAAAAAACAGGAAAGGTTAACACTATCAAACAAAACCAGAAACAACTACTACTAACTACGATATGAGACATAGCTTACATGCCAGCCGATCCAATATTTGTCATCGGATGACTGTGGTTAGTACAGAAGTGAAGGGTGGGTCTATCATGGCCCCTTTGTCAACGGATTGAGAAACTTGCTCATCATGTCTGTATTTTGTGCATCTTTCGTGTTGTTCTCATCTGATTTTTCTCCATCACATTCTTCACCATCCTCTTCTGCCAAGCTCTTTGTGCAGAGTGTAAAATCTTAACATTTCCATCTTGAGTACAGTTCTCCAAATGTGGTCTCGTCATTGAACAGAGATTCCTCCTGATGATCCATTGCCTTGTTCTGCGGACGTCCGCTGAAGGACGTTTTGCTGCTAACGTTCCGTCGAGGTCATTCAGGAAAGTTTTCTTGACAGCGCCAAGAGGTTCATGGTTAAATCTTTGGTTCCGGGAATGTCTGCAGAATGTTCTTTGAAACATGTATAAAACTCGAGCAGAGTAATAACTGTAGCCTACTAGGTGGGCACTGAGCATGCTTTGATTTTGGAGATTTATAAAAATCAGAGACTTTGTGTGTAGGAATAGCAAAGCAGCTTATTTGTATCATCAACTGAAATCTTCAAACTTCTTACACAGTTCCTCAGTTGTAAATACTTCCAAAAATCTGCTATATCTACCAGGTTAGGGTATAGAGTATTAGTCTTAGAGACTTAATTGGTCCAAAACAAGACACCAGCTCCCTCTCTATCTATATCCAACCATCCCAGACATGAGCTTCCACCACTGCAATGTTTAGCCATTTTAAACACCTCAAACACGGCTATGTGGGCAAAGCCGTGTGGTATACAATTTTTCAAGTTATTTTTTTTTTTTTGAAGTATTTTTGCCATTCCACAGAAATTATCTAATTATTTGATTGTGCTGTTTAAAGAAAGAGTCTGGAACAGGAGACTATTCTAAATTAAAGAACAAACATAGCCCACAATCATGTCTGTGTAAAATACCTAAACATAGTAGGTGGACATGGCAAATCACACTAGAGCTGCAGGATTAATAAACCTAATTGCTGAGGTCTCCTCTGACATGTGCGTATATGAGAGGGAGACCCCCAGCAGTTCCAGCAGTTTGCCAAAAAGTGCGGGTAGTTTGACATGGCCAGCCTTGGGAAGTTTCTTTACCCAGATACCCTCGATTCCTGAATGAACACTGACAAAAAGCTTTATTCACTTTTCATATCAAGCCTCCCTCAGTGTCCAAGCTTTTTCCCCATCAACTTTTCACACCACTGAAGCACATCTGAGCTAAATGTATCTCTATTTCAATGTAAAAAAAAAAAACATCTGTAAATGCCATTTAGACATTCAAACCATTTGAAATCAAACATGATACATTTGAAAAGGGGATCTAAACGGGTCTGTGTACTTTGTGTTCATTCATCATTCTATTGGAAGTGAAATGGAAAAAGAAATAAAAAACAAGTGGTATGTGACTATTTGAAGAGGGGGCAAAAACAGCTGATTTTGGCAAATAAACAAAATGATTGAAGGAACGTGACCGGTGAGAGCTTGTCTAGTTATCCAAATGAAAAAACGACTCGTTATCCCTGTTTTTTTATTTTACTTATAGAAACGGATATTGAAAAAGTGCATTTCTTTTATTATTATTGTTGGTTTTAAATGGAAAAACTAATGAACGAATCATACACGGACCCTAAATAATTTCAGTAACATCTAATTGATATTTTAGGGGGGTTTTTTTAAGTTAAGCAACAAAAAAACTAAAGCTTTACTTTACATCCATTACCACAGCAGTCACTGGCATGCAGTATCACAAGCAGGGTTTTATTTTCAATCAAGAGCAACTAAAAAACCTCTTCCATTGAAAGACATGGGGAACAGTACAGGCAATGAAAACCTAAAGGGTAGCATTATCCAGTTTGCATATTTCAGCACTTTTTCTCTCCTAGATCACAGGTATTTTCCATCCTATATGCCATTAATGCAGTTATATATGTGTGTGTTCACTTCAAACTGTTCTTTGATTGCATGCCGGCAGCACATCACATGTCCAATGTTTGTTGATGCCCTCATAGCTATTCATTAGGTAACACAGGTGTGAGTGTGTTTGTGTATGTGAGTGTGTGTGTGTGTGTGTGTGTGTGTGTGTGTGTGTGTGTGTGTGTGTGTGTGTGTGTGTGTGTGTGTGTGTGTGTGAGGGGTAGTTTGACATGGGAAGTTTTATCCACAGAGAACCTCAATGCCTGGCTGAACACTGTCAAGAAGTCCGTTTCAGTCTTCACATCAAGCCCCCTCAGTGTCCCAGCTTTTTCCCCCTCACAGCTTTTCACAAGACTGAGGCAAGTCTGAGGATAAAGTATCCCCGTTCAATATCCAACATTGATTCCCATCTTTAATCATTTAAGATGAAACATGAGATTATATGTTTGAAAAGTAAAATCTTTACAAATTGGTTGTTTTCTTGACCATTGCAGTCAAATATGAATACTTCAGTTTGTCTGTTGAAACCGTCTCCATGTACCATAGACATAATGATTTTTGGAGCCTAGTTAATGGCTAAAACAAGCTATTTACTTTGACTGTTTGCTTCTGTTTATGAAAGCACATTCAATGACCTGACTTGACCAACAAAATTGCCCCCAAAGGCTATTTGCTATTAATTTGTAAATGCATACTCTGGTCTTACTCAAAACCGGACCGATTGACATTATGGTCCCAGATGAAAATTTGAACTTGTTAATATGTTATGCTGAAGTTTCCCTTCAGGGTAACATTATCCAGTCACATATCATTTTTCAGCATATTTTCTTCCCAAGATCACAGGTACAGTGTGTGCCACTAATGAAACTATGTGTTTCACTTCAAACAATTCTTTGACTACATGCCAACAGCAAGACACCAGCACATGTCTTTTTAATGTTTGTTAGAAACTGATTACATTACATTTACCTTTGTGTGTGTGTGTGTGGGGAGGGGGGTCAGACTTTGTGTTAAAGAACAAGAAAAAGTTGCTCTTTCACTTTATCACATTAGTAAGCTAAACATGAAATACAGTATATGGCATTTGTTAGCTGGCTCTAAGATCACATTCATACAGTGCATCTACAAAACATCTTCACTCTTACTGTAATCTGGGTTGTTTATTTAGATTACAGAATCTAAATAAAATACATCAGTTTGCAATATGTTTCACACTTATTGCCTTTTCCGTTTCTTTTGTAGCGCAGTGCAATACAGAATGCTTTTCAATAAAACTCCACCTTTAATACAGAGCACATATTGGCTGGATTTGTTAAATGTGTAGACCTTCACCAGAACTATTTGCCGAGTCCAGCGATCAGGAAGCAAATGTCAGAAACATTTTTGGATGACATTAATGGGAGCTATTCTGTGTTTTCTCTCTCTCTCTTTCTCTCTCTCTGCTTTTTCACTCTTGTACTTTTTCAATTCCAATCTCATTCCCCAGCATTTTGCACAGTCTGCTGTGCAGAGCCTGGCCCTGAGCCCCCCGAAGCCCTGATTTATGGCCCAACAGCAGACACTATCACTGCACAAAGTGATTATGTCAAGCGACTTTGTGTAAGTATTAACCTACACAGGGCGAGTCCTATACCTCAGAGTCTTTCCCAGGCAAGAGACGAAGCTTAGGCAGAACTGATAGCTATCAGTTAGCAACAGAAACTAGGTACAAACCCAGTGTCAATAATATAGGCCAGGCTACATGCACTATGCTTTAAGTAGAACTGCTATAATTTGGTCAGGATTTTTATCACTGTGCCTTTATTGCTTTCTAACTGCTGATATTAATCATAGTCGACTGAGTTGCAGAAAAATGGTGATTTAAATGTAAATGTCAGAATTATACAACAGCTAAAGTAGGTAGTAAAGTAGTATTTATTTAATTTCTGATTGGACAAGAGGCATTCCAGAGTGGGGATATTCCAGGACATCCCTACTTAGACTCTTCACCTGTAGTAATCACTTTGACGAGAAAGTTCCGTTCAAAAGGAGAGTAGCAATTTTACAACGTAACGTAAATTTTCTTACGTTCTTGAATTTCCCCTGGGGATCTATAAAGTATCTATCTATCTATCTATCTGTCTATCTATCTATCTATTTATCTATCTATCTATCTATCTATCTATCTATCTATCTGTCTAACATTTAACAGTTATCGAATGAGAAAATGGAGTAGGCTGAATGTACAATTTAGCATGTGACATATAGACAAGCAAGTAGACTGTACAAATTAGTGCACACTCTCTCACTGAACTTGGCTCTTGAGTGAAATGTTGTGTTGCTTGGCAACAGGAGGCATCAAGACTAAGATTTTGGGGGGCAGAGTATGGACCAATAAATATCTGAATAAATGATAGAAAACACAATTTGATGTTTTTAAACTTGATCAGTAAGTAGAACTGTTGGGGTTGGTAAAGGATATACCTAAGGCTTTGGTTGTCTGTGATAATATTGGCTGGCAGGCTATATCCCAAAGATTACATCAAAGTGCTTTGAATAAAAGAAAAAAGTTTAAAAGCATAACAGGAATAAATCTATGGCTGTAATAGGGCTGTCTCATATGGAGGAATTCTGAGCACTTAATGCAAATTAATTCCTGTATAAATTATTACCCGACAAGAGGTGGTGATCGCAGCAGTAAACAACCTCTCCTCGGCTGAAAAGGGTGTGAAAAAAGGCTTACAAACAAAACACAAAACATAATTTCAACTGGATGTGCCTCAACACCTTTTACATCTTTTGTTATTGGTATGTGACTGCTTCCAGCACCCAATAATGTGATTAACATTCTGCATTAACAACTCTAATGATGTTTAACCATGTTTACATCTTTGTTTGACATTTTTTTGTTGTTGGAGTTTCGGTTGGTGTGGTTATTTTGTTTGTTTGTGTGTAGACTTTTCAAGAAACAGACAAAATACCAGCTACGTACGCTTATCAGAAGGTTATCAGGTACCAGATGACTTACTAACAAACCCGAGTGGACACTGATGCATACACGGTCTGTGGTATTTTAAGTGATTACTGTTTCGTTGTGTAATCATGTTAACAGCTGCCTATGTGTTTTTGGTTGGTGTTTAACTGCCTCTTGCACTCAATACGGCCATGTGGGGTTCATTAAAGATTTACTTGACTACGGCTGAACAATCACTGAATGCCCTTCCGTAATTTGTTAGTCTGGATGACACTCTACCCCATCGGAGTTATTTTGGGAAACCTCCTTGTTCAGGATGTGTCATGGAGCCCCTCACGGGATGTTAGCGGCTAAGAAAAGAGGGGGTTTGACCTGCTTTGTAACCTCTGTTTGACCCCCAGAGAGACAGAGACCTGAGAGGAAGACCTGTTTTCGGAGTCTGCGGCTAAACTGGGAATGAGGGGGCTGCTACTTAATACTTTGGTTCTGGTGTCTCTGAAGTGACTTTCTTGACAAGTGCAGGTGACCTAATCAACTTTTTGCCCTCTCTCATTTTAGTCTCTGTCTCTTCTTTTCCCTCCTTCTCTCTCTCTCTCTCCCTCCCTCTCTCATACTCTCTCCCTCCCTTTGTGGGACTTGTGGGTTTTCCCTTAGCGACATCTTCACTGCTAATCAAATTCGACCACCTAATGGCGTCTCCATGTCTTACTACCCACAGCATAAAAAAGTAATGACATTCTGCCACATCTCCATCTGAATGGCCAGCTCTCTGCCGTTCCCCTCATAGATGATGAACACGTCTTTGGGGCTGGAAGCCGCAGCACATGTGCCTGACAGAACCATCTCATGTTACATCACCGTGACATTGTAATTCTGATTCATTTATTTATAAAATGGTTAATCGTGTCCACTCCCACGACTGATCTCAAAAGAAGAAGTCCCCTTGAGAGCATTGACTTCCACTCACTCACTGACATCCCACAAAATCTTTTTTTGCAGGGTGGGATGTCTGCAGTGCACTCTGTCTGAACTAGTCTGAATCTATCTAAATTATATATATTGCAAAATCTAATATATGGCACAGTGTATTGGTGAGAAACTTCATCATCCCCTCT
>NC_063210.1:17203694-17316194 GCF_017589495.1 Alosa alosa | reverse complement strand
GTTCCCACAGCCCTATGTTCCCACAGCTCTATGTTCCCACAGCCCTATGTTCCCACAGCCCTACAGTATGTTCCCACAGCCCTATGTTCCCACAGCTCTATGTTCCCACAGCCCTATGTTCCCACAGCCCTATGTTCCCACATTTCCTAGAGTTAGGGCTAGGGCTGATACACATTTATGAAAAAGGAAATGTGGGAACATAGGGCCAAATTTTGGGCTTTCATGGTTGCTTCACACAACTGGAACAGAGACTGTGTGTCTCCCTAGAGAACCTGAGTGGAGCACCAGAGAGGGACAGGTGAGAGCAGGGTTGATGTTCAGACACACACACACACACACACACACATGTTCAGAGGCTTCTGAGAGATCTGTCCTTCTGTGTCTCACCTGCAGGAAAATGTGAACCCAAGAAAAAGAGGGAGCAAAGGCATTCAGTTCGAAGGGAACTACACAGTGCACTGGAAGCAAGGGAACAAAGCTATATCACTTCCCCGGGAGTTTTCCCTCCAGAGACAACTGTCAACTGACGTGTGAGCACGAACATTCCACTGTTGCCAACTTATTGGCTTGAATATGAATCATTTTATCCTCCGTTACTACCAAGTTTCAACATTATAGGCTACAGTCAGGAGAGACCTGTTGAAATGCTGACAGTCTAACTGAAAATGCAAGTAAAGTCTGGTCACACTTTAGGTTACTGGTAAGCATAGTGCACAGTGCACAATGAGAAATTCACTTTAGAATTGTTTATTGTTAAAGGATTGAAACTCTGTTTGGATAATGTGTCAGCTAAGAACGTACTACTACACCATCAATTTAGTATGTTCTTTATGTATGCGAGCGAGTAGTAGGCATACAATTCGGATGCACTAAGCAGCCATCTTGCCTGTCCTTTAATCCCAGATGTTTACATGTGATGCACCCCCACACATGACACACTCAACGAAAAATTAAAGTCACCTCAGAGAACTTATATTTACAGAGCGCGGTCATCCGTCTTATTGTACTATGATTGAATGTAATTGGAGAATGTCCTACACACCGATAATGGAAACTTGCTTAACGCTAGATTGTTGTAGTATATTGAACAACTAGGCTATACAACTACAGATGAACAGTTTAGCCTAGGCTAGGCCTGCATATCGTAAGTCATGTTGGACTGTCTCTATGGTGACAACCAAAGATTCTAGAATAGAGCTCCGCTCTGGAATCTTTGGTGACAACCACCAACACTACTGTATGACTATGTTGTGATTCATTAGGCCACTGCTTTCGCCCAGGTAGAGGTGGTTATGACTTTTACACACACATTCACACACAAACACTTTGAAACTTTGAATTGGCTCTGCAGGTCAGTCTGGAAAGGACCACACTATCATTGATCCTATTTCTGACTCACCAGAAAACAATCCACCCAATCACAATTATGTGCATTCAACACAACCAATGGCTGTGCTGATGGCAACAGTGTTAGACAGATATGGACTCTTTGGAATTGAGTAAACAATTGCATTGAAAACCTTGCTGCACTTCTGAAATGATTTTGGTAAGCGTTTAATGCACCAATTTAAGTTTAATTTGTCCGCTGGAAGTTTGGAAATGAGCATCAATGGGATCCTGTCCAGGCAGACCTGCAGAGCAAATTCAAATTTGCTAACAGGTTCATCTGGGTTTACCCAGGCTAATGTACCTATAGATGTTACCCACATTGCATTATTGTTATAAAGCAATACAATGAAATACACTGATTTTGTGGTGTGTGTGTGTGTGTGTGTGTGTGTGTGTTTGTTTGTTTGTTTGTGTGTGTGTGTGTGTGTGTGTGTGTGTGTGTGTGTGTGTGTGTGTGTGTTTTGTGTGCAAACTAACAAAGCAAACATAATTCCACAGTAAAGCAGAGGGGCAGGTTCAAAAATAGCTGGATAGGCAACTGGGATGGACAAACACACACACACACACACACACACACACACACTCTCTCTATATATATATATATAATAGATCACAAACCTCTCCACAAGATGTGCTGCCTTATTGTATTTAACTCAGGCTTTTAAGGGCCATGGCTTCTAACAGGCAGTAACAAACTTTTTGAACCCGGCATTTGCTGAATAAACACTGCTGTCTAGACCAGGTCACAACCTCCTTTTACTCGACTGTCGGTCCAGCAGACATCCCATTAAGCACTACCTGCTGAACGCAGCCTTACTGATGTCAGCTAGCGGCTGCCAATCACTGCGCATTTATTCGAGAAGATCTCGGGGGACACTGGATATATAGTGGTGTTGGAGTTGAAAACATCTTTCTCCAGAGGCACAAAGTGTCCCTCTCTCGGGCATGCTGCTCTCACATAGTCTCTCTGTCTCTCTCCCTGTCTCTAACTTTCATCCCTTTCTTGAGCCCTCTACAGCTTTGAAATAATACCTCTCCTTGAGACTGATGTACGCATATTGGAGTGTGCAGCACATACAGTACACACACAAAACAATTTGCCTAAGTCTGCCTAAAACACATACCTGACCTAATCTAACCATAATTTGTGGCACTCATAAAAGGAATCATGGATGACCCGATGTCACGCCACAGATATGACGCCATTTTGAACATACCATACCATTTGTGTGAACGCGTTAGAAAGCCTCTCCCACACACACACACACACTTTCTTTCTCACTCTCATTAAACTTTGACAAATCCTTTGTTCTGACAGTAAGCGGGAGGTGATCAGAAGAGATCCCAGACAAGAATCAGGAGTGTTGAGAGGGTGCGAAAGTGCTAACGTGACATCTGAAATGCTCCACACCTACAAAGAGATAATTGCCTTAACATTTCAAAGTGCCCCCTCTATATGTTATAGGCTATGGATTATTTGATATATTCCATACATCATCACATCTGCTCATAGTATTGTTTAACATGATTGTGTGCATATGTACACGGGGGTGTAGTGGTACAATAAGAGGTGAGTAAACTATGAATTCTGTGATCACGGTAAGATGGACTGCGCCATGCGGTATTGGATTTTTAGAAAAGGCATTCAGAACATGTTTGATGATGGTGGAGGTTATTGCCCAGTGTTTATAAGAATACCAGTGGTATTAAATGGTTCCTAGTCTTGATGAGTGTACATATTGTGAATGTGGATAATACAGTGTGATTTTTGAATGTTAAAAGTTACAATTGGTGAACAAACTTTGTTGAGAGATGGATAAACTCTATTTCTGAAATGTCAGAGGTGGCTAAACTGTGTTTACTTGCGATTAGCCTCCACTACAGCCCTGTGTACATGGTTGTGTACTGTATGAACTGTAAGTGCCACATATATCAGAACAGAATATCACCCCAGAAGAAAAATAATAAAAAGAGACACTGTCCACCCAGGTGAAAGGGAGATATCAAATAAAAACTCATGCATGATTCATGGCTATAGTCTTTGAGAGTGTGCTTTTAAGGCAATCAGACTCTTTCAGGCCCTTTGGAATTAATCTGTGAGGTCAGAGATAAGACACATCTAATGAAGTGAACAGACAAGCCGGTGGGTGAACTGTAGTGGTTTTGTCTGGATGAAGGACCTCTAAAATCCAATGGTAAAATTTCCCCTAGACAGACACTTGATACTTACACAATCATTGAACCCGTAGACAGGGTCATACTGTAAGTGTTTGAATTTAGAACAATTCACCCGGTCTCTTGATCTGAATATTTTTGGCTATGGCTTGCATAGGTTAGTCTCTCTCTGTATGATCCAGTGTGTCTCCTCAAGACTCTATTATAGAAAAACTTCAATTACATTATGTCTTTGTCATTTACAGTTTTTCTCAGTGGCTCTGGTGCTTTCTCGAATCGTCATTAATGTTTGCACAACAGTAAGAGTTTTTCTCAAAACAATTAGTGCAAACTGCACGGTGGATTACCTGCAAAAGCACGTAATTTGCTCAAAATACTTGGTTTATGTCTCAAAACAAATATTTACGCCAATCAACATGTCTGTACAACAAGTCCTTGCACCACTGGTTTACAAACAAGACAGTCAAAATGCTTAGTCATGTTTTCTTTATAACAGTTTACTCGGCAATAATTTTGTTATGCAAACTATGGGTAAGGTTTCGATGACAATGATTGAACATGTGACATCAATTTCAGCTGTACAATGTTACACATTACTGTATATAGGAGATTGTAGGATATAGGATTCATACAGTATATGTTTACAATGCTGTTTGCTTTGCACTTTGTTGGCAGTCACTGATGATGGCAATATAATTTAATATCTGATTTATTAATCACCACTATGTGGATACTGTTTTTAGAAATGATTTAGATTAAGTGTTAGTATCATTTGTAATTTTGTTATTTGTATTTTAGTATATTTTTATATATTGTATTAAGTGTTAGTATAATTTGTATTTTAGTATATTTAGCACATCCTTTATCTTCTACTGTCCTTACTGCTTAGTTGTGTTTTATATTATATACTTTAATTACTCTTCTGCTGTTAAATAATGTGTTTGTGCTGTATGTATGCTGCTGAGACCTTGAATTTCCCCTGGGGATCAATAAAGTATCTATCTATCTATCTATCTATCTATCTATCTGTCTAATGCATATTGACCAACATGGCATAATGTATTGATAATGTAAAAAAACAGCTAATTGTACACATTGCATGGATATGCCAATGCATTTGCTGTATAACCAAAATAATGAGAAATTGCTTTTATGATGAAGTATCAAGATTATGTGGAAAATGAACTAGTAATTTTGAGAATTTCAATTCTGATCAGAGAAATGCACCAAAGTGAACAGGAAAAAACTGTAAAGGACAAGAAATGTCACTTTCATTCGAGTTTCACTTTCATTCATGAAGTCATATACAGTAAATAAACCAGGGGTGCAGGAGGCACGGGGGACGTGGGGGATATGTCCCCCGCAGTGCTGAAGAGACGCCCATCGTCCCCCTCACTTTTGATAAGAAAAAAAAGCCTTGTAGGTACGCTAAATAAATAAAAAAAAATCCCCATTAACAGCATCACATCACTAACCACAGACATCTACAGTACTGTAAGACTGCACAATCTCATTTTCACTCTGTTGGATATCTGAAGCCAGTTTGTCTACCAACAACCATCATTAGAGATGCGTTTCGTTTGGAGCGGCATACTGGTATATCATAAGCATAACATTTTCAGTTTGGTTTGGGATCTAATTTACTTTTGGACTGTTTGATTATATTGCTAAATGTTGGGACTGATGGGCACTGAACTCTGGGAGATATTTGATGGTTCACTGTTATGTTTCATGCAGTTGAAAAAGTGTTGAGATTTCCACCGCTGTTTATTGCGAGACAAGGCAGCCATTCATTGAATAGGGGTTGTGCTGTAATAGAAACCGTTATTGTTTAATTATGCATGATTTAGTAGGCTAATTTTTATTAAATTCGTAGGCTGGAATGCCTTGAGTCACGCAACAGTTGTGTTTAAATGTAGTAGGCTTCAGCCTCTGGCAATTAGCTCGAAAGGGGTGGCAAGACAATGAGCTTGAGAATGTGTGTTGTAGACCCATGGTAGGAAAACGACTTTATTAATCCAACCAACAATATAATAAAATATTAAGAAGAGGTGTTATTGTGACTTAAATCGAAGCAATGTCTTCTAGTGCTGGTGGACTGATGGCAATTGTCCCGGGCATAATTTGAGGATTTATGGTAGCCTATCTCCTGCTCAACATGACATTAGCTGTTATGTTTATTGATAACAAACTCAACTAGCCTACTGATCAACTCGTTTTCACTAGCCTAACTATAAAATACAAGTCTATTAGGCCTACCCAAAGTTTTTGTTCTAAGACATTTATTTCAAACATAACTTCAAGACACAAATTGGATACTTCAGTTATCTTGGTGCATAAATCCCAGAGAGTAGGCTACCACACCCCAGAGTGATGGGCCTTTTTCTTACGCGTTCAGTATGGGGTATAAACAAGCTGAGAATTTAGCGGTGTCACGTCTGCCTGTCACAGACATGGGGAGCTCTTTGAAGCTTGGGATAATGTGGTACAGTTACTACAGTAACAGTATTTTATCGTACTTCTTATGTAATATTTTTGTTTTTTCAATTTTATAAATGCTTTGTTTAAATGCTGTTGGAACAAATAGTTGTTGATTATAAAGGCAACTTTCTGTTGCAATTTTCTGTGTGTTCTGGACTGGTAACTTGTTAAACCAACATGTTCTAACATTGCATAAATATTAACTGCAGACACATAGTGGAGAGTTGATTTGGTTTATTCCAGACAATTTAGGTACTGTAGGCCTATCTAGGCTAGGCTATTTGATCATGTAGTCTATGTTTGGATCATAGGCATGATGATTCATTCATGGCTTCATAAAATATCAACATCATGTTGCTTTTAGAGTATTCGAGTATTAGATTTAGTAGTGTAAAATAAATCTAAAAAAAATAAATAAAAGTAGAATTGCACATAGCAAGAAGCTGGTCTGAGGGCAGCAGTGATGTAGTACTCGAGTCCGGTCTCGAGACCGATTTCTGCTTTCTCGGACTCGACTCGGACTTGTTCCTTCAAAGACTCGGTCTTGACTCGGTCTCGGACCACAGTGGGAGAAGGACTCGTAATTTCAGACCGAGTCCTCGAGACCAACGCATTTTTTTATGTTCATATAAAAAAAAAAATCAAAATGAAATTTCACGGCGGCCACGTCTTTGCCCCTTGTTGGTCTTGGTGCCCCCTTCTTTCAATATTCTGCTTTGTGTCTGTTAAATAGCGATTTTTATTTAGCCTATAGCCTGTCAAAATAATCTTAGCATCACAGCGCAAACTAATTCAGTCTTACACAGTGGAGAAAATGACAGCGCATGGCAAGACCGAAAGTGCGTCCAAAATCACCCATTCTTCTCCGTTGAAATACTCGCAATCGCAAAGCCTACTCATCACACAGGCACATGTATCACATCACATGAAAGAACTTTTTCTCAGCTTTTAAACAGCCGCTAATTGCTGTGGTGAACGGTTCGCGAATAATATAATTACATTTAATCATAACGTCTACATAAGGTGCTAGACCCATCTCTCTACCCATTCATCTCGGTGGAATACTTCACGAACCCTTCGTTCAACACATGACAAACCATATATCAGAATAAACAGCAGACCTTGCCGAACACAAAGGTGTAAAGCAGTCCCCTGTACAATAAGCCGTTCCAGAGTATTCCGGTTAAATTAAAAATGTAATCTGCAGCAAGGTCTACATTCATGTCTCCAACTTTGGTCTTTAGGTTTCAAAATGTGTTTAAATCGTTCTTCATGATTTCATAACAGGCCAAATACAAAATAAATGTTACAAATATTGCCTAGATATAGGTAAATATTAAAATCAGAGGATATACAGCTGAGTAAGAGTTTGTGAAAGGAGTCTTAATGATCAAAAAATGCTAAGCATGCATCTAGGTTGCATCAGTTTCTTAAAGCTGAGCTGTGCTTAAATTGTTCAATACATGATTCCATAACAGGCCAAATATAAAATAAATATAAATATTAAATATAGCCTAGATATCTAAATATTAGATGATCAGTTCTATGTAATATGTCATGTTTCATGTTTTTGTAATGTTTCATACAGTGATTCAGGTCTACTGCTGTGAATAGGCTAAATACAACTTTGATTATTTTTATAGCCTACTACTGTATAGTTAACTTTGGCCTTGGTGCCCTGACATGTGGCCTTTGTGCCCCCACCAAATATGCCCAACTGAAGGCCAAGTGGCCTTGCCCCCTAAAATGGTGAAATTCAAGCCTGGGCCTAACTGTTGATTATTAATTGGGGTGATATTAAATCAAGAATATGAAAACTGACATGTTTTTTTTATGGTCTTGGTCTCGACTTCGGTCTCGACTCCTAAAGGACTTCGGTCTCGACTCAGACTTGCTTCCTTAAAGACTTCGGTCTTGACTCTGACTTCGACTGTATTTGAAAACCAACGGACTCGGACTCGACTTCGGTCTTGACTTCGGTCTCTCGACCACAGTGGGAAAAGGACTCGTAATTTCAGACCGAGTCCTCGAGAGACCAACGATTTTTTTTTATGTTCATATAAAAAAAAAAAAAATGAAATTTCACGGCAGCCACGTCTTTGCCCCTTGTTGGTCTTGGTGCCCCTTCTTTCAATATTCTGCTTTTGTGTCTGTTAAATGGCGATTTTTATTTAGCCTATAGCCTGTCAAAATAATCTTAGCATCACAGCGCAAACTAATTCAGTCTTACACAGTGGAGAAATGACAGCCGCTGCTGGCAAGACCAAGAGGTTACTCCAAAATCACCCATTCTTCTCCGTTGAAATACTCGCAATGCAAAGCCTACTCATCACACAGGCACATGTATCATCATCACATGAAAGAACTTTTTTTCTCGGCTTTTAAACAAGCCGCTAATTGCTGTGGTGAGCGGTTCCATGAATAATATAATTACATTTAATCATAACGTCTACATAAGGTGCTAGACCCATCTCTCTACCCATTCATCTCGGTGGAATACTTCACGAACCCTTCGTTCAACACATGACAAACCATATATCAGAATAAACAACAGACCTTGCCGAACACAAGGTGTAAAACAGTCCCCTGTACAATAAACCGTTCCAGAGTATTCCCACGGTTAAATTAAAAATGTAATCTGCAGCAAGGTCTACATTCATGTCTCCAACTTTGGTCTTTAGGTTTCAAAATGTGTTTTAAATCGTTCTTCATGATTTCATAACAGGCCAAATACAAAATAAATGTTACAAATATTGCCTAGATATAGGTAAATATCCAAATCAGAGGATATACAGCTGAGTAAGAGTTTGTGAAAGGAGTCTTAATGATCAAAAATGCTAAGCATGCATCTAGGTTGCATCCAGTTTCTTAAAGCTGAGCTGTGCTTAAATTGTTCAATACATGATTCCATAACAGGCCAAATATAAAATAAATATAAATATTAAATATAGCCTAGATATCTAAATATTAGATGATCAGTTCTATGTAATATGTCATGTTTCATGTTTTTGTAATGTTTCATACAGTGATTCAGGTCTACTGCTGTGAATAGGCTAAATACAACTTTGATTATTTTTTATAGCCTACTACTGTATAGTTAACTTTTGGCCTTGGTGCCCATGACATGTGGCCTTTGTGCCCCCCCACCAAATATGCCCAACTGAAGGCCAAAGTGGCCTTGCCCTAAAAAATGGTGAAATTCCAAGCCTGGGCCTAACTGTTGATTATTAATGGGGTGATATTAAATCAAGAATATGAAAACTGACATGTTTTATGGTCTTGGTCTCGACTTCGGTCTCGACTCTAAAGGACTTCGGTCTCGACTCAGACTTGCTTCCTTAAAGACTTCGGTCTTGACTCTGACTTCTGACTGTATTTGAAAACCAACGGACTCGGACTCGACTCGGTCTCGACTCGGTCTCGACCCTTCAAAGACTCGGTCTTGTCTCGGACTCGGCATAGGCGGTCTCGTCCCCATCACTAGAGGACAGATCTGGCGTTGTGCTCATCTCACAGTTTTGACCATTTTTATCAAAAAATATTTTGAAAACAATCAATGGTATTATCTTAATATTCTGGCAAGTTTAAAATATGATGGTCGAAAGTGGGCCAGAGGTGGCGATCCGATATCTGGAAATCTGATCTCACTATGGGTTTGTGTCCACAATTGGTCCCCCTCACTTTCAAAATATCTCCTGCGCCCCTGATATAAACTGTCAATGCTATTTCAGGGAATATAGTATAGGTTGATATATGATTCATATTATAGTGAAGACTTTTCTTGTCTATCATTATTCTTGACTCACCTTGCTGATTGTGATCTGTATTTTCAAGCTGACTGTCGGGCACCCTCCTGTATCTCAGCTGACATCTGCAACCTCTCTCTTTCTCTTTCTTTCTCTCTTCATGTCTCTTTCTCTCTTTCTCTCCATTTCCCCAGCACCCCATCCAGTATCTAGTGCCCTGCTGCTTCCTGCTGCCACATATTTGTCTCCATCTGACTGTCGGAAACATTCCCTGTCACCGCGCAGTTTCCAAAATTGTCGGTCTGGCTTTCACTGCCTGATGGCCAAAACTGAAATGACCTCGCCGCCCCCCCATTCACCCCACAGTATTAAACCGCACAATCACTCTCTCTTCTTTGGGCCCTGTGGTCAGTGTCACAGATGATACTGCAATAATGATTTGGCTGCAAAAGAGAAGTCTGCTGTTGACACAGGCAGTGGCCAGTCACCCCAGGCTCTCTGAGTTGCTGCAGTAGAGATGTAATGGAGTCCGACGCAATGACTGACTGGCTGGCAGCACCCATATTAGATGTTTCTAACAGCTAACAGCATGTACTCTGTAGCATTGACTAGTGCAGTGGCAATAATCGCATTACCGCGGTCATGTGATGCCTACCGTGGGGTGGAGAGTTCAAAGATACAGCACACACATCCATGTCTGATGAAGGGCGAGGGCCCAAAACGTCACACGTGGTGATATACCATTAAAAAAAAAAAAACGCTAAGGAGCAGATCCTAATGTGCGTACTCATCGTTCTTATCTATACTGTGGAGTGGAGCTCATTATCATCATCACCGGTATTTAAATAAATTAATAATTAATTCAATGCCCCAGCTGTGGCGCAACTGGCTGGGGCACCTGCACCGTACGCCGGCGACCCAGGTTCGATTCCCGCCCCGTGGTCCTTTCCGGATGCCTCCCCGACTCTCTCCCACTCACTTCCTGTCTATCTCCACTGTCCTATCAAATTAAAGGCTAAAAAGCCGGGGGGAAAAAATCTATTCAAAATAATAAAAATTTTTGCTTGTACTAGTACCAGGCAAATGTTAAGTCACCAATTTGGTCACATTTTGGTTTTGAGCCAGATGGGGCAGCCAGCTAATTTGAATGAGGCAATATGGCGCTTCTGTCAGAAAAAGATACCAGCCTCGCGCGGAAATACCTCTAATCTAAAGTCACATCTTAGAATGAATCACCCTGCAACATTGTTTGCTCTTGCGAGCAGCACACTTGCCTCAGGAGAAGATAGGCCTACAACCTAAGGCCAGAAACGAAGAGTCTCCAAGTCCTTTTCAAGAGGTGTGTAGTACCAACGTGACAGCAACCAGTGCTGAACACCACAATCAATGGTGCCATTTCATCTGTTGAGAATACAGCCTTCAAAGCAAGGCTACAGGCTTTTGATAAACAATATGCACTTCCTGACCGAATGTACTCCTCTCAAACTGCAACCCCAAACATTTATTTAAAAGTGAAGGACAGCATAACGCTGAAATAAGATATTCGTGATAAAATAATGCAGAAATAAGACTTTTATGTCCGTTTAACCTTCATGAATTGTCCTTTTAACCATTGAAACCGCAGGAATATGTTGATTTTTCACAGCGGTAAGAACAAAATCCATACCGTCACAGCCTTCGCATTTGCACTGGCTCTGCAAACGTGCCATGCGCGTCTTGATCTATATTTGACAGGTGAAAAAGACAAAACTGGAGATAAGACTTTTGCTACATGCAGACCAACTCCCATTCATTACCTTGTGAGACTCAAATCAATGCTGACATCTGTTTGAGCTCTCTGTCAGTTATCTCATGAGATCTTCCTGATGGACAATCACATTTCAACTAAAAGACAGAGAGCTAAAAGCAAGTGTTACCTGGCTAACTGTAGCCATCAATTTTTTTTTCTTTCAACACATGGCACTTTGCAGTTTGCACATGTTTTGTGTGTGCTTCTCTCACCTTCAGGTGCTCGTGTCCGTCACTTTGGTCTAGCTGAAGACTGTGCTTCTGTGATCAGTCCCCTTGGCAGGGGAGTCCAGATTGATCCAGCTGTCTTTCCTGATGTCCTTTGGTACTGCTAGCCAGAGCCATAGATGTGCCACAAAACTGAAACCACAAAGACAGGTTAGCCAGCCCCAGGGGCCTTACACACACACAGGCATGCACACTCACACAATACATTCACACACCAACACACACACACACACACACACACACACACACACACACAAACTCTTCTCATCTCCACAGTAACTCCTGGGGAGTTGTACATCTGAAGCTGAGTAGACCATAACTGCCTCCTGCCCCTGATGGCTCACTGAAGTGGGCTTGATTACATCCCCCTGCTGTTTACTTGTGGCGGCCCTGGACATCACATCACAGGCAAACTCACTTACAGCCGTCTGATTAGGTTTGTTATTTCTCAAGGACACCTGTTGAGAGTGAGATGCATCTTTGACGGTAGACAGACACAAGGCAGCCAGACCCGGGCGATAACAGTTATATATATTTTTTTAACAGTAATATTTTTCCAATTTCTGGAATTGGTATTGGATTTTTTTTTATGGCATCACATCGTATCACAATACTGTGACATAACACAAAGAAACCAAGAGATTGATATTGCATATTTACTGTGCTTTCTGATCCTGGATAACAAACAACAGTGTTATCCCCCTAAAATTCAAAAATGGATTTGTTTGTTTGCGGGGATCAATTCAGTAACTTGCTCTTTGTTACTCTCAAGTTTACCTTTCTATGTGAACGCTTAAATAACAAAATAAAATTAAAAAAAATGCACTCAGTCTTCCCCCTACTGTATATTCTACATACTACTCCAGCTGATCAATCCGGAGCTTCAGGAGTGTAACAGCAGTCATCTCGTGCAGTAGCTTTACAGTGAGTGAGTCTCCCTGCTAGTATCTTACAGTAAAGAGATGGGCTGGCTACAGGTGTTGTTAGCTTCCATGCAGTTTAGCATCCTTGATAGTGCACCTTCCTCCCAAACCAAGGTGCTTGCTTGCAGGTTTTAGCCCAGGGCTGTAGGTTTGTAGGTTTGAGTCCAGGGGCTGAACTGTGTAGTCAGCACAATGCAGGCCACACCAGGATGAGAGAAGAATCAGTTTTATTAGTTGTTCAGCTCACATGTCAACAACCATTCTCCCGAATCATGGACTGCAGTTTTACAGTCTGAGAGTGTCTGAAGCTAAACTGCTACTTGTACTGGTCTAATGGCAGGCATGTCCTCCTGTAATCACTCTTTAGTGAAGCTCTTGAACCGAAAAGGGAGGTTTTAAGCAATGCTGTGCAGAGGGCAGACTGTGCACTTCAAAGACTAATCAAGAAACAGCTTGAATCTTCAGTGGCCTGTGACAAATCTTTAACAGCTCTTTATTTATTTGTTTTTATTTATTTATTTATTTAGGCCAGAGTGGCACACAGTAGCATCGACAAAGCCAGAGAAAATGTGACATTTAGGCAATGACCAGGGTGAGGGTGAGAGTGAGAATTTGCATTTTAATGTGGCTGTCAGATGCACTTGCCCACCTTACTAATAGGTGCCAACAAGGAAGTCAGTGACACAAAAATAACCCATTAAAACACACAGAACTATGTGGATAAGAAGAATGGACTGAGCAGATGACCTCTGGATGTGTGAAATTGAATCCTGTTATTGTGAAGTAAAACCATAGATTGTATTATATAGATTGGAAACATATTCCAACATTTTCTGAATCCACTGCTACAGTACAAAGGAATTCTGCCCGAGAGAGCCACATAGGCACTGCTACCTTTGCGTATTGTATTTTATGGAGCATATAGGTTGACAGGAACAAAGCTAAGGCTAACTGCCTGAAGTTAACTGTTTAAAGCCTGTCCCTGATGCTTTTGTCATCTCTGTGAATCATTCTGAAAATTAATTATTTTATTAATTATTCCAGACAGTCAAACTGTATTTGGGCTGGTCTCCCTTACTCTTTCTGAGAGTGGTAGAGATAGCTCTGGCTCTATTTAAAGATGCTGTTACACAACCAGGATTGAATTGGTTTAAATTTGCTCCAGGGAACATTGTGTCTGAGGGCTCAAGTCTGACATCCAAAGGGGAGGTGAAGGCAGCCTTGTCCACATTCAGTTAGTTTTCAATTTAAAACACAGGTTTTGCTTTTTTATTGAGACTTGGAAGAAATGGAAGTTAAACATTGTCTTATGTTTAACTTCCATTTAACCTTTAAATTCCTTCCAATGATGAACAGAGGGTTTTACCTTTGACAAGAAAAGCTGACCAGGACACCTTTTCATTTTGAAAAACAACTGGCAGCATTTTTTCTTTTGAGCAATGTTGGCTAATCTAGCTTTAATATTAGCTAACAAGCTAGTATTTTTCCAGTGACTGTGATAAACACACACACACACACGATGATACAGTTGAACTGTCATGTAATATAGCTCATTGTGCTTCAAGTTGATCATATTAAGCTTCTCCACCGCTGCTGGTACCATTTCTGCTGGTCGTTATGGGATACAATACAAACATCTCACTTCTCAGCTTGTAATTGGTCAGCTGTCAAAAAATATAGCCTTTACACAGGGCCTTTTTTCAGAGAAGTTGAACTTTCTTCTTTCATCTTTAAAAAGACGCTCTGAGCTACAGATGCAGGCAACTTCAAAAAAGATGTCAAATGTAAACACAGCCTTACAGTAACATTCTGTACAGTAAGCTTCCTTTATCCTAAGGGACAAAAAAGACTACGTACCTTCAATAAATCTCAACTTAAATGCTAAACTTATTTTGCATGAAGAAACAACCTGCCATTTATCACATACTTTGTGTAGGCTATATCTGACACAACTCTAGGAAATGTAGTCACATTTTCAATATTAAAAAAAGATCATTAAGGGAATTTCCCATGCTGTTAAGCATAGTGACAGGCCAATTTTGACCTTGAAGACAATATGTTCACATGGTAGACGCACATGCTATACTCTCCTATGTGTTTTTTTATATGGTTTGGTTACCGGACATTGAGGCAGCAGATGGTTGGTCATCAGTGCTGCTCTCTGATGACGTGGGTGCGGTTGAATGGTGATGGGTCCATATTGCACTGGGATGCTTGTGATTGCGCCTGCACTGATTGCGATGGCGCAGACTGTTGAAGCGGTGATAGGTGGCCTTAGATGGCCCCATTACAACATCAAAGGCAATGGATGGAAGGAAGAAAGAAAGAAAGAAAGAAGGATGGATTGAAGAAGGGAGGAATGAAGGGAGAGCAATTTATCATCCATCAATATCACTCATGTCATTACTCCCATCAGCATCTGTCATCATCACTGTTGTCATCATCATCATCTGTGTCATCAGAGTGGACAGGATAAGTTGATTCAATTCAATTCATTTCAGTTCAAATTGAAAACTGAAATGACAGACTCAGTGGCTGTTTGACACCAGCAAGATTCTCACTAAGATCGGAAAGGTGTGATTTGTGCTAAAACAAACAAATTTATGATATTCATCATTTCATATTGTTATGGGTTGAATGTGAAATGTCTTCTGTCCTTTGTTTCACTATGGGAGTGTCTGAGATGTGACTGTGATTGTCAAGAGAGCAATGCAGATTCAAAGAGCAGGATGCTAAACTACCAACCTTACTGCGCAATTCTAAGGAAGAACACGAAATGTGCTTCCGACCCACTGCTCAGGAGGCAGACTGTAATTTAACTGACAGTGTGAGTACCTCATATGCTATTACTTTCTTTTACAAGAGACACAAAATAGAGACATCCAAACCTGCAACACCTGTGTGAAAAACAAAAAACATAATGAACAATCTTACCCTAAAAATGTACTTCTGCACTTGAGATGTTTTTGCCTTGTACACTCTTAAAACGAATATGTTGGAAGCAACACAAACTGTGTTGTCCCTATCTGAGATGTGTTAACAACAACGCAAGTTGTGTTGTTTTCAACACATTCGTTTCAAGAGTATACTGATAAATCATACAACTTTACTTAATGCATTTTGATGAACCCTGATGCATTTTGTGTCCATATCTTTTTGTATAAGAAAACAATAAGAAAAACAAGTTATTGAACAATATAATCCCCCCAAATATGCAATGTGTGCATTTTATTTACACAATATTTTTGTATTTCCGATCAGGCTGTAGTAATTCACTTTCATGTATTTATTTTGTGAGGCGTAACACCTGGCCAGTCCTCCAGAGGCCGGTGTGTTTTGGCTGCTGGTGTTTCCGCTCCAGACGGACGCTCAGCAATTACATCCCAGCTGTGCGCTAAAGCTAACCAGCCTCCTGCTGCCATGGCAGCCAGGTGTACACTGTCTGGGAATTATCTCAATTTCCATCAGTCCTTTCCTTCTCTCTCTCTCTGTATCTCTCTCTCTCTCTGTCTCTCTCTCTCTGTGTCTCTCTCTCTTTCTCTCTGTCTCTCTCTCTCTCTCTTTCTCTCTGTCTCTCTGTGTCTCTCTCTCTCTGTCTCTCTCTCTGTCTCTCTGTCTCTCTCTCTCTCTCTCTCTCTCTCTCTCTCTCTCTGTCTCTCTCTGTGTCTCTCTCTCTCTCTCTGTGTCTCTCTCTCTCTCTCTGTCTCTCTCTCTCTCTCTCTCTCTCTCTCTCTCTGTCTCTCTCTCTCTCTTTCTCTCTGTCTCTCTGTGTCTCTCTCTCTCTCTGTCTCTCTCTCTCTCTGTCTCTCTGTGTCTCTCTCTCTCTCTCTCTCTGTGTCTCTCTCTCTCTCTCTGTCTCTCTCTCCCTCTTCCTCATTTAGTTCTCCCTATCCGGCTCCCAAACTCCAATCTGCTTTAGGCCGGCTGCAGGAGGTTCCAGTAGAGCAGAAGTGTGAAGTGTGTGTGTGTGTGTGTGTGTGTGTGTGTGTGTGTGTATGTGTGTGTGTGTGTGTGTGTTCGTACACTTTCGTGTCTTGGCTGACAGCGCTGTTCAACCCCCCTATCTTTATAACTTGCCACTTAACAGTAGTCTGGAGCAGAGGCACACAAGCAGTGGACACAGTGTAAGACCCCAATAGTGCAACTGCTGGTGATTATCTATTTATTATATTTTTCGGAGCTAAATTGCGTGCCATAATTAATTATGATTGCCCAGCGTGCTGTAATGAGGTGTTATTGCCTGGCGTGAGTCTTTGATGTTGTAGCGTCTGAGGGTGTGCAGTGGCTGATAAAGGCTGTAATGACACTGTGGGGGAGAGGTGGGGTAGGGGGCGGCTGCCACTAAAACAAACCGACAACAACACCAATGTCACAGGGTTGAAGAGGTTTGGGGTGTTTATAGTGACTAGAGAAAAGTCACCGCCCACATGTAAAGTGGCTCCAAAAGCTCTGTTTCTCTTCAGCAAGACGTTTTCAAAGTTCTTTCTCTTTTTGTGTGATGTGTGACTCTATTTTTTGTCCCTTATTTCCGAGCTAAAAAGAAATCATCCTCGAAAAAGTTTTTCTGTGCAGAGGTAGATGCTAGGCTGAAAATCAGCGGTTTGAACAATAGCCAAGAGACTGGGCCCAGACACACACACATCAATTCAACAATCTACTGGATCTTCTTTGCTTCATTCATCTCCCTTCATTACTTATTTTCTTTCATCTCTTTTGGAGGAGTTCAGCATCAGGCTGAGTTACATCAGCTGGCCTGCCTGACCCCTCCTCCCAGGGAACTCAATGCAACAGCACTAATAGAAAGCCACTGAATGTTTATTGATTAAATGAGGCCAGTGAATAAGGAGGGCCTCTGTGGGGCACTGTGGGGTTTGCTTCTGTGTCCCCTGATAGTGTGTGTGTGTGTGTGTGTGTGTGTGTGTGTGTGTGTGTGTGTCTGTGTGTGAGCAAATAGCATTTGCAAATACTGAGCAAATAGCATTTTTGTCTCTGTGCATGCATTGTCTTAGTCCAGCCCCTGCTAACTTAGCTTAGCATAGTGAATGGAATCTCTCGTTGCCGGATAGCATGTTGTGAGTAAAAGTGAACTAACAACAACAAAAAAATCCCTGATTACTTCTTGTGGCCTGCTTATTCACAACTAGATTAAGACGAGGCGATTTACTAAGCAGACATTAACAGATATTGGAGTGAAACACTGCGACTTGGCCAGAGATAAAAATGCTTATGCTCACTTATCTAACTCTAGGGGAGGCGGTGAATAACCCAATTTCATAAAACAGTGGCGTGTTCCTTTAAACATAAACATGTACAGTATATACATTCGGGGTGTCTATTTACACCCTTGGAACAAATAGCCTTGGCTACACAGCTGAGCTATTCACACCCTGTGACATAACAACAAAAAGACATTGTTCACGTGCACAAAAAACATGGTGGACATTTGTTTTTTCATCAGCAGAAAGTGAAGAATTCTGAATGGTTTCGGTACTAATATCTGTTCAAATTAAGTTTTAGATTGAAAAGTTGTGTTTTATTTTCATAATCTTTGTTCAGTGAACACATACAAGCGTCAGTTTGTTAATTAACAGAAATTTTGGGAATATGACACTCAGGCCTATAAACTATAAGTTTACCTGCAAACACCCCTCTAGTTGTAGCGGTAGAGAGTGCAGTGATCACAGACATGGTTTAGTAAGTGGGAGACCGGGATTTGATTCCTGCATGATGCGTTTTGGCAGAATGAGTGCACACGTGTACCAACGTCTCTGGAGAGAAGGCGCGCAGTTTGAACAAGAAATTGGTTCTCAAACAGAAGTATTGATTGCAACAATTAGCTAGTTCACGCACCAGCGTTTAAATAACATACATTACTATATTCACCAGGGTATGAATAGCATCCACTTTTAACTATACATTGATGCAAACAGCATACCTTATTCAAAGTGTCTATTACACAGCTGAGCCATTCATACCCTGTGACGTAGCAACAAAAACATGTTGCTCGTTTTTATTTTTTTTATTACATTGTGTGATCAATATGGCAGAGCAAATGCACAGGGGTGCAAATAGCATGCACTGATAATTGTACCAGACGGGGTATTAATAGAACACACTGCTGTGTGCACCGGGGTACGAATAGAATTCAGGGTACGAACAGCATACACTGCTAATTGTATCAGGGGTGCAAATAGCCTTACCCATATACATTTCTCTGGCCTGTTTGTACAGTGTGCGTCCATACACATGTACAACTACCAGATCCAATTCCAAGTCTTTATACATCATGCTGCCTTATCATTCAGGCCAAAACATAAGCTCATTCTATAATTAAATCTATATCTCTACTACCATTATGTCTGCATGGCCACACACACACTCGCACGTTCTGAGGTCTTTGTTTCAGTCAATAAGCCACTGCCCTAGATCAAGGAGAGGCTCAACCTGTTAGCACCAACAGGCGCCTGTCTGATTTGTTTTGACAGGAATCCAGTGTGTCGTGTCCAAACCACGGCGCTTTAATGAGCAGAGAGGTCCTGACCCGCACGCGTGACACAAGCCACTAATGATGGTCATTTGAATGTGTCTCAGGCTTTGTTTTAAAGGGAGAGCTGTTTACCTCTTCTTTGAGTGTGTGCTTTTAATGAGGGGCCATTTTGCTTTTCTTTTTTTTGTGTGTGTCACTGTCGGCCATGTAAAAGTCTGACAGGCAACATAAAGTTTTACCTTATTTATTCACTCCAATATTTATCCACTTACTGAAAGAGTGATTTCCATCACCATTGCTTATGTTGCACAGAAAGTTGTATGTCCAAGTGACATATCACATACATTATAATAATAATAATAATAAAATTTTTAACATTTTTAATAAATATAACAACATAATTTTTTTTTTTTTTTTTTTTTTTTTTTTTTTGCAAACATCATTGACATTACAGAAAATGCAACACTGCACATGAATACTACATCTGACAAACAGGCGTACATTACATAAACACATACTGTAACTTAACAAGACATCACATTGACTTGGCTTCCAAAACATAACACAACATAACATTAATAACAGAAAGGCTAAGGATGATTTGCGTCCAGGATGATTACAGATATGATTATCAGGGGATGAAATTGATGACCGGAATGAAATGGGGGGGGTGCGGATGGTAGCTCTAAGAGTGTGAATGAGGTGGTGTTGGGATGGGGGTGGGGATGTGGGGTGAGGGGTAGTGAGTATGTGAGGATGTATGTGTGTGTGTGTGTGTGTGTGTGTGATAGCATGTATAAGGCTGGTTTGCTGTTGGGCCAGGAGGAGAGAAGCTGGAACATAGAGATTTTTGAGGAATGTAAATATAAGTATAAATAGGAATAACTGATTGCCTGGTTGATTTGACTGATTGCCAACCTGGGCACCCATTAATGGCCACAGTTCACCCAGCCCCTGCAGTTATACTGCGACGAGCTGACAGAGGGGGGACCTGCGTGCCACCCATTCAGGCCCCATATGCACACATCCCCACTACCACGTAGACCTTCACCCAACACGCCACTCTTGACCTAAATATGTACAGTATGTGAATGGCTAGGGTTGAGGGGTCTATCTAGAATGTAGCATTTGGCATGCATGGTGAATATCTGTCAGGATTTCCCCATGCACACCACTTAAGATGTATGCCTCAACAATGTGTGCATTAAAATAAGTGAGGCATGCAGATAGTCACCTGATGAGGCATCTACCTGCACTCCACTCTTACCCTAAGTTTTTGTTTATGTATGTCACCTAACATGTAGTGCGATTAAAAGAGAGTAAAGCGTGCTGTGTGCTTCCAGGACAAAGGCGTGTGCATGGCCACACCCGGGGCCCAGGGCCAATAGGTAACCCACAGGACCCAACCAATGCCAAAAACCACACAGCGACCATGGGACCGAAGTCTCCCAAGCCATCCAATGGGGCCCGGCAGAATAACGATGGGAGAGGCAGAGAGAAAAAGTTAGTAAAGTTATCAGAGAATGTAAATAAAGGGGGGGAAAGAAGGGGATGCTATTTATATTACTACTAATAATAATAATAATAATAATAACAATAATAGTTCAGCTACCCTCCCCTGCCTATCTGATATGTGTATCTGTTGATGAAGTGTGTTATGTTCCTGGAGATGGAACTCTCAGGACTGTAAGTAGGTGATAAAGGGGTACCATAACATTTACAACATAACATTTTTAATAAATATAATAATAACATTTTACATCTTCCAGCAGTTCGACAAAGCTTACATTAGGATTATGTACACAAACACACGTCATTTGACCACACCTCTTATGTCTCTTCTGTTCCCTACCAAACCCCTCTTATCCAAATGCCCATCTCCCCACCCTCCCCAACACTCTGTTGTTTCCTTGCCCACTGCCCACTCTCCCCATCTGCTTGGAGCTGGTCAGCCCCTGGCACACAACAGCATCAACCCTCAGAGTCCATTCAGCCCCTGGACCAACAGCATCAACCGTCCATCTGCCAAACCGGTTAATGAGTTTAATGAGAGCTGGGAGCTGGTCAGCAACCTTTCTGGCTTCTCTCTCTCTCTCTCTCTCTCTCTCTCTCTCTCTCTCTCTCTGTTGGTGTGTGTGAGTCTGTGTACATCTGTGAGTGTCTGTCTGTGAGCTTCAGTGTCTGGGCATGTTCTGTCTGAAGTTGATTTGATTTCTAATCTCCCAGGTGAGCCACCTGTTATGCAATGAGCTTTGAGCAATTATTTCAGGCCAACATGGTCAGGTTCCTGTCAAACTGAACTCGGCAGGACCCATAACTTCACATAAGTTGGTAAAACAAACATTTAAAGTGCATCACGCATCTGACATAAACAGTGTGAAAAGCAGAAGACCAAAAGTTGGTATAACATAGCCAGATGGTACGACCCTGTAGTCGTGCAGTATGTAGCTACCTTAACAGACTTGTTAGGGAAAGGCGGCAGCACCGATGGCACACCTACCTCCCAATCCGAGGTGCTGTAAGTTGCGGGTATGAACCATGCGGTTCAGTCAACATAATGCAGGTGATATTGGAAAATGCTTTCTAAAATGTTGTGACGTGACATGCTAACTTCTACATTTTGATAATATTGTTGCCAATATGGCATATGCCAATGGGCTCACTGTTCAGACCCTAATACTGTCTTGTACTGCCATGCACAGCCTTTTAAACATTTGAACAAGTGACAGGTGCATTCACAGAATTTGTCTGGTCATCCATTACAGTGTGTGTGCAGAACTTGAATGTAAACTTGAGTGATCATAGCTAGCCATGCCCTCACCACGTCCTGGCCGTCTCGGCCCTAAGGACTAATAGAGCTGCCAATACCTTAATTAAACTGATTCTAATTGGTACCATCATGCTGCTAATGCTGCTGCTGCTGTGTGAGGAACAGTTCATACGCTCTGTCATCACAAGATGTTGTGAGTTGACAATGTTAATAGCAATCAGTGCACCGAGGACAGGGGTCCTAAACTAGACTACAGCACATGATAGACATTCATTAGCAGTGGCTGTGAGACCGCACACAGGGGTGCAGTCTGTTGTGAGGCCTGGAAGGAGCCAGCGAGACAGCCATGAAAATGCCGGCACGAGTTTAAAATACTAAATGGGTCTTAAAGGAAGGCTGTTGTCTGGTGAATGTTTAATGCTGTCTGGCTCGCTGGCACAGGGAAGGCATAGAGGGCTCATTTTCTGGAAGTATTGTTAGCCATTAAGCTAGGAAATCAACTACTATTCAATGACATTTTTTCCATATTATTTTATCTTATATTTTTATTATTATTATTATTATGATCATGTGCCAAACTGAATAATTATTTGGTGCAAAAAACAACAATTTGGGGACATATCACATAGACTTTGCAAATGCTTCGTTGACTTGACTACTGTTATTGCATATTGCGATTGGCTAAAACTATTCTTGTGCATCAGTGGATTCTATAAAGTTTGAGTTTCTCCGCACTCTAGTAGCTTGTCAACTCAGCTACTGTAACTCCCACACTTGTCCACTTCATATCATATTATAGGGTAGATAAAGAATAGTCTACTCTGCTCTGTGTTCTCTCTTTCAAAGGAAGACCCAGCTTGTTATCCCACAGATGTCAAGCTATCTTCCCTCTCTCTCTCTTTCCTAGCATGGCCCTTTCATACCATGGTAGACTGAGCTGGGTGAAAAAATGTTTTGTGAAGAAATGTTACTGACGGAAGAATGGGTTACTTGCACGAAAGGCTCTCAGTGCGCTCGTTTGTTTTCCAGTGGAGCGTTAACTGTGTTGTAACGGCATCTTCTGTTGTATTCTGCTCCTTACATTTTCACTCCGACACTGAATACCTTGTTTGCCCATTAATAGAAATTTTAACACAAGCAACCAGGTTCTTGTAGACACTAATTACATTAACAATAGCGGCAGTTTCAAACACACCTGGCTGCAACGGAAAAAACAACCATATAAAATAACCATAGAGGTATTACTCTTTCTGTCTGTCTGTCTGTCTATCTCTCTCTCTCTCTCTCTGTCCAGCCCACTGTTTAAATGGTAAATGGTAAAAATACAAATGTTAAGGGGCCTCTAATAAATTACCAAGAATTATGCTTACCAGTAACCTAAAGTCGTACCAGATTATAGACTCTGCTCTTAACATGGCTGAGTATCCTCTGTGGTCCACTCCACACATCGGAACGCACCCACAGTAATTCAGGTGAGGTTAAGGTTAATGATGTTTAATTGTACAGCAGGGGGTTTGTAGTATTGTGCCAACCTACATAGCACACTCTATAATGGAGAGATTTTATTGGCCTACAAAATAAGACTTTGTCTTTCTGGCAGTGTGCCTGGCACAGAAATTATAGGCAATCCTGGTAACTGTTGGTCACCATGATGACATGGAAACAGACACTGATGCTCCCTTGAAACAGACTCGTTCCATCAGTCAGAGCATGAACACAAAAAAAACAAGGATGCTACAGAGACATGGACGCAAGTCAATCCTCACAGGACCAGCAAGAGGGCTGTTCAGAGGCACATGAAGTACGTAAACAACATGTCTTATGGGGGAGACAGCAGAGAGAGAATAAGATACACAGAGAGAGAAGGGACACCAATACTTTGTGGCAACAGCAACAGATGGAGAAGGAGAAAACATTTATAACATAACAGCTTATTTTACTTTAAAATAGGTCCATATATGGCTCCAGTGTCCACTAGGATCCAGGGTCATATCTGGCCTGAGGTCATTTCTTAATCCCACTCTCTCCCATCCATTTCCTGTCTACTCTCCACTGTCCTATCACTAAAGCTGTAAAAGCCCGGTTTGAATGCCATTAGGGAGCTAGCTACCCAGCCAACAGAACTCATTTAGCTTAAAGCCAGATACAGATTCATTGTACCGAACCCAGGGATTCCGCGAAACTGCTCTGACACCCCGCCAAAGGGGAAATGCCTGAATCAACCTCTTAATTGGTGCTGGTGAATTAAGCACAGTGAACCAGCTAATACACACAGCCTGTGGCAAAGGGCTCACACCTCAAGGGGTTCACTGAAGCACCAGAGGCCTGCACCCCAAGGCCATCATTACATCTCCACAACAAAGCCCACACAGAGCGTTTAGCTAAATCCATACTTAATATTCTAGGCTATGTGAACTATATTGAACAGTTATTGCACCAAGTGTAATTTGTAATTTTCTGAGTCAATATTGTGGTACAATTATGCAAGATCACTGCCGCATAAGAGGACTGACTGCATGTGTGTGTGTCAAAATGTCTTTCCCGGCAGCACTGCCTTGAAGTCAATGGTGGGGGCCCAAAAGATCATATATCCAAAAGCTATTACAACCTCATCCCTCACATTGCATGAAATAAAGTCAACAAAATGCTTGGATTCATTTAAGATCCTCCATATGGCTACTATCTTAGCCCTAGAGGAACCCTGTTCCAGTTTTGCACATGGTGCTTGTCTGACTTTTACCTCTTATCTTTCATCTGTATCTGAACAGGTTCACTGGAGAGATAAAATAAAAGAATGATAAAAATGGGATGAGTGGACCTTTCCAGATGCACTGCTTTCCTTATTGTTCTAGTAATTTTCATTTTCATCATCATAAATTAGTACTAATTTACACTTTCCCATATATGCAATATTAGCATCTTGTTTATTATGTCGTTTTAATCACAGTCATGTTTATTCTCACGCTGAGAATAAAGGTAATTTTACTCTCTGGTCCTGTCATCAGCGTTGATGTAAAACTGCCACTGTCACAGCTCTTCCACCAGCAGGGACAATGGCTCAGACAATGGCTCGGGTGATGAATGCCCAGCCACGGTCTCCATATCATCAATAAAACATCAGCAGACACGACATCCGCCTGCCTATTTGTTCTGTTGTTCTTTTGGGGGTCCAATTTCTCTAGTCTACTCAGTGAGTCTTCTTCATCAGTCTTTGTTTCAGAATCAATCTCTTCCTTTCTTTGTACTTGTACTTGTTTTCTTTCAGTATCTTTTTAACAGTCTTGTTCCAGTTTGACTTTGTTTTCTCCTTTTCTCTCTGTCACAGTATCTTGTTCTGTCTGGAACAATTGAGCTGACCAGCCCATATCCCACCCACAAATCAAGTGATATGTTAGTCATTTGTTTTCCACAGTGTTGGAACTTGGCAAAGATCCAATACAAATATTGAGAATCCTGGCCATGCCCAGAAATGCTTTAATGAGCTTAGAGCGTTTTATGATTATTTGACACCACATTTTCCCTCAAAATTTGACAGGACAAATTAAGCATCAATCAATCAATCAATATTCAAACATTAAAAATGTGAGGTAATGCAGAAGTATGTTCCTTTGGTGTCCTGTCAAGCACTATGCACACAAAGCTCAGGGAAATGAGAGTGACAGTGTGTTTGGCTTCCATTCTCTGAGCACAGGGCTGTGTGATACATACTGGGGAGCAGGAATATAATAAAATATATCAGGGGGCTAAAATGACACAGCTCCTCTTGTTATCGCCGGCGAGCACAGACAGAGTTCTCATAACGAGTGTGCTGAATAAGAGGCAAGGATCCATTTTTGTACGCGTGTGTCTGTGTGTGTGTCCATGCACAGACTGCATAGCTCTCAAGCTCTCATAACAAGTGTGCTTAACAAGAGACGAGGTGGTTCGTTTTCATGTGTGGGTGTGTGTGTGAAAGAGAGAGAGACAGAGAGAGAGAGAGAAAGAGAGAGACGCAAATCAGACAAACGATTCTCCAGGGCTTTAGAACAGCAAACTGTGTGCATGTACATTTCTCTGTCTGTTTTTCATCATCTCATCTCGTCTGTGAGTCTGTCTGGAGCTCGTCTGGGACACACTGCAACGTCTGCTCTCACAATTCAATCTGCGGGCCGCGGCTCTGGTAAATATTGAATCTAAGAAAGGACTATTAGCATACTGAGAGCGTGCTCTCAACTCCTGAGCACTCAAAAGATTTTCTACTTCCATGAGGGGGGGATGGAAATGATTTGAGAAAAATTGGCAGGTAAAGAAAGACATCACAGGTTTGCAATGTTTTGATTGGATGATTACAGCAAGTTGCCCCCTGATGACTACCTAGATCTCTGGATTATTTGTATTTTGTATTACTATTGAACTATTGGCTAGTAACATTGCTCAAATTTGTCCTGTGTAGTATCACCTGTAATTATGTTAAGCATAGCCAGTTTCTTATTTTTCTCTTTCTCTGATATATACCCTGCATGTGTCAGTGTGTGTGTGCCTATGTCAGAGAAGCCATGTCATGTTGCCTGTGTGTGTGTGTGTGTGGGGGTGTGTAAAAGTGAATATGAGTGTGTGTATTTCTGCTATCTTTTATGTGTCAGATAACTGTCATTTTACTGAAGAGAGGTTTGCAGGGAGTTATTGCTCTATTTTGCTCTTGCTTGACATAAACCGTAAAGATTTGTGGCGTGGAATGACACAGTTCAGTCAGAGAAAATGAAGGCCACTTTACACAGGGGCTTTTTGTAAACATATGCAAAACACTACAGAACACACACACACACACACACACACACACACACACACACACACACACACTTCTTTTCATACAGTCCACCATTACCCTAGGGTCAGTTTTTTTTTGGTTATGACATGTCCTTGCCCTGGTGCTTTTAACCTGTGATGACCTGTGCAATGATTGAAAACAATCGGTTTTACGTAGCTCAAGTTGCAGCTAACTCAGCCAGGCTGTTACAACGCTACACTATGGGGGCATGTCCGGGCTGTAGCAACTCGAGCTAGATAAAACCGATTGTTAGTTTTTTTCATACTAACAGTACTCTGTGACCTCGAGAAACGGAGATCAACGTGAAAACTCACTGGATTTCTTCTTTAATGTTAGTCGTTTTCAGAACAAAATGCACTGCATGCCGTTACACTGCTCAGATAAAAACGTACTGTATTCTCAAGATCTAAAACATTTTTGGTAACACTTTACTAGAAGGTATCTACGTAAGAGTGACATGACACTGTCATAACCCTAACACTAACCCTAACTTGTCATGACATTTGACAGAATCGAGTGACAGAAGCATTATGTCATAAAGACTTATGACTGTGATGATCTGAAACATTTAGGTGCAAAAAAATAAGAAATCAGGAAGGGGGCAAATACTTTTTCACAGCACTGTAGATACCTTCAAGTAAAGTGTAACCACATATTTTAACCTTATCCAACAACAGTGCATAACATTTTGCTCTGGCCAGAATGTTTAGCCGTACACATCAGCCGAAGGGATTAATTACGTCTCATTTTAAAAGCGGGAGGGAGACACAGCTCTGTGGGCTTTGAGACTGTCTGGTCATAATGAGTTTGGTCAGTGTGGTCTGTGACCTGAGTGAGAGCAGGGGAAACCGACCTGAGGCCCACAGGTAGAGAAGACAGGCCAATTAAAAGAAGAACAGATAGAACGGGTTATCTGGCAGAGTGAGGGTCACTGAATTAATATTAACCACATGCACTTGTGAAGATGAATAATGAAGAACAAAGGGGTACTTGGTATCACTTAATGTTTGGTTAATGTTGATGACAATGGTATGCATTTTTTTCCCCTTAGTTTCAGTTAGAAAACACCATACACACACACACACACTTACATGAAGTTAAAATGTAAGTGTAAAACTACTTACCTTTCACTTAACATGCTTTTTAAAATGTTATTTCAGTTAATATTTCCACATTCATATACTTCATATGCAGCAAACACTATATTTTTGATAGCATTATGAATGCATTTAAATATTTTTAAACTAAATGGACATGTAATCTCATAAAATTGTGTTAAATTGCCGAGATATGTTTAGAAGCCAAAGTTAAAGTTGAAATGTGTTTCATTGTGTTCCGCAGGGGGTGACTGTGGGAGAGGGGAGTAAAAGACAGACCATAAGTGGCTCTCTCCCAAGGTCTATTTTACCAAGCACAGTACACCAGCTGTGGCTCAAAGTTAGAAAGCAGTGGGAGAGGAAGAGAGAGGGAGAGGGAGGGGGAAAAATGACATCTTAAAATAAACTTGCCACTGCAGAGGCATGGACGTCTATTCACGGGAAAAGGGCAAAGATTGCTGTAATTCTGCTTCGGCGTCAGCGTCTGGGGAAGAATGCAGGGCCAGGAGCTCAATCTCTCTGCGCTGAACTCAATTACCACAGGGGCCGCTACCTTCCTGAACCACCCCACCACCAACCGCCAACCCCCCACCCCCTACTCGCCTGCCCGCCGCTGACAGAGAATCACAGGTATGTATGCAAAATGGTGAGTGCCTTTGACATTTAAAATGCCAGCCTGTCGTCTGCCTGCCTGGCCTCAGGATGCTGGCTGACACAGTCAAAGACATCACTCCTGTCCCAGGGTTCAGAGAATAGGCTCACACTCAGATACACTTACAAAGAGGAAGGCCAATAAAGAGAGAGAGAGAAGAGAGAGAGAGAGAGAGAGAGAGAGAGAGAGAGAGACAGAGACGGCTTTGGCAGCATCATACATTGCAAAGTCGTGCCAATAAATCACGTTGTTCAATTTGAATTGAATAAAACAAATCACAAAGAGTGAGAGATGAAGGAAAACTGAGAGCGATAAGGGTGAAAAATCAATAAACAGAACGACAATGGTAGACAGGGAGAGAGGGTGAGTGAGAGAAACAGAACACAGTGGAAGCAACAGAGGAAGAGAGAGAGAGAGAGAGAGAGAGAGAGAGAGAGAGAGAGAGAGAGAGAGAGAGAGAGAGAGAGAGAGAGAGAGAGAGAGAGAGAGAGAGAGAGAGAGAGAGAGAGAGAGAGAGAGAGAGAGAGAGAGAGATGAAGTGTGTCAAAGAAATGATTTTGTCTTCAGGTGTCACTTTTTTACTGTTGACATAGCGGAGTATTATCTTGTCCAGCAAATGGCAAGCTTTGGAGGTGACAGGAGTCAAGTTCTGACATTTACTCACTACGGCCTTCATTTACAAAACAAACGTACAATACAAGTACAGTGCAACTCAGGCATGCAAGGTTTCGATTCAGCATGGGCTTAAGGTGTAGCAGAGTGAAGATGGTAAAGAATTGGATAGTTGGAGTACTTGAAGAGTTTGGTTCCAAAACGCTATATCCACCATTTTAATGATTTTTCTTTTAAGTAATTTCAGTAGAACTGTAATTGGGTATTGTTATTTGATTTATCTTTACTCAACATAACTGCAATTTCATTGATATTACCTGAAATACCCAATTAAATAGTCAAACTCAAACTCTTAATTTAATGATATTCAAATTGGATATCTATCACATGGACCGAATTAGTCTCCTTTACAGAAATTAAGATTAACAGCCAACTAAGTGGCAGGAATGTATCTGATGGTTTCATTGAATCTCTTTAAGGGCCTGCATTAAAGGCAGTTCACACCAGGAATGATAAATATGATGACACTATAACGATAATGGCAAAAACAAAGGTTTTATGTACACCTCTACTTTAGACACCAAAATCTCACATAATGTCCCTTCATTTTTTCCCAGGCATTTATAATGAACTAAAAACCTAAAACATTATTCATTCTGCTTCCCACTCCATCTCAACACACAAAGAGAGAGATAGAGAGAGAGAGAACTTGTATGTGTGTAAAAGGGACACCAGGCAAGCCTGCTTTTTCTCTACTCCCCCTCGCTCGGTCTGAGGCTCTTTTCCTTTTCTTTGCGTCTTCCGTCAAGGGTTTTCGCTGCTTCTTCGCCTCTGCCTCTGTGCTGTAAACTGATCCTGCTTCGGTCGGCGAGTAGGATACACCGAACTTGCAAGTGGGATATTCTTCCTACAGGCAGTAGGGGCGGGCAAGAGAGCCTTCATTCGCCCCATAATGAGTCATTTAACCATATACCGACTTACGAAGATGATTGATTAACACGAAAACGTTGCCTGGTGTCCCTTTAAGAATGTGTGACTGTGCACATATGTTTGGAAGTGTAAGTGCATCCGTATGTTTGTGTGGCATATGTGTGTATATTATGTTTATCAAAATATATAAAACATGCACATCAACAATGCCATCTCTGGCAGCTCTACAGAGTTAGGGAATAGCAGAAAAAGAGAGAGATAACAGAAAAGCTTAAAGATAGAAAGGAAAGAAAGAGCTCGACTGAAGACTTGCGAATAAAAAGCTTTCTGCTCAAACACCTCATTTTTTATTCATGGAATGTGTAAAATGAAAAATTCAGACGTGAAGATGTGTTCCTATCCTGATGTTGTTCCTCTGTCTCTCTCTCTCTCTTTCTCTCTCTGTCTATCTATCTCTCTGTCTTGCTATCAATTATACATACATACATATATACATAAATACAACATTCATGCATATATAAAGGTGTGGATCTGACCCACAGTGCATTTATTTTCACTTTTTAACATTGATTTGGTCTTTCTGTCCCACTTGTTCCAAGTGTCTGATCTTTAGGCCACACCTGATCTTTGCTCTGTTCCATATACTCACCTTTGTTGCAAATAAATGGCTTTGAGGGATACAATATATAAGCACTGTGTTTTCTTCTTTATTTGATTGTGGTCCGTTACAAATTTATCAGACATCAAGGACAACTGGCTTTGTTAGTAAACCTCTCTCAATGCTGTGGATAGAGGAAAGGGAAAATATATCATCAGCAGTGATTATACTGAGCTAATATCTCAATCGACAAATCAATCTAATTTGTGATCATAGTCGTTTGAATAATTACTAGGAGTTGGCAGACTGAGCCTTTCAGTGTTTTGGATTGCTTACACACTATATTTAAATGATTACAGTTAGTGAAACCTTACACTGAAAGACCAAAACATCAGCCCAGCTCTGCACAACTATAAGCACATTGTCGACCTCACACTTTTTGTAAAACGCTAAACACACTTCTCTACTTTAGACACAGAAATCTCACACTTCTTTGCAATTTCAAAGCATTAGTCACTAAAAACAACATGCAGAGAGAGAGAGAGAAAGAGATAACTTGTACAGTATGTTTGCACTTGAGCATGTGTGTGTGTTTTCTTTTAAATTTAATTTATGCATTAATTATGTTAATTAATATATGATACATGCGCATCAACAACATTAAGATTGTTGCCAGATTGTACAGCATACTATGGCCTACTAAGTACAACCCTGTCTCCTCCTAAAAACCTGACTGGCAGTTTGATGCCATATAGTTATGGTCTTTCTCTCTTTGAGCACTACAGAGAATAGCAGGAAAACAGAGAAATGATAGAAAAGTTAAAAGATAGAAAGAAAAGAGAGATCATGACTGAAGACTTGCGAATAAAAAGCCTTCTGCTCATACACCTCATTGTTTATGCATGGAATGTGAAAAAGAAAAAAATTCAGACCCGGAGATTCATCTTTGTGTCTCATTCTTGTCTTTCATTCGTGTTCACTAGAAAATGTGATAGATTGAATTCTCACCTGGCTGTATTGTGGTTCACAGGGGAATAATTTTCCCTTTGCCATATCCTGATGGTGTTCTTCCTTAGCGTCCTCCTCTCTCTCTCTCTCTCTCTCTTGCTATCATGCTAAAGGTATATGCACTCTCTCTCTCTCTTTTGAAAAGCAAAATTCACAGCACTTCACACAGTATATAGTTCTACGTCTTCCACATGATAGAAACTTGGCCTGAGACGTCAACATCTAAAATAGCACTGCCATCCTAGAAGAAACTGACCCCTGTCAACCTGCTTCACAGTGACGTAAAATGATTAATCTCTTCGGGTACATCAGCTCATTTAGTTACCCTGGAAGGAGCTTTCACATAATGATCTTAGCACGGTATTTTCTTCTGAAAGTCAGAGAGTAGGAGAGAGAGCAAGAGAGATGGACAGAGAGAGAGGGGGGAGGGGGCTATGGTGTCATTTGTAATGAAATGCAGTGTGTATAATTCAACAGATCTCCACAATAAAGCTTATGAGTTTCAACAGAATAATTAGAAAGGAATAAGATGTATCCAGTTGTATGGGCCATACTTCTAATACTTTCCATAATCATGGAGGATGATTTTGATCTATTTCCAAAGTTGCATATGGGGGCAGAAGCCAGTGATTATACTGATTTTGTCAGTCTGCGAAAAGCGTTTGCTGTGTCTTGCCATGTTACATGGAATTCATTAAACATTCACTTCAAAACTGTGCTCGTTTCTGCCCTGTAACTGTAATATGCCATGCTCACAACTGAGTGGTATAATTCAATCACAAGCTTAGTTGAATAAAGTCAACCGACAACAACATTAAAAGGAGTTAACTGATCCTGAAATTATAAAATACCTAATATTACCAGATAATGCAAAGCAGTAGTTCAACTTACTATTTGTCCACAAAAGTTGACAGATTTAATAGTCTAGCTGACAAATGCTTTTGACATGGACTGACATGCTCTGAATACTGGTTCTGTTGTTTGTGAAAGTTTCGGTAACACTTTAGAATAACATGTGCTTATTAGGTATTAAAAGTGCATAATAAGCAGTTAACAATTCCTTACTAACAGTTAGTTAACTGTTGTTATCCTTTAATAACATTAACTAACTGTTAACATGCAGCTTGTAAGTGTTAATAAGCAGCCTTTAAAGTTACTTACAAGCATATTTGTTAACAGTTGTAAGTGTTAACAAGCAGCTTGTTAATGGTGTATAAGACAAAGGGTGGATAACTAATACGCTATAAGACCTTTCTTACCTATTTGTAGTACATTTTGCAGCCCCCAATCTAAAGCGAGGACCATGCAGCCTATGGTTCCACAAGCCCCACCTTCTATCTCTCTATATACTGTATCTCTCCATCTAGCTTGGTTTTAGCTGTGAGAATACACCTTCAAAATTGTTGCTGTGAGCAGGAATCAAACCCGGTCTCCTGCATCAGAGAGTGCATCAACAAGTAGCGATGCACCCCCTGACGCGGGAGACCGGGGTTCGGGTCCTGCTCACTGCAACAATTTTGAAGGTGCATTTCTCACAGCTAAACCAAGCTAGATAGAGAGATACAGTATAGAGAGATAGAAGGTTGGGCTTGTGGAACTATAGGCTACATGGTCCTCGCTTTAGATTGGGGGGCTGCAAAATGTACTACAAATAGGGTAAGAAAGGTCTTATAAGCGTATTAGTTATCCACCTCTTTGTCTTATACACCATTAACAAGCATTAACAAGCTGCTTGTTAACACTTACAACTGTTAACAAATATGCTTGTAAGTAACTTAAAAGGCTGCTTATTAACACTTACAAGCTGCATGTTAACAGTTAGTTAATGTTATTAAAGGATAACAACAGTTAACTAACTGTTAGTAATGAATTGTTAACTGCTTATTATGCACTGTTAATACCTAATAAGCACATGTTATTCTAAAGCGTTACCAAAGTTTCTCCCATTGATTTAACCACAGTCTGGATTACACCTGCTTTAACAATGTGGACATTTTTCATCACATGCCGAGATATTTAATCAATTCCTATTAACGCTACTCCTCCCATGTAACTCCCACTATTCTCTCGACTTTCTCGACATAAATCTATACGCATGAGTAAGAAATGTGCAGCTCTGTGGTGGGCAGAATACGAGTCCATTCAAATATGTAGTTGGTTCATCCATACTGCTCTGAGATGCATATGAGAATGTATGTGATCATGAGAGTCAAGCTCTCGTGTGAGTCAAAGTGGGACTGATGGTGTCTGCACAGCTGTTAACCTTTGGGCACAGTCAACAGGGAGGCCATGGTAAATGGCTCCTAAAAATATTCCAGTAGAGTGCAGGGAAAATTAAAGGGTGTGTGTGTGTGTGTGTGAGTGAGAGTTTTAGACTTAGGTTGGTTGAGGTGCCATTTGCCTGCTAGATTGACTTTGACATTTAATTTCACCTGTCAGCTCTTTAACCTTTAAAACGTTATTATTGTTATTATACCATCAAACCTTTTTAAAGGACTCCCCTTAGATACAGCTAAATACTGTGTATGTCCAATATGCAGGTGGTATTCTCTCTCTCTCTCTCTCTCTCTCTCTCCATTTGTGTGTGTGTGTGCAACAGGCTGAAATATGTTTGTTTACTTTGAATAATTACATTTGGTCAGACTTGACCATCACCCTGGGCTTGCTCTAAGGCGGGGGTCACATCAGCCAGCGGCAAGCGGCAGCGGCAAACGTAACGCAACGCTCAGACCATAATAAGTTTTATCTCGTTCCTAAGCAACACAAACGGTTTGTCAATTGAATACGCTCGCGTTACTCTTTGAAAGTTGAACCAAGTTCAGCGCTCAGCTTGTTCAACGCTAGCGTTACGGCAGCAATGCCGAACTATAGAGAACAATAGGAAATCTGCCACTAGCTAATGTGATCCCCACCTAAGGGGTTTGGACCTGGGCCTTTGTGGAGCACATTTAAACCATATCTGTTGTTAATCAACCTCTGTGTTTCACTAGTTCGCCCGTCGGCATGATTGCTATACTGAGTGTATAAGCTAAGCGCGTGTTTGGCATGGTAGCTGGCCGTGGTCATGGAATGCCTGAAGCTGAGATCGTGATAGAGCGATGGCCGCTTGCACCCCCCAGTGTAAGGAGGATGCATAACTGGGCTATCAGTGAAATGGAGGAGTAGGGGGAGGAGGAGGGATAATTTTGCGAGCGCCACAGCGTGTGACATATGGATAAGGAGGCCGGCTTAAATACCCTGGCGGCGGAAGACAGGTGAGTCAATTTCTGTCAATCATCCCTAAGGGCTCCTCCCGAACTTTGTTTAGAAAACATAATTTCACTAGTTCGCCCGTTGGCATGATTGCTATACTGAGTGTATAAGCTAAGCGCGTGTTTGGCATGGTAGCTGGACGTGGTCATGGAATGCCTGAAGATTCCGATAGAGCGATGGCCGCTTGCACCACAAAAGAGCAGAAAGGAAGGCCACTACCGAAATTACATTAGCGCTTGCTTAGCAAGTCATAGATCCGCTAGATGGAGTGGATGTAGAGTAGGACTGATCGGACTGATAGAGTAGGACTGTGGACCAACGGCTCAGTATTTGATTGCTGCTCTGATAGGCCAATGCATGCAGCTGTAGTAGCAGCTCCTATCCTGAATGCACAGAGTAGCGGTCTGCGACAACCAGATTTGACAAGGATATATATTAGAAGAGTCTGGAACCTGTGACGAGTACCCTTCGTCTGAGATGAAGAGCGGGCTAGTAGGCGATGCTTGAGCTGACCGATATGAGATGTAGTGTGATGGGTATGAAAAGCTGAGGATCTGAGGCAGAGTTGGATATGAATATGGAGTGTCCTTTTCGGAACTGATCGATTTACTCTGTTTGGTAGTAAACGTAATGTGTCCTGGTCTAACTCTCAAGATCTGCCATCGGGAATGAAATGAAACGAGGGGCATATAAACTCACTACATCTCAGCAGCCCAAATGAGGCCGGTAAACATGATGGAGAGGGTGAAATCAGAGTGCTGTAACATGAACCCCTTGCGAAGTATAGCGAGGCAAGCGGCAAGTACACAAAAGTGGATCTTCGTTGCGTTTGCTCAGTGCAGCGGCGGACATTTGTGTATTGCATAACCGTGGGAACGATGGGTGTCAGGGTTCAGCAGAGCTGCTGCCGTGAGGGTCTCTGGGTTCAGCTGAGACGTTGCTGCATGTTCTTGGCTCAGCGAAGCCGTCATTAGATGGGTCCTGAACCTTGGCGGAGCTGTTCCTAAATGGTCCTATGGGCTCGGCGGAGCAGTTGTTGCCTGGGTCCTGGGACTCAGTGGAGCTGCTGCTGCATGGATCTTGGGGCTCGGTGGAGCCGACGTTGCATGGGTCCTGGAGCTCGGCGTAGTTGTTGCTGCATGGTTCTTGGGGCTGAGCAAAGCAGTCGTTGCATGGATCTTGGGGCTCAGCGTAGCTGCTGTTGCATGGGTCTTGGGGCTCAGCGTAGCTGCTGTTGCATGGGTCCTGGAGCTCGACGGAGTTGTTGCTGCGTGGTTCTTGGGGCTTCAGAGAAGCAGTCGTTGCATGGGTCTTGGGGCTTGGCGTAGTTGTTGCTGCATGGTTCTTGGGGCTCAGCAAAGCAGTCATTGCATGGGTCTTGGGGCTCAGCATAGCTGTTGCTGCATGGTTCTTTGGGCTGAGCGAAGCCGTCGTTGCATGGGTCCTGGAGCTCGGTGTAGCTTTTGCTGCATGGGTCTTGGGGCTCAGCGGAGCAGTTGCTGCATGGGTCTCCCTGAAGCTTTTGTTGCATTGGATCCAAGCTCATTCTGTACTATCTGTGGCAGCCTTAAATAATTCAACCTGGGCTGAAAGAAAACTTTTAGAATACCATTACCTGATAAAACATAACATATTCAGCATGATACAACATACAACACATAATACATGATAGGCAGATAAGGCATGAATAGCATGAATGATGAGTAGCCAGATGGAATGAAATGGCTGTGGCTAATGAATAGCTGGGGAGACAGAACGGGATGTTAAAGCTCAAACGTGCGGCGTGAGGAGGTGGTCGAAGGGCCTTTGCTGTGGCTAGTGAATAGCTGGGGAGTCGGAATGGGACATCGTAATCCGAAGCACCCGCGGAGTGCTGATGACCTGCTGCGGCGGTCTGGTCTAGCGCGGAGCCGGGCAAGAGATGGGGAGGGGGGAAAGGGGGAAGGGAGCGGTAGCGACACCGGCTGAGACCAGGTGCTCGCTAACTCGTAAAGAAAATAGGGCGCTGAACGGACGCCTCTTCAAGAGTCGTGGCGTGCTGTACAGACGTGGCTCTGGGAATGGAAAGGGGAGGGGGAAGGGAGGGAGCGACTGGAAGAGGGCCAGCCCTGGACCGGGTCCTGGCTGGGGGAAGTGGGTGGGGGAGGGGAAGAGGGCCAGCCCTGGACCGGGTCCTGGCTGGGGGAAGTGGGTGGGGGAGGGGAAGAGGGGCAGCCCTGGACCGGTTCCTGGCTGGGGGAAGTGGGTGGGGGAGGGGAAGAGGGGGCGGAGGGAGTAGCGACGCGGTCGCTACCGGGGCCGTCTGAGTCGTGTCCAGAACTACGGCGGAGATGCTGCGGGAAGGAAGTCGGCGGTTAAGAACCTGGGCCGCTGACGTGGCTGAAGCGGCGGAGTGATACGCTCTGGAGCGCGTGGTACAGGAAAGTGCTGTCGACGTGCCCAGTTTGCGAGGTGACTGGTGGCGATGCCTTGTGCTTTGCCCGGCTGAATGGCCCGCGGAAGATCCGGTTCTGGTTCGGAGAAGAGAATGAATAGAGGAAACGGGAAGGAGAAAAGACTGCTGCGGATAACCATAAACCGGTGTTCAAGGAGTGTCATTAATATATTTTGGCTGTAGACTGGGGTTTGAGGGCATGCTGAGAGCGAACTTAGCGCAACTGCCCACAAAGTACTGCTTGCTGGCGAAGTGCTAATTTTAAAACATACATACGGATAACCAGTCATTGTAACCAAATATGACTTGAGTTTATTTGCAAAGCTTATATCAGTGAACTAGCTTACCCCGCAGTAGCTGCAGTAGTAGGAAGTGAATGAGTAAAACCTGTTCGTTTTCTGATGCGAACGCGGATTACGGATTGAGTGATTTTCAGAAGATTGGCCTCCACTGGATACAAACTTCAGACGCTTGGCGTGGCGAGCCATGACCTGGATTATCTTGCGACCTTGAAAACGCAGGCTTGGAGCAGCATGATGTTAGAGCCTTGAAGTAGGCTGGGGTGTGTAGGCTATAGCATAATCGATAGTTGTATCTTACACTTGCTCTGTGCAGTGACCTGATAAATGCTGATGAATCAGGTGGCTGTAGCCCATGGACTGGATGTAGCTTTTGAATGGTTAGTCAGTGAAAAGACCCAGCTTCATTATGTCTGCCTACGAGGCTTTTGCAACTCCAATAATTTTGTGAGCGCCACAGCGTGTGACGTATGGATAAGAAGGCCAGCTTAAATACCCTGGTGTCGGAAGACAGGTGAGTTAATTGCTGTCAATCATCCCTAAGGGCTCCTCCCGAACTTTGTTTAGAAAACATCATTAATCGTATTGTAATACAATTGAAGTAGAATTTAAATATAATTATTAGCCAGGCATTTTAGAGAGCATTTGGTATATTAGCCACGGGTCACACTTTCATTCACTATAGCATCGATATGCATCACTGGCTTTTAAAAAAAAAAACATAGAAGCTACATGATTGGGGAAAGAGGGGAACAGCAACCACCAATCACAGTGGAGGTAAGACTCTAAAGCTGGACCACGTGACCCTTCACTGCGGACGGCTTGTTGACCCACACAGGGTCAGCTACATGATTAAACAAGACAACACATGTAGGAGTGGGGCGTGAGGGGAAACACGATGGGCAGGGCTGCAGGATTGTCTCAAACGAAGATATACACACACACACACAGACACACACACGCACAAACACACACACATACACACACACAAACAGACACAGCAGCTCCATGTTAATGAAAGCTGCACATTCCCCTCAACACTGGGACAGCCATTGACTACACACAGAACAAAAAAAACACAAAAAAACTATGCCATTACTACGGTTTATGAGCATGTTTTATGATATTTTGTTTGAGATGGTTTTGCCATTGAAAAGTGCAGTGCGAAGAACAGTGCGACGTACAACCTGACACTTTCAAAGATTAACAATTAAACAAAACAAAGTGTGGGGTGGTGGAAAGTGGAAAACTGTGTATATGCTCTTGTGTGGATGTGCACACATCTGTACTACTATCTGTATTTGTCTGTGTATGCATCCCTGAGTGTGTGTAACCCTGTGTGTGTGTGTGTGTGTGTGCGTGCATGCAGACGAATTAGCTCTCTCCGCACGCTAAGCCCCACACTTTTGCCAGCCTACTCTCTCTCTCTCTCTGTATTTGTCTGTGTATGCATCCCTGAGTGTGTGTAGCCCTGTGTGTGTGTGTGTGTGTGCAGACGATTTAGCTCTCCCCGCGTGCTAAGCCCCACACCTTTGCCAGCCTTCTCTCTCTCTCTTTCTCTCTATCTCTCTCACTCCCTCCCTAATGAGAGTGATGTGATCCTGTCTTTGGTATTCACCATCAGGGCTCCTCCGCGGCCCGTTTGGCTCCAGGTTAGCGCAATTAGCCAGCCGTCTCACCAGCCCTCGCCGCGCTCACAGCTCCTGCTGGGAAATTAATGGAGGACGAAGGGAACCTCTGGGACTCGCAGGGTCAGCCTGCTCTGCCCTTTGGACTCCTGTGTCTTCAGGAGGGGAACACCTGGGACTGTTCCAAGACATAAATGAATTGGTTTGAACCACGTGAGAGGATGGTACATGAGCATAGTGCTATGGACTCGTGTCTGAAATTGTTTAAAGGGACACCAGGCAACGTTTTCGTGTTAATTAATCATCTTCGTAAGTCGGTATATAGTTAAATGACTCATTACAGGGCGAATGAAGACTCTCTCGCCGCCCCTACTGCCTGTAGGAAGAATATCCCACTTGCAAGTTCGGTGTATCCTACCCGCGACCTTCAGTCTCACAAGTCTCAGATATTGGGACGGAATATTTACCTTTGTCATGTATTCAACATAAACAAGAGTACCGCACCTAGATGGGCGTTGGGGTAATCTATTTTTCAAATAATTCAGCTGAATTTTATTTAGCACTCCACAACAAACATGGCCATCAAGCCTCTGGATATTAAGAGCTGGTGAACTTGAACACTGTATATTGAACCCCTCTCGTGAGGAAATTGGAGTTGTTGGAGAGTTGTTTTCAAAGTTCCAAAGGGTCCACTTCTGTGATATAATAAGCACCCCCACTGCCATGATTTAGTTCAATCTTATGTACCCCTCCAAGGCAAATATTGTATGTATGACCTTTGTACTGTTTCATTGGATTTAGTCATGTATTCCTATACCTGTTTCATATCCTCTCTAATGCAATGCAGTGTAATTGGCATGGTACCCAAAGTGTTTTAAATTCCTCCCCTCTACTCTTTCTGTTTGTCTGCCTCTCTCTCTCTCACTCTCTCTCTCACTCACTCTCTGTGTAATTACAGAAAGGAAGTAGTGCCTATTTGGAGGTGTCAAAGGCTTCATCCCCGACTGTGATGTCCATGCACTTCCAGCCCACTCAGGAGTGCTTGACCTGCTGCATGAGGTCTGATTGCAGAGCTGTCCAGAGCACTTGTGGTGGTAGAGTGCCCCCACACACAAACTTGGGGATGCGCACCCACAGACACAGACATACAACGCACACACACACAACCTCTCTACACGCTGAACCCACCACACTCACACACACACACACAATACACACACACACAACCTCTCTACACGCTGAACCCACCACACTCACACACACACACACACACACACACACACACACACACAGTATTCCCTTTGGATTGTTTACTGTCAGAGTTCAGAACCCAACAGGGCATGAAATTGCATTTCCTCGGGGCAGGTAGTCAACCCCACCTCCCCTTCTACCCAAAACCTCTTCCACAGCCACAGACAGCAGACAAGGCAACAAAACAAATGGATGACAATTTTAATTACCACCTATAAAAACGAGTCTTTGTGCTGTGTTGCGCTGTGCTGTTCTATCGTTTTGCTTCCTTCAGCACGAAAAAATGAAAAAGACAAACTTGGCAAAATGTATTCAACAATGACAAAGAAATGCGCTGACGTTGATGATTAGTTTGTTTGTTTTCTTTTCTGTTCTTTCCTTTTTAAACAGAGGAAACACTAAGATTTGAATTTTCCTGGAAGACCACAAAGTGGGTTTTTATTCCGTAGAGTGATGTAATCAAACCATGAAGATGTATTTTTCAACAATTTACCCATGTTTAGATGTTTAGATAAAAGACACCATCAAATGTTGAAACTGACCAATTTGACTATTTCTTGGAAAATGTACACTCATTTTGAAAATGATGCCAGCAACATGTTTTGAAAAAAAGTTGGAACTGGGTCATCAAAGGGCTGGAAAAGAAAACTGAAGCAAAAGAAAACACAGGGAGGAAGTTTCCGATACATGCATGTATTTAAGTGGGGAGTATTTAAACCATTTGGAACAGTATTGTGATAACCTGCGAGTTGTGTGTGATAATTGTGTTCTGTTACTGGTCAGTTCTTAAATTGTTGTGTGCCTTTTAGGGGAATTGGGGGGTGGAGTTTAGGGGTGTGCGTGCGTGTGGGTGTTGGTGGGTGTGCGCGGGTGCGTGTGTGGTGTGGGTTCGAGAGAGTTGGTTGTGAATGCCTTGTTGCATGCGTGAGTTGTGGCTAAAACAGCAACTCGCTTTGTTATACAGAGTTTACTTGACTTCAATAAAGTACGGGAAGTTTCCCTCGAATGTGACAAGAGTGTCCGGAGTATCACAGTATCTTAAAAAAATGTCAGCAAGCCTTGTGAGAAACAATGTAAAATTCAATATAACTACACTGTCACAATGAAATGTTACAATGTTCACAACGAAAAATCAAAAACACATTCTAAGCCTTGCAACTAGGAGGAATTGGGTGTGCAATTTAGCACAGCAAGTCAAACACACATTGAACGCTTGCAGAGAGCCAGTATATTCTTCAGGAGAGGGTAAGTCAAGTTGAAGACAAAGTATGCAGTAAAGTAAGAATGCTGTTACCACTCTTTTCAACCTCTGTTCCTCTGCACACACACTCTCCACCCACACATTCACTGGTTAGACGGGAACATTCCTTGACCTGCAGGACATTCACACATCTTTCAGATTGCAGTGTTATCCTCATTGATGACTGCAGAAGTATGTTGGAAGCATTAAAATGCAAATTAAAAACCTCAGAATTAGAATTTTTCTAACCACACAAATTAATGATAATTGAGAAGCAAGTTCATGTCTCTTTTTTGACACGTTGTCTCTTCTATCTGTGCATTGACAGATGTCTGCAGGCTTATTCTGGTGAACCCAGAGTCTCTTTCAGAGGTTAAGATCTCACAACGTATGGAAGAGCGGCATGTCAAAACATTCTGTTTTTCTACCCACAGACACCATGTGTTGACAGTACAGGGAGAGTTTGGCTCTAGATATATTCCCTTTCACATCATACTGAACTAAGAAAATTCTCTTGGAAATATAACTTTTTCTGCCTTGCGATTACTTCAGACAGTTATTGATTGGATGCTGAATCTCGACTGAAAATGATGTTTTTAAAGTTTCTCTTTTTGCATATAGATATTCATACAAACACACATAGACAGACAGATCAACACACACACACACACACACACACACACACACACACACACAAACCTTCACTCTAGGGCTGCCCACTGCTTCAGATATGTGTGTATGTGTGCAAGTGTTCTTTGTTTGCCATGCTAACATATGCTGCTATGGTGTGTGTGTGTGTGTGTGCATGACATAGGTACCAAAAGGGAGACAGTCCCTAGTGTTAACTGGGGAGAAACTGAAAAGAAAGGAAGAGACATGAAAAGTAAGAAAGAAGAAATGAATAACCCCTCTGTCGTCACTGTGCATCTCTCTCTCGCCCTCTCTCTCACACTCTTCAACACACTTCAAAATCACACACACTCCACCCAATCAAAGGACAGCGGGGCAATTTTCCACATCAATTAAAATTCAATTACCCAGAGATATGGAGAAATTACTTATTTTGCTCTCAAACACACTCTCGACAAATGTATTCCCTGTCTCTGGTGAGCCATATGTCATTAGTAGGAACTAGATGTAAAATAGAAAAAAGAGTGACTGAAAACAGACAAAACATGAGGGTGTATTTTTTGAGAAAAAGAAATCATTGCCATACATATTTATAGGAAACTCCAGAGGCAAACGAAATGCATGTCAATTTATATAACACATTTAAAAAACAACAACAATTGACCAAAGAGCTGAGTAACTTCTACACAACATAGTAGGTAAACTATTGACAAAAGTCAATAATCTGTTGCTGTCTATCTCCAGCAAACAATAAGTATCTGTTAATCTTTTTTTGACCAATTCTGGCCTGTTATGGGGAATTCACAGCAATGTTATCTTAAGTAGGTTATCTTGTCAAGGAAAATGTCTCTGTTTTGTTTACTTTTTGCATTAAATACCTGATACGGTTATTTGAGTGAAAGATAATGGAATAGCCACTGCAGACAATTATATAGGCAGCTGGGCCAGTAAAAAGCCTGTGAGCAGCAAGCATCTAATACAGAACACATACTGACTGAATCCCAATGGAAAATAAATAGGGTGGATTGAACTTCTGGATGTCCCTCACCAGAGTTGATAACCACTGGTGCCACTGGCTCAGATGTGGCTATTTTTTATAATTTTTTTAAGAGTTTGTTTGTGTGTTTACACACAATATATACTGACATACAGTATACTGCTGTTCATATAACTGAACCTTAAATCGACTAAACATGTAAATAAACATTTTTAGAAAACATGCTAAACAGGCAAAAGTAATTCACCAGACACGAGGCAGTAATTGTAAAGAGGCTAATCTCTGGCGGCCTATACTGCATAATATTGTAATCTTAATGTATAACTTATGTATTTCATCTAAACCCATAAAGGTTTTTAACAGGTTCAATGAGCACCTCTGGCAATACCTGTGAGAGGGATCCCAGTAATAGCTTCTAAATCACATTAAAAATGTCTATTCCTCCATTAGACTTCATCTGATGATAAAACTTTATCATCTAACTGAGTCTCCCAAACTCCCGAGTGATAGATTTCTCGCTAATTTCCCTCTCTGATCAATGATGCCATTCATTTTCCCCCGACAGAGAGAGGCTGTCGGATCATTTTGCTCAAATTGCCATAGGCTGAAGAATGATATGGGCTGCATATGAATTGAGTTACATTTATATAGCCATGCATATTCAAAGCAATGAGTCAGCAGGAAACCCAAAGATGGGAAATCTTTTGTGTCTGAGGCTCCATTTCGATCTGCAGAAACTGACATCTCCACATGGCCTCGCTCCACTAGCCAATCAAGAAACATCCAGATAGACAGCCATTCTTGTCAGCCAATTATTGTGCACGTACACCATGTAGGGGGTTGGACTCCTGTGGCTGCTAAGTCTAGGGGAATGTTAGCTTGAAACTAACAGGATTGTTATTCCCATGGCAACAGCAGTATTCCACAGGGGCCATTCTCTTTCTTTCTCTCTCTCTCTCTCTCCTTCTGTCCCTCTCTCTCTCTCTCTCCATTGCAATCTGTCATCGTCTCTTAACTCACACACACGCCGACTCCAGAGTCGAGTCTACCTGCTTGTGAAAACACACAGACCACTGTGCCGAAACGCTGCTGTTTTAAGTGTCAGGTCCTCTTACCCAGGGCATTAATCTGCATATGCATCTGCCATACCGAGTGCCAGCGCCAGCCAACCTACCTGCTCTCCAGACCAACAGCAGAGTTTTATCAACCTCCCACACTCTGACAGCTGAGAAAAGGCAAGAGCAAATATGTGAAATATCCATTGTGAATGCTGTCTGGGTGCAGAGTGATATATTATCATTTACAGGCCACACAAGGGATAAAGTGATGTGCCTTGAATATCTTTCTGCTAAATAGTCCAGCTGCTTTTGCATAATGATACGTGTGCAGGCGTCTCAGGGTATCAGATAGCTGAAGGGTAGTGTAAGGCTGGGGAAAGTTAGCATGATTTCAAGGGGTCAGAACTGACAGAACTGACAGTACACCACAGATAACGGGATCAAAAAGGGCAGCCGTGGCCTACTGGTTAGCACTTCGGACCTGTAACCGGAGGGTTGCCGGTTCGAACCCCGACCAGTAGGCACGGCTGAAGTGCCCTTGAGCAAGGCACCTAACCCCTCACTGCTCCCCGAGCGCTGCTGTTGATGCAGGCAGCTCACTGCGCCGGGATTAGTGTGTGCTTCACCTCACTGTGTGTTCACTGTGTGCTGTGTGTGTTTCACTAATTCACGGATTGGGATAAATGCAGAGACCAAATTTCCCTCACAGGATCAAAACAGTATATATACTTATACTATCAAAAGAGTATATATACTTATACAGTATATCAGTAGGACTTGTCCAGCATAATTTGGATGCCTAATATCATTTCCCAAGGCCCGACACTTCTATCAACACCCCTAGCTGTAACTGGTATAAAATAAACCTGAAAAATTCTTTCAACTGAATACACTTGAAAGAAAGTACTTTTGGTGGAGAGTATTGGTGATAGGGGGAACGCGGTATGGTAAAGTAGTCCTAATCTGAACTACCCTTTCTCTAATCTCATGTGACCACATATGAGTTGTAATTCCATGTCAACCCAGAATAACAGTGCTCCCAGCTGTGTGGCTCAATCAGGGGTGAAATAATGATGGCTTCATGAGCTCCATCACTTCTCCTCCTTCATGGCTCCCACTGGACCCAAATGCTGATTAATGAGGAGCTCCAGTGTGGGCATTACTCATTACTCTCCATGCAGGACTGACACAACTGCCCCCAACACACACACACACACACACACACACACACCTAACCTAAACACACACACACACTCACCTAACCTAAACACACACACACACACACACACAACACACACACACACACACACACACCTAACACACACACACACCTAACACACACACACACACACACACACTCACACACACTCACCTAACCTAAAACACACACACACACACACACTCACCTAACCTAAACACACACACACACACACACACCTAACACACACACACACACACACTCACCTAACACACACACACCTAACACACACACACACACACACACTCACACACACTCACCTAACCTAAACACACACACACACACACACACACCTAACACACACACACACACCTAACACACACACACACACACACTCACACACACACTCACCTAACCCAAACACACACACACACACTCATTACTCTCCATGCAGGACTGACACAACTGCCCCAACACACACACACCTAACCCAAACACACACCTATCCTAAACACACACACACTCATTACTCTCCATGCAGGACTGACACAACTGCCCCCAACATACACACACACTCACTCACATCCAAACACACACACACTCACTCACATCCAAACACACACACACACACACACACACACACACACACACACACACACACACACACACACACACACACACACACACACACAAACACACACACAGACAAACACAGGCCACTGATGGATGCCATTGCCTACATTGAGTGGGCTTTGGAGCACTGGCCATATAACTTCTGAGACATGTACGCCTTTTTCACTTTACATCAAGGACACTGAACTAGCACAGGTGATAGCCATTTCATCTAAGTTACATTGTAATCTGGTTTAATTACAAAAAGGAAAAACTAAGTATGCATTTTCTTTGATGTTGAATCATATTGTCATATTTTTTACTGTCATAGAACTACCGTGCCCATATCTACCACTAAGGTCATGTCCTCAGTTTTTTTTGTCTTCAGGTTTCATTTAATTTATTAAGTAAAAACTGGAATTGACCAGACAAATATCCCTGCATTATCGCAGCATCACGTCGCAACATAAGTGCACCAATACAAGGCGATTTCTCAAAATGGAGTACAGAAATATTGGTGTGTTCTACAGAATGAACGCCTTAACTAATTAAAAAAAAAAACACACACTGTAGAGTTGTAAAGCTCACATTGCACACAAAACCAAACCCAAAAAATGAGTGACAGACTAAAGCAAATGAAACTAATATTTGGAAAGATAACAGAAGTGGAAGTTGACTAAAGAGAATCAGAAGGAAAAGAGAGGGTGATACAAAGAGATGAAGTTAATTATAAACATAACAGACTCTAATGTATAAAACATATCATTGTTAAGAAAGATTTTTTTTAATGAATTATGCCCTTTGAAGAAAGTTTGTGCCAAAGATGTTCACTTTGGCACATAGATGTTTTATAACCACCTCAAAATGATCATTCTCATCATTTTAAGCAGTGACTCTGCAATTGAAATTTGGTGAGCCAGCCATTTAACTGCCTAGATTGAATCCTGTGTCTTGTCCATCTCTGGGGACCCCATTTCAACCTCTAATATGGCCTCAATTTTTTTTCTCTTTTTTTGCAATCTATGTGATAATGAAATGAGAGGTATAGGTAGACTTTCCAATCCCATCCAATTCCAATGATATCAGACCCTGTGCATGGCAATCAAGGCCTTTAACAATCCCCTCCGAGGGCTTCGCCTTCACCCTCGATCATCTGGGTCCTGTCCAAAAATTTCCTCTCAAAATCTGGCTGCTCTCCTCGCCCTTATCAGGTGAGAATGACGCTCCATTGGCTGTAATTAACATCTAATTAAAGGTAATGTTACGAGACGAGTTGTTGGAGGTGTTTGGCCCCAGCGCTCATGTTCAAGTCCTGGAGTTTTGCTGCTGTTGATATAAATTAATTTTAATTGGGTTTGTTGCTAATTAACACTGGAGCAAAGAGCATTCTTATGCAGAGACAAGCTGTTGTCACTCAAACTTTGGACTTTCAAAGTCAGGGTTAAGAGCGTCGAGAGTCCCCGAAGGATGAATTATTTATGGCCTAAGACCTGTAGCAGGTTCTGCCTGCTCTCTCTGCACTTTGTGAATAAAATACTAACGACTAGTGCAAGCCAAGGAGACTTAGGAAGAGAGTGAATTTGTTAGAGAAAGCAACTGTGAATGCTCAGGTAGTGTGGTGTGTACGCATGATACATGCATGTATTTTATGCCTCCAACTATAAATATCTTCAGTTTTCTTCCATCAAACTAGGGCCGATTAGCAAAGGGTGGCAATAATGGTCATATTTGGAAAAACCTGTCTCCAGATGGCTTTTCTGTCTCTGAGTAAGATAATGACATACAATGCAGGTATCAGTACCAAAACAACTGCCGGGGCCCAGCTTTAGTGGGGGCCATATCAGAGCATGTCCACACACACACACCCACACACACACACACATACTCATGTTGTGGAAAATGCCTGCTCCAGAGTGTAGCATAACTACTGGCATGTATGTACACATCATAATCAAGTTTGAGTAGAGTATTTTTCTCTCTTTCACTTTCTTTCTGTGTGTGTGTGTGCGTGTCTGTATTGGTGTGTGTGTGTGAGTTTCAATAGTTCTACTGACCACTTCTTCTTGACTGAGTCTTACCAGCAGAACTCCTCATACAGAGCAGCAAGCCTAATAAGATTGCACCAACAAATAGAAACAGTGAGAAGTGTGAATAAGGGACAGAAGGACCAAGGTAAGCCTTGAGGAGAGGCCATGTATGAAAGCAGCATGTGTGTGTGTGTGTGTGTGTGTGTGTGTGTGTGTGTGTGTGTGTGTGTGTGTGTGTGTATGATGGGAGATCTCATTGCTCAGACTCAAGGTCGCTCTTACAAGCAGGAAGAATGAATGAAGAAAAAATGAAGAAAGTACCGAAGTTACGCAAGAAGCAAAAAGCAAAATACTTTTCAACCACACACCTTATTGGTTCGTGGATACTAGATACTGGAGAAAGATTTGTTGATATTTGATCCAACAGCCAAACAAATAGAGCTTTTCCTTCAGCACTCCAATAGTGCTGCAACTGTGCTGTGCGAGTAGGTACACATCATGGGTGTTGCCAGGCCATTATGCTGAGACTTCAGCCCTGAACATATTAAGGGTAGCCCCAAATATTGTTTTACTGTAAAAGTAGAAAACAATTGCTTTACACAAGGATACAAGGAAGTTTATTGTCACATGCATATAGTTACTGGATGTAAGAAATGCAGTGAAATTATGTAAATGCAGTGAAATTATGTGAAATTGTGTGTGTATGATGGGAAATTATGTGAAATTATGATAATCCTCATCTAGACTCACTAACCCCAGTGTCCACCTGGCTCTCAGCCCTCGCATACCAGTCAGTGCAATATACAGGTTCTAAACTGGAGCTATAGTTGTATATTCAGTATGTTCAGTATGTCCTGAAATATTTTCAAATCCATGTGAACAATAATGCTTAATGCTGTAAAAAGAAGAAAATCTTGGAAGCCATTCTGTTTGCTGAGGGGCCAGATTGGGGATGAAGCAACTGTCCCGTGGCAACAAATTCAAGTTAATCACAAAGCCTACCATTCAGATGTCCATCCCTCTGCTCACAACCTGTTCTTTGCTCAGCTTTGAAGACATGTATAATGTGCCTCTCTGCGACACTTGCTGCTATCAAACCAGCAGGCAACAGGTCCAGACAACATCCCAAAATGAAAGAAGGACTGCGCGGGGAGCTTGGATGTCTATATTCCCCTGAAGCAAGCCATCGTCCCATCATGTTTCAAAGCTGCCACCATCATACCTGTGCGAAGAAAACTGCTCCATCCTGCTTCAATGACTACCGCCCTGTGGCACTGACCCATCATCATGAAGTGCTTTGAGCGGCTTGTCATACATATCAAAGCCCCCTCCCTGAAGGACATTTACACCACCCACCTCACCCATGCCAAGGCTGACCAAAATTGTGAGTGATGCAAGTCACCCAGGGCAAGCCTGCGCTCCCTGCACTACCAGACTCACCAACAGCTTCATACACCCAAGCTGTAAGGATGCTGAACTCTCTCCCTCCTCCCCCTCCACCCTCAGCTACATAACATCCTGGACATTGGACCCACAATGGCCGCCTGCAACTACTCCACTTGCACACTTGAACACTTGCACACTTGTACACTTTACAACTTGGTGTTGTTGTCCTGAAAACACAACACTTCTGCTGCTCTTAAACTATGCCACTTTCTTTATTACTCAGGTCAAACAGAACTACCCAAGCCTCTTATTGGCCTGACTTTGCACTAGTTTTTTTTTATTGACTGTCTATGCACAATTTCAACAAAATTTTGCTGCTCTTATTTTTCATTATTATATGTGCCTCTTATTTACTTATTTACTTACTTTTTGTTTACTTGAATGTTATGTTTGTCTGTGGACTTAAAATTGGTAAAATATGTCTTGCTTCACCGGATATTTTGTAAGTGAAGAAAATGTTTTTTTAGGGTGGGTGTTGGAGTTTATCATCTGTCCTTATATAGAGTTATTGGGCCTTGTTGACTGTTTTGACATTAATGTTATTAATGAGCAAATATACAAGCAATGCTGCACAAATGGCAGTGAGCTTTTTGAATATGAAATCTGCAAACAAGTGCAACAGACTAGAAAATGAACACATTCATTGGTAGTGTATCAAATGAGGGGGTAGTAATTAGCCAGTCTAAGCGTAGTTTGACTGTGTAAATGGCCAATCTGTGGCCCATTTCATGTTACATTACTGACTATAACTATGAGTCTCAGTCTTTTTTTGTTAACTTGATGGCCATTCAAAGAAATTATTATGAAAATGCCAACAGGGGACTGGAAATCATCAACATTAGGAGCAAGCACTGATTGGAATTGACACATTTATCTGCAACCTTAACCTTACTACTGTGTATGAACATGCCTTTAAACAGTATGTTCTGTTTCAAAAATAAGAATAATTTTCTTCTGATGCATGCAAAGGTTTTTGTGGATGGACGGTAACATGGATATCGATATGCTTCAATAATGCAATCTTGTAATGTGACATCTTTATATGATGGATCATGATTGCATGTTCACACATCTATTTAGCGTGCACTCAATGTTACCCAAAGGTACACAATGTTTCTGAACTCCTCAACGACATTCAAAGATGAATCACTTAATTGTGCCAATGCAATATTGCATCACACTGGTAACTGAAAAACCCAAACAATATAGGGAGTAGCACCTGAGCCAAAAACCATGTAATATTTATGGTTTAATTTAGAAAAACACACCCACAGAGATGCAGACAGCCAGGCAGAAACAATAACATTGCCAAATATCATTACAAGCAATTTCAGCAGGAGTTAATGTCCTGGAACCTATTCCCTAACCTTTTGAGCTCAAAAACCTAATCACCATGCTTTGATGCGCTGGTAATTTAGCCAAACAATTCAAACGTTTTTAATCAAAAAGCAACCTTCTGGGAACGCGGAATTAATATCGGAAAGTCGATTGCTCCCTTGGGAGACTTTACCCACCTTAAACGGGAAGCTGAAATATCTATCAAAAGCCACTAAAACACCCTTTGTCCCCTCAAAAATTGCTTCTTGCTCAGAGTGCCAGGTATGATTAAGGAGTGTGCCAAGGGCTAATATTTTCCATATATATTTACATATTCATTTGTTACAAGGCCTCTCAGAATGCTGCAGAAAGGTGCATTGAATTCAATAGTCCATCCCTTCAATCAGATGTCTGATGGCTCTTGATGCTGTCCAATGAAAATGAGTAATGATTGAATGCCACTGACAACAGATGTTGGGCTTCTCATTCACATAGTATCATTCTGTAGGTCAATTCATTAAAAGCAGTACTAAATAAGATTTGCTCTTGGGGTCCCCATACAGCAAGCATGATCATAAATATCCGTCTTTTGTGACAAAATGTAGCCTAAACATAACTCTGATACAATATAAAAGGAATGCACAGACAGCAGTCTATAGAAAGCATGAATTCCTGTAGCATTATCCTTAGATTTTTTTTTGGGGGGGTCCTGCTCAGAGTTCACCCTATTTACATTTTGTGCCATTAAAATGAGTATGTGCCATTAAAATGACTTTGGAAACATTATTTCAAGGCAAAAAAAACTCTTAAGTGGGCCTTTAAAGTTAACAGTTGTTTAAGTGTTAAGTTAAAGTGTTGTTTCAACTTCTTTTGAAAGTTCTCTTTGTATAATGAACTATTTTATTCTCAGTAGAAATTTATTAAAAAAAATACTTAGAGAAATGTTTTTTGTTTGTTTGTTTTGGTCAGTAACTGTATAATAAAGTGTATAATGTATAATCTGTGTACTTTATGGTTGTACTTTAGCTACAAACACATCAATTTCAAATTCATGTTGATGCCATACTGACTTACAGTAAAATAAGGAGAATGGAATCTCTGACCATGCACACCCGGAACACCTGGTAACATTGCTGTCACGGGCAGGGCAGGAGAATGACCCTTTTCATCTGTTTTAGACAAATTGGGCACTGCCTTGGCGCTAATTGGATACTCAGTGCATTGAAAATGTACAAAAAGTGGAGTTTCCACATTGTGTTATACTTTAAAAAATGTAGGTAATAGTATTAACAAGCCGACCATATTATCTCTTACACTTCTGATGCATCTGACAGGAAAAGGAGTAGAAGCCATGACCATGGTACTGCATTAGATTGGTTTAGCCTTAGGCAGTCACTACTAGATATTTTGATGCTACCCTCATATTCCATCGTACACAAGTCAAATAAAAAGTCTGTGTTGTTGAGGTTAACAAGCAGATACCATTTGCAGCCGTAGTGACTGGCTCTGCATACTCAAAGCATCATCAAGGTGAAGAGGTTAGCTCTCACTCTCCTCAAGCTATACAACATGTGCATAACTGCAACCAGCTGCAGTAGGCTATTTCACATACGAATGCAGATAGAAAGTGTTGCAGTGGTATAAATCTACACACTTTAGTTCACACAATGACATTCTTCAGAACTTCAGTGTTTATTTAACACTCAGCTAGCATCTGAGTGTTAAATAATGCCACTGCCCCTTCAAGTGGATTTGGTATCACATAGTGTTCTGCAGGTCCTTCAGGCCCAGATGTTTCAGCGCAGGTGGCTGCCACCATCAGCCGCTAATTGCTTCTGTAGAGCCCTCAACATTTGAGAGAGAATGAGGTGGTGAGCTATAATGAGTTTTGGTTTCAATCAGGTATCACTTGGCGTTCCTGGGCTTTGACTAGTGTTTGTATGTGTGTGTGTGTGAGTGTGTGTGTGTGTGTGTGTGTGAGTGTGTGTGTGTGAGAGAGAGAGAGAGAGAGAGAGAGAGAGAGAGAGAGAGAGAGAGAGAGAGAATGTGAGTGGGCATATGTTCATCCGATCGAGTGGTCATTGCATGCGTGGTAGGTGTGTGCATTATGTGTGAGCTGCATTTACTGTATTTAAAGATGTCGTCTAACTTATCTAGAAGTAATGAATCATTTTGTTGTTGCTGTCGTTGTTGTTGTTGCTTTGATATGCACATGCATCATCACACTCTACTGTCACCTTGCCTGTCATCATCATCAGCAGCAGCACCAGCCTCTTCATTATCTAATCCTTGTAATCCTTGAGGCACACAGTGAGAGAGATCAGCTGACATCACAGTTGTCAGTAGTTTGTCTTTCATTATCACACTGGTTCGAAAGTTTTCCACTGACCTCACATGAGGATTTCAGACCAGACAGTAGTGTGTGTCACAGTAATACAAAATAAGAAAATAAAATAGGTTTTAATAATAAGCCCTCCAGTTATTTTGGATTTGAGCCAAGGTCGCAAAACCTGCTCCTTGTAGTCTAGTCATGCTCCGAGCATCTGTTCTGCAGTTGGAGGTCATGGATTCCAGCAATGTGGCCATTTGTTTGATGACCCAGAGCAGTAAATTGTAACATCATTTGTTTCATGTTGTAATGACTTGTTGTTTTTATATTAACCCTTCAGCAGGGGAGTTTTTAACATTCTAACAGAATCTTCTGTTTTGCAACAATGTTCTAAAATTCCATGTTGAATTCAGAGCCGTATAATTCTCTGAGGGCTCTACAGTTGTGGGGGTGTTAAGAGTGGATAGGAGACAGGGTCGTGAGAACTGATGGACAGCTTTGTGGCATGGTGTCGAAACCACTTCCCCTTAAAGGAGAAATCCGGTGAGTTTTCACATAGATCTCCGTTTCTCAAGGTCAGGCAGCTACAGCACTACACTCATGGGGCATTTACATGGGAGCTCACGGACATGCCCCCAGAGTGTAGCAAAGTAGCTGCCTGGCTGAATTAGCTATTGGCCGTAGCAACTCAAGCTAGGTAAAACCGATCGTATTCATTTTTTTTTCGTACCGACAGTACTCAGTGACCTTGAGGAACAGAAATCTATGTGAAGACTCACCAGATTTCTCCTTTAAATGTCAAGTCAAAGGAGAGTGATCGAGACTAAATGGAATATTATTTTCATCTTGGGGTCAGAGGTCAGAGGTGGAAGTAGTAGAAACCTAGAAATACCTGGGTGTAGCCTACTGACAACAAACTGGACCAAAGTCCTTTAAGGCAAGTCCCTCCACTCAGCAGCCATAATGCAACGCTTTTTGGGTACTCATCGGGCATCCTATTCGGCAGAAATGCGCGTGCGCAAGGCTTCACGACACCAATCTTGCTCCAGCAGCGGGTTCACAACACATGATTGGCACGATGTCTACACAACACACCACATAATTGGCTCAATGTAGTCACATCACACCACATGATTGGCTCAATGTATACACATGTCGACGTTTTGGCGAGGAAGGTGTGGGATCATAGACAGTGGGTGGGATATGTGTAGACAACAGCCATATTGGCGTTATTTTGGCGAGGATTTTTTGAGTGCTGTGTCTCCTCATTAGAAAGTCTCTGACTGGACTTGAAGTTTTACACAGAGGCTGTCTAAGGGCGTACTCACACTATGCCATCGGTACCGTACCCGAGTACATTTGACCCCCAAAGTCCGGTTCGTTTGACCAGTGTGATTGCTCTGTACCGTACCTGGGCACCGTACGCTTATCCGTCCCTGGGTCCGCTTGAGGAGGTGGAGGTGCAAAGCAGCTCAACCGTGTTTTATAGTATGTAGTGTGAGTGTGAGTTTTTTCGGTAATTAATTAATTAATAAATACGGTAATTAATTGCTGCTGTAAGACCACCAGTGAATGAAGTAGAAAGATAAAAGAGAAAGATAAAAGACTTTGAAAGTCAAAACATATAATTATCCCATCAGATCTCATTCATTCAGATATATAATCAACTGCACACTAATATCAGTGTGCCATAGCAACAGAATGATAAGTTGGTGGGAATTACATTGCGTACCAGCACGATAGCTTTTACCTGTGTGAAAAATAAAAGAAAATATACAGTGTGTGTAAGAGAGAGTGAGTGAGAGAGTTTGAGAGAGAGAGACAGTGAGAGAGAGAGAGGGTTGGGGGAGTCCTACCTTTACACCGCAATAGCCAGCAGGAGACGTGAGACAGGTGTGTCAGGGATCAACATGCAGCGTACTGACATGCATGCTGTGTTTTGACCTATTCTCCTGCATCTCAGATTGATGTGCTGTGCTCGAGCAGGTCCGTTGCTCCGGCTGCGCTGCTTTCAGGAGATGCGGCTCTCCACAGCTACGAACCTGTCCGTCAAACCTGAAAGAGGTTGCCAAGGGTGACAGGTCTCCATCACTAGGTTAGATGAGAAAGGGAAACAGCAGGTGAGCTGACATGGGGAATTATGAATGATATAACGTGTGACCAGTGTGTGTGTGTGCATGCGTGAGTTATGAATCATGTATTATATAAGAGGTGACCAGTGCGAGAACTGTACACTTCTAACAAAGTATATACACTGTAGTAGTAGACAAACAGACAGACAGATTATAAAGGTTAGCCACCAAATATACTGGTAGCAATTAGTTATTAACCATTAATTAACCATATGCTCCACCAGAGGATTATTGTTCTGTCTTTAAAGGTTTATTTGTAATAATAAAGGATCCAACCCGATACCCTGAATGAAGTGTTGAGGTTCAGCTAGCTCAGGGACTCTCATAGTTCATCTAAAGTACCTTGCCGTAGCCATAAGGGGCTCATTCAGTTGAACTAAAACAAAACTCTGCCCAATAAGTACTTGATAAATAGATTCACTTTACAACTGGAAACGAATAACTCCAGAACAGTAATACTACAGATTAACAGTTAACATAACAATTTATTCTAATGCCAGGGCTAACTAAACACTAAAAGTCAATCAATGTTGGAAACACAATCAATAAGATAATCAATAATATATTATTAAAAAATAGAAAAAAATAAGCTGTAACACAACAACCAATTAAAAAGTCAAAATACAATATAGCTTACCTGGCACAGATATGATTTTACACATTTAGGGTGTTGGAACTCTGATCATCTCAAAGGAACAAGTGAGGGGGCACAACAGAGTGTGCAACCAGGGATGGGAAACCAGGACACAAACGGCGAATCAAACAATGGCTTATCACTTCAAACACACAGGGAAACAGAGGCACATTAAATGTAAAAGGTGTTCCCCCTTCCTCTCAGTGTTTGGATTTTTCCAGTGTTTCAGAGGTGGAAAATTTTAGTGGGAATTGTCAGCCTTACACTGTTTCTCATTCTCCTAGTTTTGTACAGAGTTCTGGAGTGGATTTCTCTGAAGAGCATAATACTGTTTGCTCTTCCAGTCATTCAGAGTAATACTCACAAGCAGAGGTGGAAGCACCGGAAACGTGGAGAGGAAGTGAGAGAGTGGTGAGAGCTGCCACCTTTTTTATGTGTTTGCTTATTTATACCACTCGTCTTTCACGATACAAAAAGAAAAACAATGGTTTCATTGCTGACGCTTAGAGTAGAGGGAGAAAGAGAGTGGGCAGAAAACTATCAACCCTGGGGCTGATGCCAGGTAAGTGCTTGTAAAATTAGATTGATTTGACACATTCCACCTATTGCCAGTTTGTTGGTGTGTGCACATGTATAGGGATTTGAAGGCCAGTTCATCGTAGAACTCCTGTCTGTCAAGATCATCGAAGCAGATGGGATGGTGAGACGGTGAGAATCCTTTTGAAAGAAAAATGGGTTATCATTGTTCTCACACTCTCTGAAAGAAATGAGGCCAAAAAAGGAAAAAAAAAATCCTAAAGTGAGTTTGAACAAAGGTGGAAAATGTAAAAATGAGACTTGACACGTTGCATTTTTTATTTTATTTTTTTAGCTGACTGTCAGAGAATGACAGGTTCACTTTGTCTTTCTAAATTTCTTTCATGGGCCCAGAACGAGGGGGTTATTTGTGGGATTGACAGAGATGAAAAATAAATGTAAAAAAAAAATACACATGGGATCAGTCCATCACTCTCAATCAACATCATGTGTCCTCGTAATTCCTGGTTGTCACCTTAACTCTGACTCTGACAGCAACATGGATGTTTAAATGTTAACCAATCTGCCCTATCAAGATTCCCTGCAATGCTGACTTACTGACTTCCTCACTGCACTTGAAATTCTTACTCATAATCAAACTGATTTGTTGTCAAGTTCAGTAAAGTGCTCCTTGTGGTTATCTCACTGTTGGAAAAACAAATGTAGTGGATTTGGTGGTAAATCTGTCTGGATATTGCTCTCACGTTTAAACAAACTTTTTTATCAGATTCAACATCTGCAAGCACCCTCAGCATAGTTCTAAAGTCTAACTAAAGCAAATTTATTAAGAAAATCCAATTTGTGTGCTAATATTATACCATGAGCAAGATCCTAAGCTAAACATTGGTGAGCTCAAATCTCATCACAAGGAACTTTGCAGATGAAATGAGAAACTGCTCATTGACTAACTTTGCACTTTGCCCAGCCTTTTGAATAGGGCGCTTGATGAAAACCATATTTAAAATCTTTCAGAAAATATTCCATGTTTGCCAGCACTGTGTATGGGAAACTATGTGAATTATCATCACATTGTAAAAAAATGTCTTGTCCCTGCAGTCAAGGTTAGTTATGGTCTAAGAGTTTTTATATACATTTATTTTATGTACCTCTCTGAGTATAGGTAGGATTATCTGATAGTTTATCTATGATCTACTGACTAAGACACATCAACCTCAAAGACTTCTTATAAGGCAGTCCAAAATAGGACCCTGATAATTGCCATTTTTATGTACATTTTAATTAGGTGTTTTCCATTCTCTGTATTTAAAGCAGTGCAATCAACTTGTGCCAGACTCATCCCGACCCAACTCACATCCACAACAGTACTGTGGCTCCTTTCCTTGCCTTTATTTATTTATTCATTTATGTGCATTTATATCTACTTCCACTAATTCATGCATACAGCTGCACCCTGGCCACCTTCATGAAAGGGAGGGCAAAGAAGAATCTTTACTGTAATAGCTTCCCATGGGGGACCAATGGCTAAAATGTGGTAATTACCGCAGTGCTGTGTACATGGGAAGGTTATTCATGGGCATATTAGACATACTCACTTCTCTGCATCTATAACAATGATATAACAATGCTGCATAACAATGAAGTCTCTAATTGATTTAACGGTGATAAACGTAATCAAATGGAAATGTCTCATTAACACAGGCTCCAGGTGCCAATGAAACACTACTGTATGCCAATGTGTTTGGAATTAAGAGCAAAAGCAGAGGTAAGATATGAATGGGTGTTATTTCCATTGCAGTCGATTAATACCTCACAGGACAAAAATACATGAGCGTATAGACCCTTTCAACAATAAAAACAAAAACAATGCTTGAACGTTCTATTTGGGCCCCAATCTACTTCCTCTGCATTAAGATAACATATGGAATGTTAAAAAGGAAGTCTTGTGGGGCCAACTATGATGCTGATAATGGAACTCTCTTGAAAGGGTCCATAGCGAGAAGAACTTAAGATAGAAGAGCAGAAAAGATAGTAACCTTGAGACAATTAATTTTGCAGCCCCTGCCATAGTGATTCTTCCATAGTGATTCGGCTCTCTCACATGTGCTGTCGTGTTTAATTATGTAGCTTGGGACAACAAGGCCACCCCAAGTGGGTCAGCAAGTCATGGTCAAGAATGCGACTGAGAGTTGGGAGACCATTTAAGAGAAATAAGAATGGCCATTTCAGTTGTCGCAGATGCAGCAGTTTGAAATAACCAAATGGAGAATAAGTGGCCGTTTCAATTCATATAGCTTTCTATAGAAAGAGAGAAGCAGGTAGAGAGAAAGGATGAGAGGAAAATATTGATAAGTAAGAAAAAGAAAGAGAAAGAAAGAAAGAGTGGAGAGATAGTCTTGTCCATCAAAACACCTGAGATGAGATGAAAAGGAATTGTTTTGCCTGATTATGCGGCTCTTACAAAGGTCAACAACAAGATCCTCTCGTATTGCTAATCTGGATTATCATGTGGTGATTAACAGAATGTTTCCACGAGCACAATTCATGTTCATCATGAACTATAAAGCGCTTTCTCTCTGCCTCTCCCTCACTCTTTCTCACTCTCTGCTCTAAGAGATAAACAGATTTGTCAGACAGTTTGTAATGGTTAGCTTTTACAGATTCATCATCCATTTTTACTAAACCTGGATAAAAAAAAACCTTGATCAAGGACCCGGCCTGGCCCGAGGATAGTGGCTGGAAATATCGGCCGGTCAAGTCCGGGCTTGGGCAGAGAATCTAAACTCTAGGGATTATTCCATCTATTGTGTGGGAGTAATTAAGGATTTCACATTCTTTCATTTTTTCCGACCACCTGTCTGTCTGTCTGTCTGTCTGAGTCTTCTGTTCATCCCAGCTATGCCATGATTCTTGTGCTTAGAGACTTGTATGGGAGGCAATCCATTCTTAAGGCCGTAGCATGGTGCTCTTGAACATTCCACACAGGCACCGCTAGGCCTTCTGTAGACGTCCAGGGACACATCAGCTGTCCTGAGTGATTTCTCCGCACAGACACAGGAAAACCAGCCCACAGTTCGCAGCTCGTTGAACCTCCAACAGCGATAGATCCTTGATGGCTAGTGGTAAATCCAGTACACCTTCCACATGGTCAAGGCAGCTAGTATGACAGCTCAGCAGTCCTCTGGCAACACTATAGTGACAGGTCCCCTATACAGAGATAAGACTTAGAATTGAACTGACAGTGCCCAAATCAGTTTCTCAATTCAGAAGTGTCAGCCACCTAATCTGGGTTATTATTAACACTGCGCTAGCGAGGCGGTGGTCATATAGGTTTAGTCAGTTGTTTTTCTACCAGATTTTTTCTTCTTCAGTAAATTTTTGTCTACGATTCCCGGGACACTGAAAGACCGGGCTGCACGAAACTTGGTGGGCATTTTCAGTCACACATTGGTCAAGAGAAAATCTAAATTAAATCACTATTTGCCAGGGGTATGAATAATTTTGTTCTTAACTGTACACAAAAACAAACACACACTATGCACACACATATTTACATACACAAAAGTTGGAAATGGAGTAGGAGATGGAGACAAATTGACAAGCTAAGCTTGATTTATTTTTGGCACCGCTACTGTAAAGCTAGTTGGAATGCACTGTGACAGAACCATAACCAGAATCGGAATTGTGTTTGGGTATATACCACCCTCTCTTTTGCTAAGAGTGCCCCGACAGCTCTCTGAGAGATCTTAGCTGCTGATTGGTCTCGGCGTCTTTTGACCCGCTTTCCAGGAGAATAATTTTCAAAGCGCTCCTCCTTTGAACTGTAAATCAAGCTTGGCAGCACCGCAGTGTTTATTTCCTGTTTTTGCTTTTGTTTTCTTCTCCAGAGTTTGGGATTTTAAGCTTCTGCTTGCATCTATCAACACTGCTCTGTATCTGTCTGCATGCTCTTCAACTTCTCCCCCAGTCTCAAGGGTCCATGATGGTCTTCTAAACGTATAGACCCTTTCAACAAGGTAAACAAAAACAATGCTTGAACGTTCTATTTGGGCCCCAATCTACTTCCTCTGCATTAAGATAACATATGGAATGTTAAAAAGGAAGCCTTGTGGGGCCAACTATGATGCTGATAATGGAACTCTCTTGAAAGGGTCCATAATAATTATATGAAACAACTAACCCCTCCTGCCTCAAGAAATCTATGTCATAAAACTGCTGAAAGAGATGTAATAGTGTATATATCAGTGAAAATTATATGTTGCTTCTGTTATTTTCCCTCAGGATCCTCCAGTTCAATGCATTATTCAGACATACACTGTAGATGTAGTTGAGATAATAAGGTTTTTGACTAGCCCCGCACACTAGGACTTCCTTAGTTCCCCTCCAATTTCCAAGGGGCCAGACAGTGGTGAAATGAAACTGCAATTGGTACATTAAACACTTACTGAATGCTTTCAACAGTACAGCAAATGCATTATTGTCAATGAAGATCTCACATGCAGTTGTGTATTTCATTTAAAAGAAAATACTAACAATTGAAACTGACTAAACTAACGGCATCAGGGAAGCCACTGACAGTGCCAACCATCCTCCCCTGTCATTGTATAAATCCTGCTTGTTTCTGGATAAATGGTTGTGATTGGTTCCTGGGTTGTAGCAATGTAAAACTACTGGCTGGAAATTCCCAGTCAGACAGCCTCAGATGAATGGAGGTTCTGTTTCTTCTAGGCCAGGTGAAGTAACTTTACAGCAGTATTGACCTTTACTGCAGTATTGACCTTTACAGCAGTATTGACCTTTACAGCAGTATTGACCTTTACTGTAGTTGTGCATGTGTGTGAGTGTTTGTTGTTGTTGTTGTTGTCACCGATTACAGTGGACAGCGATAACAACAAATTTAGCAGAAAGGCTCGTTCAAAATCGACAAAATCTTTAAAGTGTCAGTCCTAGCAGTTTTAAAATCTTGGTTGACATATAATAACACCCCAAAAATTACTGAAAATAATGAGTTTACGAAAGATTGCGATGTGCTAAAATACTACTTCATAACCATTTTTAAAAGTTATTTTTGCCAGTAATTACACCATGTGTATATGGCCATAATGTCATGTGAGTGTTCACTTCAGCTGATAATAATAGCTGTTATTACACGGCTCTTCATAGTGCTGCATAATGCTCCATTCACTTGAATGGGCCTTCCCAACGTTCGGCGGTCTGCTAATTCTAATAACAGACCGTTGCTAAGTATAACAGACTGCTGTCAAAGAAAAATGGGCTTTGTGCTTTTAAGTCAATTCTTTCATTTCACTACGCAAGGATTGGAACTTCATTCATAAATGAAAGCAGACGGTTGATCAGCTGTGTTCTAAAGAATGTTTGATTCAAGTTCAGCGTGTGTTGTTGCGAACTATTTGTTTCTCAGCAAAAGCCATGATGAAACGGTAACAAATAGGCTATAGCCTAGGCTATGTAGGCTAAAGAGTCATATCGTGGGGAGTTTATTGTGTCGTTTTGGTAGTAGTCCGTGTAATAAAGCGGGATAATGTATAGAACGCCCGGTCATTGTCGGGAGATAGGTCCTTCCGGTTAAGCCCTGTCGGGACCCATCTCCCGACAATGACCGGGCGCTCTATACATTATCCCTTACTTATTATCAGCTGCACTCACATGACATTATGGCCATATACACATGGTGTAATTACTGGCAAAAATAACTTTTAAAAATGGTTATGAAGTAGTAATAACATGGATAAGTCCTAATAACAACATAAAAGACTTGCTTTTACCTTAGTTGTGCCACCAGTTTCACCTTCAGACCACGTGAAGATGAACTATGCATGTCTTTCCTGCTGCTTTTCCTCCACCTGAAGAAGACGTCAACTATCAATTTTACTTTCAAGTAAAAGAAATTCACACAAATTCCTTAACCAGTCACACCGCTGGAAAGCTTATGATGTGACATTTATGAGGAAGTTTTCTATTAATAAAACAATACAATAATAAATTTTTCTCAGTGACCAGAGGAGACGACTCCCTCTTATGACGTCAACCGACTCGTTTGGGGCGAGGGAGAGTTTTAAGTGAGTGCTGAAAATAAACTTTTTCATCTTATACTCTTTTCGAAACAATACATCAACTCGTTTAACATGTAATTTCCCTAACTATTGTGTTAATCATAATTACACATTTAACCCGACATATACTCTTTAGGCTTTTTTGTTCTTGACTATGCACGTGCAATAAGACATTGAAACAAGGTATTAGTATTTTATAGGGCTGTCAACCGATTAAAAAAAAATCTAATTAATTACATACTCTGTGATTAATTAATCTAAATTAATCGCATATATGATTTTTTGCTGTGAAAGTATTTTAAATATTTAAATTATTTAAAATCATTGAATAATCAGCATTAGGGACATTAAAGTTCAAAAACTCTTTTATTATTATTTTAATAATGGCCATAATAATCTATCCTCCTGAGACCCGGGGTATACATTTGAATGCATTTTTTATTTATCTCAGTTATTTTGGTTTATTAGGGCTTCATGAGTATACAAAATAAATTTCACCTCTGTACATCAAGTAGTTTTTGAGAAAAGTGATGTCCTCATTTGAGGACATTGGGTCTATTTTACCATAAAACACAACTAAATCGCCATTGTGTAACAAAGTGTATTTAAAGTGTAGTTAAAAGTAAAACAAAAGTACAAAGTGTGTGTGTGTGTGTGTGTGTTTGTTAGTGTGTGTATTGTGTGTCTTGTAATGGCCTCAATATAAAGTGCGTAATAATGACACAGGTACATGTGAGAGAGTGCACCTATGTATTTCAATTGATTTTTTTTGTTCTTTTTTAAAAAGTAACAAAAACATAAACAATGAAATTAAACACTAAATTCAAGGATGTGCAACATAATGCAAACTGTGTGTGTGTGTGTGTGTGTGTGTGATAGTATGGCACCCTGGAGGTGTGCACTCATTTTACTAAAAATGTTTGTAATTTAGCTAAATGCAAGTACAATTTAGCTAAATGAGCCCACAATTTAATAAAATAAGCACACTATTTACAAAACTGATCATTTGCTAAATTCAGTGCACAATCTAGTACAATGAGAACATGATTTAGCAAAATTAGCTATTTTTGTCAAATGAGCTCACAGTTTAGTAAAATGAGTGAACTATTTACTAAAAAAAGTGGACAATTTAGTAAAATGAGCACACTATGTACTAGAATGAGTGCACAACTCAGTAAAATGAGTGCATGATTTAGTAAAATGAGCGCATATTCATTGGAACATATAATTTAAAAAAACTATTTTAAGTTTAGTTGACAAAACTGTGTGAAAACAACGCAAAAAACAATGCAAAGTGTGTGAGTATGTGCATGTGTGTATTGAAAACTGCTAAACTTTTAGAACTAGCACCATAGGTCTATTATGTGGAAGCAATCTGGAAGCACACATTTTAAGTCCCGATGTCCTCAAATGAGGACATAAAAGATAAAAGCTTCCTGATGTGTTACAATAAAAATAAATGTAAAAAATGTATGCCATATCATACTAGAACTGTTAATAAGCATGAATAAACAAGTTTCAACCCCATAAATTACAATGGCACTTTACCATGACGACAGTTGTCATGTGCCTGCTGATAAAACATTTAGGTTGACATCGACACCATCTTGTTTTTTCCCAATATAGTGTAATGTGCTTTTATTACCACTAACTGGTACAACTAACTGTCATGATATGAGGGCAACAGAAATGTATTCAGAATATTGAAGTAGAAAGTCCTGCAAAGCCTAAATGTTATGTCCTCATACGAGGACGCAGGGTCTCAGGAGGCTATGATATGACCTAATATGCTGAGGAAATAAATTCAAAAGTGCTTCGGGAAGAAGTTTTTTTTTTTATCACATACATTGCAGAGGACTTTATTTTAATCAACACTTTATTTTTATCAACACCATCAGGCTGTTTTTGAAAAGTAAATGTTCCAATCAATGATCTAGGCAGCACATTTTCTTCTCTCTCCTTCATTTTACAGTCTAATGGTTACTGACTGCAACGGCTCGGGGTCAAAGGTCATACAGAATGGATTAATCTGCGTTATTTTTTTTAATCAGTTATTTTTTCTCAAATTAATTAATCAAAATTAATCAGTTATTTTGACAGCCATAGTATTTTACTGATACACTTTTACTGTGGCAGTTCGGAATTCAATTGATGGCACTCAGTTTAATAGTCTTAAATTTACCAGACCTGTTGCAGGAGTAGTGACCTCGAAGTCTGCTCTGTACCTCTAGACCCTAGAGAATACATTAGGGCAAATTCATATAGTTTATACATCCCACCACTAATTCCCAGCAGTTCTTGGTTTCTCATGATTCGTTATTGTCCTCTGAAAGTCCACCAGGTAATTGGCCCTATCTGCTGAAATTAATCCAGAGTCTAAGAGCCAGAGAGGGAGGGGTGGATGGATGGAGGTAGAGTAAGTCCTTATTAAATACACCATCAAGGGGGAAAAAGTCACCCCATCATCTGCAAGGCTCAGATTGACTGTACTGAATTTAGAATGGAGACAGAAAGATACATAAAGATCAAAATAGCTACTGTTCTGCTCTCTCATAGAAGGACAGCATGAAAGAGAAGAGAATGTAATTGGTGTAACAATGGAGAGTTGAAGCAAAGAAAGTAGAAAGGTGACACAGAGAGAGAAAGAGAGAGAGAGAGAGAGAGAGAGAGAGAGAGAGAGAAAGAAGCCTGAGGGAGAGCACCTGGTTGCCTTCTGGTAAAGTGAGGACAAGAGGGGAGAGAAAGTGAGATTAATGACTCTGGGAGGAAGGAGCGTTTGCAGAGTGGACTCTCAGGATGTGGAGACATGTGGTCATCAGCCAGGGATGCTGCTCACTGAAACCCAATACAGCGATCAGCACACACACACACACACACACACACACAACATTCTTGGCATATTCAATTTAGGGAAGCTGGGGAGAGAAGGCTTTTAAACTCAGACAGATGACTGCAAATGAGCTAAAGTCGTCTATTTTCCCACGAGAATACCTTTAAACGGTGGCATAGTGGCGGCATAGTCTGGAAAGGTCACCTCAACTTTTTAGATGACACGATGGGCATTGAAGGCAATCCCTGGGATGACCATTTATGGATTTCACAGAGCACCTTTTAGTTTTAATGCACAACTCTAGTAGTTTAACCAAAGTCCTTTTAGGCAAGTCCCTCCACTCGGCGGCCATATTGCAACGCTTTTTGGGCACTCATCGGGCATCCTCTTCGGCAGAAATGCGCGTGAGCAAGGCTTCACTACACCAATCTTGCTCCAGCGGCGAGTTCACAACACATGATTGGCACGATGTCTTCACAACACACCATATGATTGGCTCAATGTATTCACATCACACCACATGATTGGCTCAATGTATTCACATGTCAACGTTTTGCTGAGGAAGGGGTGTGATATGTGTAGACAACGGCCATATTGGCATTACAAACTAGCCCCATTTTATGGAGGATTTTTTGAGTGCTGTGTCTCATTAGAAAGTCTCTGGTTTAACGGTGCACCTCTTTCTGTCATTGTATGCAGTCCGCCCCAAACTGGATAAGAGATTGTGATTGATTGCTGGGACTATTGAGACAAATGTCTATATAGACAAATGATTTTGTAAATCCAGTTAAATTGAAAAGTGTCCAGACAGATCTACCAGAGCTAATTCAAATGTTTCTGGTTCCTAGGCACAGCAATCACACATTCTGCAGATTTTACCAAATGGAAGACGACAAATCATTCTCATATTGTATAGTTGCTAGTGTTCACTCTAGGATTCAATTTAAGTTAGTGTATCTCCAGTGAGATAACTCAAGAACCCAAGTCAGACAGCCTCAGATGAATGAAGGTTCTGTTTCTTTTAGGCTGAGTTATGGCCAAGTAACTACAGCAGTGATATTGGCCTTTACTGCATTTGTGTGTGTGTGTGTGTGTACAAGTGTTTGTTGGCTTGTCATTGTGTTTGTGTGTGTCTGTTCGCATGTGTGTTTGTCACTGTTTGTGTGTGTGTGTGTGTTTGTTGGTTTGTCATTGTGTTTGTGTGTGTGTGTGAGTGAATGAAACCGATTAATCTTACTTGGACAGTGGCAGGAACCATGGTAACTGTGTGTGATGAGACAGAGACTTCAGTCAGACCTCCCTGGAGAAGAAGTAATCAGGACCCAATAACCTCTCTCTCTCACACACACCTTCACTCTTATTCTCCCAATGTCTCTCTTTCTTGCTAACTCAAACTGCTGAGCAAGCATTACTGTGAGTAGGCTGAGAAGGCCTCTACTTCCCCACGGTATCAAAACTCCACCATAAAGCTAGCATGCCTAAAATGCTATCCTCCACTCTCCACCAGGTACAAGGGCAGCGGGACAGAGGGAGAGAATGAGCCATGCTGCAGGAGTGGTAACCTCTCCAGGTGACAATTGGACGGCCCAAGTTCATGTCCCGACCCGTTGTTTTGAGTCCAGAATCTGGAAAAACTATCTACTAAATACCAGTCAGATCTTTTAATTAGTTACTGTACATAAACGATGGACAAACAGAAGGAGAATGAGTGACTGGGTAGAGAGCAATAAAGTACAGTGCCTATAAAAAGTATTCAAATCCCGAGGCTATTTCCACTTTTATTGCTTTTACATACAATCTTGATCAATTCAATTTGGCCTTTGGCTGCAATTAAAGCATAGAGTCTGTGTAGATAGGTCTCAATAGGCTCGCACATCTGCAATTTTACTCCATTTTTCTTTGCAGCTGCTCAAGCTCTGCCAGGTTGAAAGGGGATCAGGTGTGAACAGCCCTTTTTCCAGCCACAGATTTTCTAAAGGACTGTGGTCTGGGCTTTGACTCGGCTCTAGTTTTCACTGTAGGCTTCGACTCATTGTCTTGCTGGAGAGTGAGTCTTCTCCCAAGTCACAGTTCTCTTGCCTTCCAGAGCCTGCTGTTGAGAAGTATCCCCACTGCAAGATGCTACCACCATGCTTCAAATTAGGGATGGTGCATTTTTGGTGTTTTGAGTTTCTCACATGTCTTTGTAAAAACCACCCTTGCAACTTTGGGCCGGCGGCCTTGGTGTCAGGAAGTATAACGAGTGTAATGAATTGCTTTACTGCATTTAAATACACATACACGCCAGGCACCGGCTAGAAAAAGGTAGCGATGGAGTTTCTCAGACATTCATCATGACAGAGCCAGCAATAAGAAGCAAAAAGAGCTTTGACTGGTAAAGAACTCAGGCAAAAGTTGCTGTATGCATACATGTAGTTTCTCCCATGTCAGCTGCTGAAGCTTTAAACTTCTTCAGAGTTGTCGTAGGTGTCTTGGTGGCCTTCACCACCATTATTCTTCTTGAACGGTCACTCAATTTGTGGTGACGGCCTGCTCTAGGCAGATTTCCTTACATTCCATGGATTTCACTGAACTCGAGGGCATGTTCAGTAACTTGACTTTTTTTATATCCATGCCCTCACTTATGCTTGACAAAAGCCTTTTCTTTGAGTTGTTTGAAGTGTTTTTTGTCTTCATAGTGGAGTTATAGCCAGGAATATTGATTGACCAGTGACTGAACCTTCCAGACGTAGATGTCTTTGTATTACAATACTATATATACACATTCACTGCACTAAGGCGATCTCCATTTCACTAAGAGTATTAGCAGCAATTGGCTGGACCGCTGTTAATTTATTTCAGTTTCCTTAAAGGGGGTGAATATTTATGCAATCATTTTGCATTATATATTTTTATTATACGGCTCTTCACAATGCAAGTAGAATGCTCCATTGACTTGAATGGGATTTCCGAAAGTTCTAGCGGTCATTATTTCTTGGGAAAGGACCTCTGAAAACAAGAATGACCGCTGTCAATGGCAACAGAGTTTGTGCTTGGAACTTCATTCAAAAGTGAAAGCAGACGGTTGATCAGCTGTGTTCTAAAGAATGTTTGATTCAAGTTCAGCGTGGTTATAACTATTTGTTTCTCAGCAAAAGCAACGACGAAACGGTAACAAATAAGTGTAAAGAGACATATCATGGAGTTTATTTTTTCGCTTTTGGCAAGTAGTCAGAGAAAGCGGGATATCGCCGTCATCATGGAAAATAAGTCCCTTCAGGGCGAATAAGACCCCTCACGCTGGCGCCGGGTCCGGGGTTGTTCTGTCGGACTTATTTTCCCATAATGACCGGCGTTCTATACATTATCCCTTACGTAATTAATTAATATTACTGTAGAAATCATTCTAAAAAAATAATTGTCAAAGATTCCATTCATTAAAGCAATGAAAGCGGAAATATCCAAGGGGGTGGAACATAAGAAAGACCAAGACACACCAGTATAATTGGTCAGTAAAGAAAGTAAAAACAAAAACTATCCAGATGGTCTTCTGAGCATTAACACTGTTCCCATGTAAAATTAGGAAAAACTGTCTCCAACGCAAATTGCAGTATACAGATCATTAAATTATTTATGAAGGCTCTATTAACCCTAGTGTACTGTATGCTGGGGAAGATATGAATTCAATTCAATTTATTGCGCTTATAGAGCGCCAAAACATTACACATGTATCATGGCGCTTTACAGAATGTAGGCAATCAAGAGAAAAAAGAAAAGAGGAAGAAAGAAAGAAAGAAGGCCCATGGGTAACAGGGGCAACAGGGGCAGTAGAATGCAATAGTGAGGCCCATGGGTAACAGGGGAAACTCCCCAGAATGGGAGATGCATACAGTATAGGAAGAAACCTCGATCAGATCCATGACTCAAGGGCCTGAGCCATCTGCCTAGGGTCAATACGGGACAGTAAGGTCTGTACAGTATACATGACAAATGCATATGATAGTCAGGTGTGGAGAATAGGACATGGTGTTTAAAGCACCTGAGGTGAAAGTTACAAGAGGTACAAGAGATAAATGAGCTTTTTGGCATGACTCAAAACAGTGTTGCCTAAGTAAATATACTCTTTTGATCCCTTGAGGGAAATTTGGTCTCTGCATTTAACCCAATCCGTGAAATAGTGAAACACACTGCACACACAGTGAGGTGAAGCACACACTAATCCCGGCGCAGTAACAGCGGCGCTCGTGTAGCAGTGAGGAGTTAGGTGCCTTGCTCAAGGGCACTTCAGCCGTGGCCTACTGGTCGGGGTTCGAACCGGCAACCCTCCGGTTACAAGTCCGAAGTGCTAACCAGTAGGCCACGGCTGCCCACACCTAAGCCTAAGCAAATATTTTAACACAATATGTGAACAGATACAATATTTGTTTCAAAAAATAAGTAACATGCATAGTAATTAATTAAATAATATATGCATACTCTCTCTATCCCAACCTTGCTTTTAGTCTCGCTCCACGTTTCCATTCTCCCTACAGCAGGGTCTGCCACTCTTGCATACCATTTAATTCATAGCTAAAGTCATTTTGTTATGGCAGCCGCCAGAGATGTCGCCTTTCCATTTTAAAGCTGGCCCATATCTTTTTTATTTATAGGCATGCAGAGGTGAGGAAAAGGAGGTTTGGACCTAGTGGCCCCTCGTTCTGAGTTATTTGGTTTTTAAGTTCGTTTCCCCCTGAGGCAGCAGTGTCATCTATAAGCTCTCCAACTCCCACTTCTACTACTGCTGCTGTCAGTCTGTTACCTCTGTAATGTCCCTTATCTCCCACCAAGCACAAATGGGCCCATTACATTTAAAGAGTGAGGTTGAAATGGCTGCTGGTGGTTAGTGGTGCCATTACAAGTAGAGCCTGCCTCTCACCCACACACACACACACACACAAGTACACATGCACACACACACACATACACCATCCACTCAAACTCCCACACATATGTGCTCACACAAGCACACACACACATACTCCATCCACTCAAACTCCCACACATATGTGGTCATGCACACACACACACAATAATTGGTGCCATCACTGAGGCTTATATTCTCAGCATGACTAGCAGCCGCCACAGCATCAAGAATTAAACACGGAACAGACCCAATATGAAAAGTAACAGAAAAAAAAACTCATGCTATAAAGATGTGCTTTGACATTTAACAGTTTCGTCAAGCAGAAAAAAATAGACCATCAATTTAAAAAGATTATAAGCCAAGGCAGGATGACAGTGTTGAATGAAGATGTCAAAGCAGCAGGTGACCTTTGGACTTACCTTTATTAGGTGATATGGCAAACGACACATGAGGAAGCCGATTATACTGTGTATAGCTGCACCTCTCTGCTTTTCTGCCCTACTGTTCTAATTCAGCTCAATTTGTAGAGACGGGTGCGCACATCCAAAACATGTTGTAACAGGTGCCAGACAAAACATGTCAGAGAGAGAAGGATTGCAGACTGTATGGGCTTCTTATTTGCCTGATGAAGATCTGTTGAGATCGAAACGTTGCCTTTTAAGAATAAATAAAGTATCTCTTGGAGCCCAGATACAGTGTGCAGACCATCTCCTTCTCTCTAATTCAGCTCAACCCACACAAACAGCACTGTTACTGCCTGACAAAGACTGCTAAGTAGGAACATGTCGCAGCCTACTTGGTATACCAGAAGGCAAGAAAGCCACCAAGAAAAAAATACATAATGCTAAAAATCAAAAACATGATTGAAAAACATGACAAGGGCAGGAAATGCCAGCGAGAAGAGGTGCGTTTTGAGTCTAGATTTAAAAATGATAGAGTGACAGGGGGCATCTCTAAAGAAGAGGTGCATTTTGAGTCTAGATTAAAAAATGATAGAGTGATACAGGGGGCATCTCTAAAGAAGGCGGCAGCTGATTCCACAGGCGTGGTGCAGCTACCGCAAAAGCTCTATCGCCTCTTTGCTTGAGTCTGGAGCATTGGACATGCAAAACATATGCGTAAATATATTGGAGTGCAGTATAAGCAGCACCCAGTCTGCAGATATATATATATATATATATATATATATATATATATATATATATATATATATATGCAGATTACTGTATAGACTGTGTCACCACCCTATGACCATAATTGACGATTAAAAATGGCTGATCAACATTAAAAGGAATAAAAAGTTTAGCAACCGGAAATCATGTTAAACAGGATGTATGTGATACTAAGGTGTTATCAAGCAGAAAGATAATGCAGCTTAGTAAATATGCCAAAATATGCCAAAAATATGGTCACTGTTTGTGGGCCTACAATTCAATTATAGCAGGGAAGTAGATGACAACAAAAAACAATAACAAAAATTTAACAGGAAGAACAACAAAAGTAAAGGTAGCTTTTTAACATGATATAAAGATGAGCAAAACTGGGGTTTAAAGAATACTGGCCCCGGCCGTGGCGCGACTGGCCGGGGCACCTGCACCGTACGTCGGAAACCCGGGTTCGATTCCCAGCCCGTGGTCCTTTCCGTATCCAACTCTCTCCCACTCGCTTACTGATATGGGAATGCCGTAGTGCAGTGATGGTGTCAATGTCCAACACCACAGACCGCACGGGCCAAGTGTCCATGGCGACTCAGGACTAAGCCAAGTCTTTAGTCGGACATGGCAGAGAGAGGATGTTCATAACAGCATTAGTTGCAGTGTTTCACATCGACTAGGCCTGACTCTGGGCCAAAACCTTTTTTTTTTAAATCTGTTTTACAGAGTGAGTCACCATCACTAGTGAATCGAACTTTCAAATCTTTTGCTGGCGCTCAACTCGCAAATCTGATTTACATCCGGTAGTGGCCAGAAAGGGCGCCAGAGGCCAGAGTGTCAGGGACGAGTCAGTGTCAGACAAATCATGACCATTAGCAAGATGAGGCCGCCAGGATGTCGGGGAACCTTTCAGGCCAAACTCTTGAGTTTTCCAAAGTGAAGCATATGGTGGACTAAGTGAGCAGTTTAGCTCGTTCCCATGGAAATGAGCCAAATAATACATCTAAATGAAATAATGGTATCTAAAGCGACCTAGTTTTTTTTATTCAGTAAAGACATAAACTTGATTTAAAGAGGCAGAGGCTCAGCATAGCACACGATGGCGGTGAATCAAATAAAATTGGAATATTTACGGGGAAGCTTGGGGAAGTTTATCATCAGTAACCGGGGGAAAAGAAAACAAACCGCATCTGATATGCCTGACCATATGATAATTCTCTTCATGCTGAGAACATACATTAATGTCATACAATAGCCTGCACACACACACAAACACACTCTAATTACTCTCTCTCCTTTACACAAGCATGGGTACAGTATGGACATGCAATGCACACATTATTGATTAGTGTTTGCCAGACCCAGATGAAGACTTGGGGCCTCTAATTTTGAATGATGGGCAAAGAGCAAAGTCTTAAAGGTGCAGTCAACGATTGTGCATGACATCGTGTTGGTTTATGTTTAGATAGTTATTGTTATGTCTAGAACCATATTAACAAATGAAATACCCTCCACAGCGAAACTAGTCACTTGAAGTTGGTGGATAATTTTCAAAAGTTAATCTAAAAGTGTAGACATTATACTGTGAAATAACACCAAAATGTAAAATTTTAGCACACTCATACGATCCTTCCTCTTTATCTCTAAACAGTGACTTCCGATTGGTTTTGCCATGGAAGGTCATATATATTCATCGGGAATGTAGGAATTGTGCTAGAAGTAGGCAGACCAAGTGCACCCACTACAAGCTATAAGGTCTTGTTTTACTTTTAGGGGATGAAAAACAGTCTTTCAGTTTCAGGAGTGAAAGTTTTTTAACTTCTGTGGTGATGTAATTTATGGGATTGGGCTTGCAACTCAAAACAGTTATGGCCAGGCCATTCGCATTACATCAGACGCCTTGAGATTTTGACAGGCCACGCTCAGTAAACAATCAAACAGACTATGAAGAGTCTATTTACATATCAGTGCAAAGACTCAAGTGAACATATTTCTATTCCAAGTTTTTATTACATTGTTTTTATTTTTTATGACTTTTTTTTATTTTCAAGAGGTGTAAGCTCCCAGCACAGATATCAGGACACTCGGCAGAAGACTTTAAAAATAAATATGTAATACAAAATATTATTATTAACTTTGTACTGCATGTACACACTGCACACATTTCCATTTTTAGCCAAAGAAACAGACAACATTGCACAGATGTTTTATCCCTTGCTGTGCAATTGGATCTGTAGACACAGGAATATGCAGTAATTGCATACCAACACTACTGTTTAAAAGTTTGGGATCACTTACAAATGTCCTTGTTTTTCAACGAAAAGCAATGAGAGATTTGTTGAAGAAAGTTTAAATGACAAAGTCATTATTTCAATTGAAAATCATTATTTATAACCTTGACTATATTTTCTATTAATTTCCCATAGTTCCTCTTCAAATTAGCTTCATGTTATGTTTCATGGCAAAGACGGACATTTCTAGAGATAATTTTGAGTCCAAAGTTGCATATCTACATCTGCATGACAGTACCACAGTCACTGCCACCCCCCCACCACCACACACACACACACACAAACAAACACTAAAACTCACTGCTGAGACTCACTACATGTGCCACTGCTCTGCATGAGCCTGGCTCCATATGGAAGTTGCTCGGCTGAATCTGTCTGAAATCTGTTTCAGGGTCTAACTGGAGCTTGTGCTTAATGTTGCGGCGTGCACAGGGGACAGTAATTAGGCACGGGCTGAACGCTCACATTAATGAATTTCCAGAGGCCTCCATTACCCAAAATGCTTGCTAATGAGCTTTCATATGTAGTGTAATTAGTACTATGTACTGATAGAGTTGGAAAGACCTGTGACAGGAGTTTGGTGTTGACTATGGAAGCCTCACATGTTTGTTGATTCCCTTTGATGTCTGCCAATATTGAGCAATAGGATCTGTATCACAAAGTGTTTCAATGTCAAAGTTAATGTGTTGGTGCCTTCACATAATCCATATTTATATCATAACGTACTGGCCATATGGACGTTTTTGAGAGACGAATGTGGCTGCTGGCCATGTGACTGAGACATATGTGGGGTAGTGCACGTAAAACACCATTAGACTGCTGTAACCGAGCCAACCACAGCCTATTATCCTTCCATCACAGCTCAAGATTAAAATCAACTTTAGGTTTGTGTGCATGCCAATATGTACATTATAGCATGCATGAGCCTGGTGATTTCACCAGTTCATATCAGTAAAAGAGATTGCAAAAAGAGACCAAAGTAGTTGCTGAAGCAGTTCCCTACAGAGCACTGAAAATCAATGTCAAAATATATGCTGTTATGAAAAAAATGAAATATGCATTGGGTGCAATGGCATTCTAGAATCAACTTAAAGTTATATGGTAATTTTGTATCCAACTATCCATCTAAAGTAATCAGTTCATTTCTGAAGTGGGTGCTGAGCATTCTCCTCGATTGACTATGGTGTAGCAAAAATCACATACGGTCATGAGACTATCAACAAACTGCAGACCCTTGCCTGTATATTTGATCTGTAAATAAATTGAACAAAATAATCCTGGATCTGGATTATCATGTTAGAGGACCAAGATATGTTGACTCTATGCATTGTGCGAACACAGTCAGTCAGACAGACAGACCGATCACAATACCCTCTACTCTCTGCACAAACAAATACTGTATACCATAACGTGTATGATCCTGAAGCCAGAGATAGAGACAAGACAAGAACAGGTGCACACACACTTACTAATCTGCAAGTGAATATGTGATGTGATCTGTTAGCACAGAGAGTGAACATATCACATATCCACTCATAGTATAAGAAGTGCTTATAAGAAGTGCTTGTCATGGCTGGAGAAGTTTCATGTTCATGCTGTTGTGATGTTTATCTGTTTGTTTGTTTTTGTTTGGAAACCTCATTATCCTTCTCGGTATTCTCCGTATCCTGGTGTTTGACTCCATTATTGACAAACACCTGCTTGTTGCATTAAGGAGATTAATGAGAGAACGCTAATAGAATATGAAGTTTACACTTACACTCATTCTCTTTCCTCATCTGTTGTCTTTATCAAGTCCTATTATGGTGTTAAACATGGTGTTATAAAAAACATAATACTATCAATGCTTATGCAAGTTATGATGCAGATTAGGGAGAGATCGATGTTTTATTTGCTGTCATTTTTCGCTCACATTTATTGATAGATGGATCATAAATCTATTTTTAAAAATCATAAAAAGTCACAAAAAACTGGAGACATGCTTACTTCATATTCATATCATGTTATGCTTCGAAAGCAAAATGACAGGCATTGTTATCATTATAGCTTAAACCTATTAAACAACAGAATAGATTTCTCAGAATAGAACACACACACACACACACACACACACACACACACACACACACACCTTGCTCTGCCCTGTTTGATGGTCCAAACAAACCAATAACAGGAGCAGCATGACAATACTTGGCCTGGTGCTCAAGTCACCCCTTGTCTGGCTTTGATCAGTGAGCTGAGACCTGCATGCTATTTTTCTCTATGACAGCTCTCCCTCTGTGTCTGATAAGAAAGGGGAAGTTTAGAGAAGAGGCAGGATGAATAACAACAACAACAATAATAATAACAAACACATGAATGAATATGAGAATAAAAGAACAAATAATGCTTTATAGAGACAATAGCAACTTAGAGACTAAGTCTCTAACTTAGGAAACTGAGAAGATGTGGGCAGAGCGATAAAGAAGATAAATGGAGGCGAGAGAGAGAAAGAGAAAGAGAGAAGAGCTAGAGTGGAGAGAGAGAGAGAGAGAGAAGAGCTAGAGTGGAGAGAGAGAGAGAGAGAGAAGAGCTAGAGTGGAGAGAGAGAGAGAGAGAGAAAGAGAGAAGAGCTAGAGTGGAGAGAGAGAGAGAGAGAGAAAGAGAGAAGAGCTAGAGGAGAGAGAGAGAGAAAGAGAGAAGAGCTAGAGTGGAGAGAGAGAGAGAGAGAGAAAGAGAGAAGAGAGAAGAGCTAGAGAGAGAGAAAGAGAAGAGAGAGAGGAGAAAAAGAAAGAAAGAGCTAGAGAGGAGAGAGAGAGAAAAGAGAGAAGAGAGAGAGAGAAAGAGAAAGAGCTAGAGTGGAGAGAGAGAGCGAGAGAGAAAGAGAAAAGAGCTAGTGCTTGAGTGGTAAAAATTAGTGTGACTATCACTGCCATTGTTTGTCCCAGCAGCGTCCGTGGTGATCATCACAATTGGTACTCACTCTTCCATCCCTCCCCTCTCTCTCCCTCTTTCTTTTATCTGGTACTCACTCTTCCATCCCTCCCTTTTCTCCCTCTCTCTTTCTTTCATATTTCACCATAATGTTGTTGCTTTCTTTCATATTTCAATGTGATGTTGTTGCTCTTACACTGTCAGACTTTGTGTCTGTTTCTGTGTGTTTTTTTTTTTGTCCATGACGTCTTTCTGCCACCCCTTCTGTCTCTCTTTCATATTTTATACACAACCCAACAGAAAGAATAAGTTGTCTAAGTTGTCTGTCTAGCTTTGATTGACTCACAGAGTAAAAGCATTATGTTAAGAAAGGGAGAGAGATATTATACTCAAGCTGCATATCCGGCTTTGACAAATATTGTTTCCTTTGGAGAAACTGTATGACCCCCAGATTTCCTCCCACATTTCTATTGCTTTATCAGATGCTCGATACCCTCTGTGTCACAACCCAAATACTGTATGTTTAGGGACTGTTTGTTATTTATTTAAGGGGCTACCGGAGGAGTTTGGGGAGCATTAGTCAAAAAAGACGTGACCCTCCCTCACCAGCAAAAAATTGTTTCTATGACCCTCCAAAGTGATTGAGAAAAAACACATGACCCTCCCCAGTCCCAACAATTTATTGATCCCTTCTGTACTGGGTCAATTTGGGAGCTGCACATGCTACGACTCCTTTCTTGAAATGCCTTGAAAAGGCTGTCGTTTGCACAATTTCACAAATAATCACCGGGACCGAAACAAACCTTTCAACTTTTCCCGGGTTTATCACGTATTTTAACTTTTCCCCGCTCTTAGGAGGAGCTGCAGGGGCCTTCGCAAGGGGGTGCAAGTGTAGCAGGGTTAATTATGCTTCCCTAAATTCCCCCATCGTTTCTACAAGTTCTATTGTAGTTTCCCACGCCTCTGTGGTACAGTAGGTTGTAGGGGGGTGTGGCAGGGGTCGGTTCCCGCGCTGAAGACCCCTTAAGTGTTCATGTAGCCCCCTCCTCTGTCTCTTTTGCTACTGTCCTGAGGCAGAGGTATGTGGAGTCTTGCATACAATACATCATATCTTTTATTTATGCTTTTATGGTTACTTGTATGGTGCATTTTTCACATAGAACTGTTTTCTGGTGTTGCACATCTTATATACGAGTTATGTTTATTTAATCACTGTTTTTATGTTAGCTCGTTACACAATGGACATTACCTCAGTTCTACATGCTACAGTCTGCTAACGTGGCTGCAGGTGTAGCGACGTTAACTAGTTAGCTTACAGACTTTCATACTGGTGAATTGACTGAATGCATTTAAACGTGGTTTACCTGTGAGAAGGGCATATTATTTCGCCGGTACAGTTCCAAACAAAAGTATCCCGGTCTAAAAAAACAACTTTTTTTTTTTTTTTTTTTTTAAACGACGACGAAATTGTGAATTTCCAGAGCGTGTTACTCCACACTTGGCAATCAACTCCTACGGACTTTCGCCTTAAGATGGCAGCAAAGATGGCAACATTTCCGGAAAGGTACTGGCTTGATGAAATTCATTCTGGACTCTCTATCCGACCACATAAAGACCTCGGGATACTTCGGTTTGGCTTTAGGGACCCTCTAGTCACTACCACATAAGTGTAATGTTGTTTGGAACTGTAGAAGAGGTATAAAAATAGTGTTTTGTAGCTCACACTTTTACTTTAAATAATAACTAGCCCTTCTCATCGTTTCCACATTTTAGACTGTAGTCCACTGATAACAAAACCAACATCTTTTAACTAGCAACAACAGCTAAAAATTATCTCATCTATTTTTTGGAAAAAAATAGGTCCTCTCCATTAACTCCCTTCATATTTTTTTGGAAAATAGGTCCCTTGTAGCGGAAGTAAAACGGAAGTCACTGGGACACTCTATCAACCGTCTCTGCTACTACGCTATCCAAATTATTGTCACGTCCAACCATGGCTAATGCTAAAATGTCTTGGAACTTGCACAATGTGAATCATTACGTTTTCATCATGAAAGTTCCACAGCCAAACAAATAGTAAACGCATAAACGCATTGGGGGGGGGCTACCACAGAAAACCGCAAATGCTCAGGACAGCAGCATGGGTCCAAATTTCAATCTTAAACTATCTGAAAACAGGGCTTTAAGTGTAAAATACCGAACTTGTCCTTTAAGGTTTGAAAGTAAACATACTTTCTTTAAACAGTGTACTAGAAAGCTGCACAACATTAAAAATTTAAACAGTACTCTGGCTGAGAGGCACCAGCTTCTACAAGCGTATCTGCTGGCTGGTTCTCTCTTTTCACCCAGTTTACAAATGCAGCAAGCAGATGAGTTCAATAGGCATCTATACAACAATGGGTTCCAGGAATCTGTGATGTTGAGAGGCATCCATGAGACCACAGTAGTTACATCCGCTCTCACCTAAGGGTACCAAATACCAGAGGTCTATGGTTGTGGCTATGAAAGACAGTGACATGGGCTATACATTTGTCAAAATTACTTTCATACTTACTGATAATTCATCTGTCTACTTTGTACTAGAGAAATGCCAGTCAGTACCATTAGTGGACATTGGTGTGTACCTTCTCCTTGACTCAAATTCCACTTATGTCTGTGTTAGTGCGGAGGGCCTGGCTGATTTTTATCCACTTCCTACATACAGACGATTTGATGTTAATCTTGTGCCTTTGCATCATTCTATCTGTCTTAAATAGATGACTTCGGTAGAGGAGCTGAAGAGGGCACTATCACTCGAAGAAAGTGATTTCAACCAATTGGTAGTACATTTGTCAACGCGTGGTCTGAAAGCCTATTCAGACCTTCAGTTTCTGTCCATAGAAGATGTCGATGGTGTTATCCTTCCAGTAGCTGTAAGAAGGCTTATGCATTATCTGAAAACCACAGGTAAATATCCACAAATCTGATGGCCGCCAATTCACAATTATTCAGCTAATTCCATCAGTAGGAAGACATTGTATTGTTGAAGAAGCTTACTTAGTGGTGTAGGAAAATAGAAGTTTGCGTCTGGCAGTTCTCTTGATAGCTGGTGTATATTTGTAAATAGTTTGTTTGCAGTGGGTTAGGCCCTGAAATACTCATATTATTAGGTCTACAATATTCAATCTATTTCAATACTAGCTTTAAAAAAAATGTAGAATGATATTACTGGTAGGATACATAGCGTTTTGAAAAGTTCAGTAGTCACAAATCTGATTTCCACCAGGTCATAATCATTCAGCCAATTGAATCAGTAGTTACACATTGTATTGTTGAAGCAGGTTACTTAGTGTTGTAGGAAAATAGAAGTTTGCATCTGGCATTTCTGTTGATAGCTGGTGTATATTTATAAATAGTTTGTTTGCAGTGGGTTAGGCCCTATTACTCATATTAGGTCTACAATATTCAATCTATTTAAAAATTAGTGTGCTCTTTCCTCCTGGTCTCTCCTGGCCCCTCTGCTAATGAGTGAGTGGGGCCAATCATTCAATTAGGCCCACCATGTGCTACTTTAGGAGCTCTACAGCAAGAAGCTCGGTAGGTTCCACTGTTTGTCCCTCGGCTGAGCACTAAAATGTGCTTGGTTTAGCTAAACTCCATTTCTCTGTAGCCCTGTAGAGCAGGGCTCCCAAACCTTTTATGTGCCATGCACTGGTTTGATTCCCATTTTTTTTTTCACGGACTGGCGGGGGGGTTCAATGTTCCATATGTGTTGTGCATGCATTACTTGAAAAGAACTAGCTCCAGTTATGTATGAACAGTGAAGGTAACGAACTCTTAAACATGTGAAAAACGTGAACTTGAAGAAGTGAAAATTGAACAATATGAACTATAAATATTGAACAACTTAAAGCTACATCTATCAAGTGTGAACATGTTTAACAAAATATGGGAACAAAACATAGGAACTAAACGTGCATTACGAATATAATCAGTGGGAGCCCTGTGCTTGTTTCCCTGCAGTGTGTTTGAAATGTCCAGTCGATTGCGCAATTTGGTCTTAGTTGCAGTCATTGCCGAAAACCCAGCCTCGCATAGATAGGCCTACGTGGTGGGAAATGGTAGTAACGTTTTCAGCGATTTTACGGTTATCTCGGGATATTCTGCTTTGGTTTTTGATCCAAAAACCCACCAGAGAGGTTTCCTCATACACACTCTTAAGACCACCGTCATTTGCAATTTCAATCAATTGCTCTTCCTCCTGCGCTGACAAGTTAGGACTATTCGGGATATTGACAAATGAGTTGCGGACCCACTCATTGGTTTGCCGTGGATCTTTGGAGGATGGGAAGTAACGCTCATTTAAAACTCATTTGAAAGCACAACAAGGTGATCGCGCACCAGCTGCGAGAGAAAGGGCCCTGCCTCAGTCTCTCCCAAAACCCCCACTACTGTTTGGAACATATCAAATATACCCCGGTCCACTCGTCGTCCCCACAAATCAAGCTTGGCTTTAAATGCAGCGACTTTGACGACTGTCTTTAAACTGGCAGATATTCTCCCCTGGAGTGACCGGTTGAGGTCATTAAGCAACCCTAATATGTCACACAGGTAAGCGAGTTTTGACACCCAGTCCTCATCACTAAAATGTGCAGCTAACAGTGATTTTTTTTCTGTAAGAAATCTCTGCAGCGGCTCGCGCAACTCAAACAATCTGGCCAGTGACCTGCTAAAGATGCTTGTTTTTAGTTGCTCATTCTAGCAGTTTAGCTAAATTCGTGTTACACTACCATTCGCCAAGAACTGATCAAGTGAAGTGAGCTGACCTGAGGCTGCGCAGCCCTGAAGGCAATATGTAAAAGTGTTGAAGTGCTGAAATTGCCTTTGGAACAGTTGCTAAGCTCAGTTGCTAACAGTTGCTAGTTGCTCTGTTTCCTCTGGTCTGTGTAGCTTTGAATGGCACTGAAGTCCAGCTCCCCAATTTATAACCTCCGGTTTTTAAAATTAAAAATACAAATTGGGCAGCCGTGGCCTACTGGTTGGCGCTTCGGATTTTGTAACCAGAGGGTTGCTGGTTCGAACCCCGACCAGTAGGAACGGCTTAAGTGCCCTTGAGCAAGGCACCTAACCCCTCACTGCTCCCCAAGTGCCGCTGTTGTAGCAGGCAGTTCACTGTGCTGGGATTAGTGTGTGCGTCACCTCACAGTGTTCACTGTGTGCTGAGCGTGTTTCACTAATTCACGGATTGGGATAAATGCAGAGACCAAATTTCCCTCTCGGGATCAAAAGAGTATATACTTACTTATAAAATATTTGATGAAAATGTCTTTTCCATTTAATGTTCTCATATTTGTTTCTCTTGATAGGAAGGTCGTAGAGACCTGAAACCAAGTTTTACCCCCACTAAATCGACCACACCCTTTCCAACGGTGCCACTCCTGACATTGTACGACATCGGGAAATATGCGTACAAAAGTTTGGAATTTTAAACAAATCGTTGCCTAGCTCATGAACCATATGTCGTACAAACTCGTGGGTGGTCGTTGGAAAGCCCGTGGCCGAATTGTGAGGGTGGATCATGGTTTGAAGTCTCTCCGACCTTCGGTTCTCGAGATATTAATGAATAAAGAAATGGTCATTGTCTACGGTAAGTATTTTTTTCTCATAACCAGTAGGCCACGGCTGCCCAAACTCAGCTAGCTGACTAACAAGCCACTGCTATAACTATGAATTCATAACAAGATAGCTATGGTTAGCTGTAGTTAGCAAGCCACTATAGTGTACTGTTGATAATGTAACATTGAATGTTATTGTTAAGTTTGTTTCTTCAAAACTCAGATCATTATCTTCTCAAACACTTCAAGCAACACCAAAGAGCTTTTTGTACCTTAATGTAATGTTTCCAAAATCGTTTCAGTGGTTAATCAACTCGTAACTGGGTAACCGACACTCCTGCATTCGCTTCGCGGCCCTCTATTGGCTATAACCGCACTATGTAAGTTTGCCAGATCGGGTAGTGAATCTGGAATGAGACATAAGAAACTATAAATTGCACTTCCTTCTGATGTCGCAATACATCATACTTTCATTAAATCATGCAATGTATTGTCTGTGGACATCGGTATTTGTATGTGACAGAAGAAAAGTGCTTAAGTGTTAGTAATATTTCTGGCACTATACTTGTATGTTGCAGTTGTGCATCAGGGATTACATTTTAGGCACACACACACACACACCTTTTTGACCTCCAGCAGCCCTGACTAATAGTCGATGGACAGGTGTTATCTCAGCAGAGAGCAATTACAATGTTTGGCGTTACTAACTGTAACCCCATGTGGCCAACTCCTGCTCATCCACCTCCATTGCTCACAGGACAGCCAGGCAGCATGGTTCCAGGGTCAAAGCACCCCCCACGGAGTCCCCATCTAGATGCATACATGCATCAACCTGCACACAGACTGACTGCAGAAATCATCCTATGGGATTCATGAAATGTTTGTAATTTTCATGCATATTAAGGTTTTTCATGTGACGCTATTTCTATAACGCTTTGTTTACTGCCACCTGGTAGGCAAGGGACGCTTTGAACCTATTGAACGTCGTTGTCTGCAGCTGTCTCTTGGTAGGCTACATCTCTGTATTTCATCAATGTCAACATGTCAGGAATCAATAAAGGTGATGAAACGTTATCCCATTGTTCAATATTTGATAGCCTGTCACAGGAACGTTATTACTGTGCAACTCACAGAGTGGTTAGTGGTGTTCGTTGATTATTGAAAACAAATATATCGGCACAATGTATGATTTCAATCCGTGTTATTTGCTATTGCGAAACTATTTTTTCAGATACCTCACAACCACGTATAAACTTGTGACAAGTGACGCCCTGTCACTTGCTCTGCCCTGCACCAGGGCTGGGCACCTCGAGGCCCGCAAGGCCAGGTCCAGCTCTCTCCTGTCAGGGAGTGGAGTCGGGGCTTCATTGTCCTCCGCAGCCAACCTCGTGATCTCCCCAGCGCAGACCTGGAGGAAGACTGCGGTGTTGAGGGGACGTCATGCTTGCCCCACCAAGGCGTATGCTTTGGATGCCTGACCGGCAGTGGCCCTGCACAGTTTAGATGGCAGACTGGGCGAGCCACGGGCTGATGTTCCCTGGGGGCCGAGGTAGGCAGCCTTCTTCTGTGCAGGGCAGAGAAGTGTCCGAAGCCCTAGACGGATGATCGTGCTGAATGGGGTTTCACCCAAGAGCGCTGCACCTCACCGAGGAAATCGGGGAAGGCTGGGTGGGGGCGTGGTCGCCTCTCTGGGCGCTGCTTAACGCAGAGTAGTTTGACTGATAGAGAACTATGCCTATGCAGTTCTGTGGAAAAAAAAGTGGCTGTCATAATTGATTTCTTTGAAATATTTATTTTTTGTATCAGCGATGGCGGGGTAACGTCACTTCTGTTTTGACGTTAAAACAAAACAGAGAGCTAGCTCGCTAATCCCTCCCGTGCAATTGAAACTCTCCTGTGCATCTCGTCGGTTATTGGTTGGAACACTTTATTTTGCCTTTGAGTGGTTGGCAACACTTGTTGGTAGCAATTGTTTTTGTGTGCAGATCTCAGAACCTAGGCTGCCTACAGAGACACGTTTTTTGACGGCCTGCTTATGGGGTTGGCAGCTACCGGATCGTAGGAAAAGAGGAAAGATTAGATGAATGTGATCATTTATGCGTGGCCTTTTTTGGGCCTGCAATCGCTGATAGAACCTTTTTTATAAGAAATGAAGAAAAAAAAAAACATTTTTAAGGCCAAGATGAAATTAAATGTGAAATGAAATTAAGTGAAATGTGTACTTTGGATGTTACTGTAAAAAAAAAACATTGACATGTCTAACAGTGTGAGGCATGTAGTTATGAAATCACAAGAGACAGAAGAATGTCCTTCCCCTTTCAATCCACCAACTACGTATCCCTTGATTGAGCTGAATACCCTCTATATACGTCTATTGATTATTAAGGACTGAATGGTTGGTGTGAGATGAGGGAAGAGGGGGATTGTAGTTGCTGAATGGTGTGCTTCACCTAATCATCTTTAGTGTCCTGCAAGAGGAGCGTCTTTTGTTAGTTTAGACTGTAACAGAACTGACCGATATTTGTCTTCTGCTTGAAGAATTGGCTGTGTTTCACTGAATAGCTGTCCCCAAGGTGAAGTGAAAGATGGTCATATAAAATATAGTCAAAGCACTGAGCTGAGAGGCAACATGCAGAGAGACTGGACAAAAACAATATATTTGTGGCAATAGTTTGTTCTTTGCCAACAATAATTGAAATATAAAACTTAAGATCTGTGATGAGATTTAATATTATAACTTTGTCTGAATCAAAATTTGAATTGTCTAATAACTCACTGATGAGAACTCTATCCACAGACAGTGTGTGTCTCATTCCTCATCTAAAATCTTAACTATTTTGGGTGAGCGAGCAAAGATCAATTTCAAACCACCCCAAGGGTTCCATGGCAAATGAAGATGAGATGAGCTGGGAATAGGAAGGCACAAGGCACAAGTCAGGTAGCTTGAAAAAAGTGGCTGTGAAAGAAAGTTAGGCTAAGACAAGAAAGTGTGAAACATCAGTCTCAAGCACAAGAGTAGTGATACAAGGCAAATGAAGCAAGAAGGTCAACCAACTCAATAACACCCTGTCTGAGAGAAGGGATGAGAGTATGAGGGGGAGGAAAGGGAAAGGGAATGACTTACTAGAGGGGGAAAATAATATTAAAACATGAAGAAGAATCTTAGTGTGATGGGGAATGACAGAGGAAGAAAAAGAGGATGACAGGAGTAGGTGGTGGAGAATAAAAGAATGTATGGAGAGAGAGAAAAGGAAAATTGATGTTAGACGACAAGGATGAAGTGATGTACCGAGAGGCACACAAGGACAAATTCTGTACAGGCTATATTGTGAGGCGCTCAATGGGCTTTTAATGTAAAATGTCATGGCTTTTCTTTTGCACAAAATGATGAGGGCAGAAGATGAATCACCCTAGCATATTGTATTACAGAGCCCACACATGTTTTAATAATCTGCTTCAAATTAAGCCATATTGAAAGTATCTCCAGAGGGTGGACAACCACAGTCTGGAAAGGGTGAATTGCTTAGCATTTGGGACTTACCACAATTAAACTAAGTCAGAGTTAATTGCTTTGTATTGTATATGAATTAGCACATGAAAGAAAGTCAAATCTGTGAAGTCAGTGAAAAATGTAATTTATACTCAGAAAGCTGGAAGACCTAATTGTCTCTGTCTGCCCTGTGACTTACATCATTCAGCTTTGTTTTATTTAAAATGATGATTAATTTATTCTGAATTCAATTTCATATTAATTAATAGCGGACTAATGCTTTGGATAACGTGGTTACAGTACTATAAATTACCACAGTGGAATCCACCTGTCTTTGGCCAGTCAAACTATTTAGCAAACATTTTATTTCCAATCAGAAAATAATGGATGTGTATAGACATCTTTTCATCATAGATAGCTACATTTTGCTACAATTTACAGTGTTTATTTTGTGATGTGGTGAGCTTCCGTTTTTGTGAGTGTCTTTACATTTTTCTTTCCCTGTACAACAGTGGTCCCCAAACGTTTTCTTCCGAGGGTCAGCTCCCTATGCCTGGCTCTAAGAGAAGGCCAGAGACTCGGAGTATATCAGTAACCATAAATAGCTTAGCACTGTGAACAAAGGCAGTCTACCTTAGTTGAATATTCCATTACATTTAATCAATAGGCTATTGCAATTTAATACCATTGTTATCTGTGTTTATATTGCCATCATGCCATATCAGTGTAAAATGTAGCTCAAATGAAATAATACTAATAATAGCATTCTCAAAACTATAAGCAGGGAGTCCCAAAAGTATATTTTGAACTCTGAACTTTGCATACACAGCTCAAGTTGTGAACAAGCAATATCCTACAAATAATTTAAAGTTCTCAAACTATGAGTTTTATGAAGTGGTGGCAGAAACATCTGAAATGACCACCATTCTAACTTTCACTCACCTGATGAGAACTTTGTGAACTCTGTATGAACATTTGAACGAGTGAATAAAAAATATAAATAATTATACCAGAAAGGTAGAAGTTAGTTAGTTATTAACAATTATTATACGGCTCTTCACAATGCAAGTAGAATGCTCCATTGACTTGAATGGGATTTCCGAAAGTTCTAGCGGTCCGGTTCGCCCTGTCAGGACTTATTTTCCCCATAATGACCGGCGTTCTATACATTATCCCTTACTTAATTGATACAGTTTTAGAATACTTTGAGCACTGATGCAGTCAGCAGAGGCCTCTTACATTGTTTGCAGGTAGGCCTACTATATATTTCATTCCGTTTTCGATGGCAAACGCAAAACAGCGCCAAAACAACCACCACTGGACAAAAAGAGTATTACATGTGTACTGTTAAGACCCGCCATAGAGAATGAATGGGGGAAATTACGGAGGTTATAGTTTGACGATGTCGTACTCCCGTGCGGGCCGGATCCTATATACCACGGACATGTTTTGGGGGGCCACCCAAAATGAGGTGGCGGGCCGTAGTTTGGGGACCACTGCTGTACAACAACACAGGAGTATAACAAATCCCTGCAGTCTGTTTTGGCTTTGTGCTGCATCTCCCCTGTGGCTCCAGAGCATTTCCTTCAACTCCTCACAGCAATTCAGTCTGGGCCGAAATGTGGGCCTGCAGTGCTCTCACTCTTCATCTCTCCCTCTTCTTTTTCTTTCTCTCTTCTTTTTCTCTCTCTCTCTCTCTCTCTCCCTGTTTGTCCTCTACCTTTCCTGTCTGTTTGTTTCCTCTATAGTTGTCTTTGTATCTCTGTCTCTCTCTCTTTCTCCACTTACTGAGATGGCAGAGTAGCATGTGGGATTGGGAAGAGGGAGAACTGTGCTCTCTCTCTCTCTCTGTCTCTTCACTTCTATCTCTCTCTCTCTCCACTGTTTGAGATGGCAGAACAGGGTGTGGGAGAGTGATGGGGGACATGCATCACCAGCAGCCTATGTGTGGAGCAGACCAGGTGGAGCTCAGGGTCACCTTCCCCATGGACACTCCAGCAGAAGTAAGCCCAGTGGGACTCCACTGATGGGGGAGTTGGAGAGCTGAGCTGTGCTCTCCACTTCTCTCTCTCTCTCTCTCTCTCTCTCTCTCTCTCTCTCTCTCTCTCTCTCTCTCCACTATCTGAGATGGTAGAACAGAGTGTGGGAGAGTGATGGGGGACTTGCATCACCAACAGCCTGTGTGTGGACCAGACCAGCTGGAGCTCAGGGTCACCTTCCCCATAGACCTCTGTTTGCCTACAAAAAGGACCCAATAAAGCTGCCATTTTTCCCATATAAGGAGATCCGGGTGGTAAGTTCACTCAGTAGCAAAAATCAAAGTCTACATTTCAGACTTCTTCATCCCTGCAAGAGGTTTGATCATTCAAAATCCTCATGTTATTTTCCCATAGTAAAAATCACAAGATACTTGATATCATTATATGGGCAAAGATGGCAGGTTTTTTTTTGCAAACTTCAGAGGTCTATGGACACTCCTGTCGCTGACAAGGCCAACACAAAAAAATTAATTTTCAGAACAGCTTATGTGCTTCAAACCGTGGTGATCCCCGTGGAGATTTTAGATGTAGAGCACTTTGATGAAGGGCTTTGAAGCTCAGTTATCCATGAATGAATGGCTCCACAATCAGCATATTCTTGACACCGGAGGGTATATAAATGCACTACAGAGGCGCCAATTGCTATAGTGATGACACATGACTCCAGCACCATGGACAGCACTCCAGGAGGAGGTATTAACATAAAAAAGCAGGTCTACTGCACACTTAGTAATTTCTCAGCTGCAGGGGAAACCTAAGGGGAGCGAATGAGCACCATAATAATGGTTTTTGAAGACTGGTCTCATTTTCTTCTGCCCATGCCCCCCCATTTCCATTGATTGTGGTGGAATACTTGTTGCAGCATAATCCTCCAGGAACTCTCCATTTCAGGTGCACGTCTGGAGCCTGTGCAAATAATAAGGTAGGTCTACCATACACCCATAGCAATTGCTCAGCAAGCAGCATATTCCATCTTTAAGATTTCACTGGTATTTAGCAGACGGTTTTATCCAAAAAAAATGACGTTGCCGCTGCTCCGCCAAGCCCAATATTCTGTAGAGCCACCGACTGCTGTTTGGATGATGCATGACTCCAGCATGTTGGTCAGTCCTGCAGGACGAGGAGGATAAATAACAGGCTTACTGCTTGCATCTGAACCTGAGGCTCTGAAATGTGTGAAGCACTTTTGTGGAATATTGTCATTGCACTGTAGCGATGTCACCCTCAGACAAGATTCATCTTTGGCCAGGACGGCCATTTATTAGCCTGGCTAGCGCCACCACTTCTCAATGAGACGTGGTCTGGGAACCAAACGTTCATTTTCTCGTATTTGAAAAAAATGCCCAGATCCGTTTATGGGTGCCACAGATGTCTATCAAATGCGTCTTAGCATAGCTCATCATCGTCTTGCTTTCCCACCTGTTCTGTGATTGGTTCCCTATCTCAGGCGAAAATTTGCTCCATGGTTTCCAGGCTGCCTTAGCAGCGTGAATCAAATCGCGCGCAAGGCAGCATGGGAACACCCAGGCTAGCCATTTATTGGAACAGGAAGACTCATACACATTCAGACATCTACATAGGGCAACACAGGGGTAGTCTCAGCCGCACATGCAACACACAATAAGGGTTTACCACACACATCAACAGGAGGATAAGCACATGAGGTACAACTAAAGAGACTAACACGCTAACAAATACACAACATGGTAACCGTAACCACAACTATTATAATCGACATTACACATTATAGCATTCACTCGCACTGCATTCTGGGAGACACTCATTCAACGTTAGACATGTACATCCACCGACGCTACAGTACTGTTGATGTTTTCATTCAAAAGATGCCTCCATCACCTTGCTAAAATCTGCACTAATACATGAAAGTTTGACCTTAGCACCACTACCCCATACTGCTCAATAAGTCCACATGAAATTGGTGTGTGTGTGAAGCAGCTGATGTTGACAGTTACAGTACCTGTTCGGTTCTATAGATCAACCCACACACACACACACACACACTAGTAATACACAGACAATATCCCAAGGCATTTCCCTTACCCTCTGGTGTGTATGTGACAGAAAATATTTTTTTCTGTTTTCAGCCCACAGCAAAAACACAAACGTGAAGAGTTTTCATGAGTGGTTCAGGAGGTAAACTAAAGTAAAAAGCACCTCTCTTTGATGACACGGCTGTCCAAACAACCTACCCCTGGGGCTCTGCTGTGCAGCTGAGTATGAGGGAGTTGTTTGTATAAAAGGTTGATGACCATACAGCGATCATGTTTCTTCTGTTGTGGTGTATGGGAGGGTGGGAGGTCACTCTGTCTTTTTTTAGGCCTCACGTACACAGAAATAATGTCAATGTCTGTACTTTAAACTGCCATCTGTACTTTTTGTGATTACATTTTAATCTGAGACATGTGTAAGGTGTGTAAAATAATACTTGATAAAATCCTCAATTTCCAACTTAAAAAATAAAAATAAATTGCCCCCAGCATATTAACATAACCAAAAAAGGACTCAGGATTTCCCCATTCAGAAAAAAAACACCAAATGAGTGTCACAGTCTCCATCTTCCCCCTCCTCTTCCTCCTCCTCCTTCTCCCCTGGCTCTCCTCTGGTTCTCTGGGGAGGCTGAGGGGGTTTGAAGATGTCTCTGGAGGGGAACCTGAATGAGCTGTGAGGCACTAGACCATAATCACCCTCTTTGAGCAACTTCTAGTCATGCTTGTGAGTAAGGGTGTGTGTGTGTGTGAGCATACCGGTAATCACCCTTTGATCATCTTCTGCTTTCTTGACGACTCTGTTCCAATTACAACATCAAGCTACAAGACCAGGAAAATATTTTGATCGTTATTTATTTATTTTGTGGAGGGGGAAAAATCGTTCTGGAAATTTCCAAACAGAGAAGGTGTAGACCCAGGGCACTATATGGATGAAGTGTTTTCTATGGATACTTTTCACTTTGATGTAATTTATTTTATCATATCATATTGATGCACAACAGATCCTGCTTACTCTCTCTCTCTCTGCCCCTACCCCCTTTGCTGCACAGTCCAGTACTATAATATCCACTGGGTTTTGAAATGCAAGGGTGACATTTCAGAAGTAAAAAAAGTAGATCTCATCACCCTCTCCATGTGATTAAACACCAACTCAAGCAAAGGTCAAGTGTCAGGCAGACAAATGAAGGGTCTCCATGGGGCTCATACTTACTGTAAGAAAGTAAAAAAAAGACCAATAAAACATCAGAGATGGATGATAAATAAATTTCTTGCCTATGTGTGTGTGTGTGTCGGTGTGTGTTTCTGTGAGTGGGTGTGCACACAAGAGTTGGTGAGCAATGTGACCAGTTGGCCAGAGAAAAAAAAAAAAAAAATAATATATGCAGAGTTTCTGAGAAATTCACTTTGCGTAAAAGACACCTGAATATGTATGATGGCTATGTTCATAACTCATTTACACAAAGGGCTTCCTATCTCTCTCTAGACAAACACACACACACTCTTACATATGCTTTTGGCTTCTTCACAGTCCATTAATCCAGGAGCTCCCCCTCCCTCCTGAAGTGTTTCTCTGTATGCTTTTGCACTTCATTTAACCCTGCAGAGTAGTGTAGCAAGTGGGTTCCAGTGTGTGTGAGTGTACAGTCTGAATGTGTTGCAACGTACGTTGCAAGGAGGTGTGTGTGTCTATGTGTGGAAATGTGTTTTATAGAGGTTAATGTGTGTGTTTATATGTCTGCCTGTGTGCATGCATGCGTGCAGACATGTGTGTGGGTGTACAGTATGTGATTGTGTGTGTGTGTTTAGTGGCGGCTGGTGGGATCAATGGAGTGAAGGCAGTAAGGACAGCAAGTGGAGCATCTTTGTGAGCGTAAATGGAGTGAGCCACTGAACCTGTTCCTGAGTCTCAAGCTGTCGCTGTTTGAAAGCCATTCCTCCAGAACACAGACTCAGCTTCAGCTGTAATGAAATAGCTTCGCCATCTGTGTGCTATCTGTCCCTTTGTGTTTTTCAGTCTCAATGTTTCATCCCAAACTTCTCTCTTCCTTCCCTTTCTCTGGCTCTCTAAGTCTGTTGTTCCTCCTTGCTTACTTCTTGAATGCGTTCACCTAACTAATTTGGGTGTTTGGGTGTTTATGTTTCTTCTGTCTTGTCTTCGTTCTTTCACCTTGTTTGGGTTCTATCTGGCTCCACTGTTTACCACACATGCATACACACACACACACACACACACACACACACACACACACACATTCACACAACTCAGTGTTCTGACCAGAGGCTGTGCAACATGGACTTCAGACATTCTCTCTCTGTGTGCACACACAAACAGAGAGACACAAACACACACAAACTGAGACACACACACACACACTGTGTCTGTCAGGATCGAGAGCTGCATATCTGTTCCCAGATAGCGTCTGCCAACACGGCCCTCTCTGCCTAATGGTGAAGTAAATCTCATTGTCTCCTCCTGACAAAGCTAATTATGTTTCCACAGACGAGCAACGCATGGAGCCTCACATCTCACCCCCACTGCCATGAAATATTTCACTGTGTGGGAGAGAGACAGATCATGTTAATAAAGCAACTCTGAGTCTGAGAGGAGAAAGAGAGAGAGCAGAGAGAGTGGGGGTGGGTGTCAGAGAGAGGTAGGAGAGAAGGTGGGGAGAAAGAGAGGGAGAGTGAAATGGTAGGATAGAGAAGGATTGATTTTTGATTTTAAAAACATGCTTTATTTCAGTTTTACACAATTATGATTATGACTAAAATCTCAGAGAACAATTAACAGTGGGTCGCAGTCACAGTGATTAATAAAAAATGTTAGCACAACCAGCAATACTTTGATGGAAATACAGATAAATTGGAAGTCACCTTCCAAGACCTTTCCATGCAAATCCTCTTCTGCCCAGACAGGGAAATTACTTTTGCTCAGTTAAACTGTTATGGAAATGTTTCCAGTCTATTAACCGCTAGGTGTTAGTCTTTGATGAATTGCATGGGAACAGCTGCATTTCAGTGGAAGAAGCACTGAGGCTCATTACGGTTTGAAAGATGCAGGTTTGTAGTCTGGTAAATGGAGCAGGAGGCTCAGATATGCCAGAGCTGAGATGGAAGACAGATACATTTAAGATCAGCATGGTTTGGATGTTGATCCATGCAGATATGTCCTCCGTCTCTGCCAGTATTACCGTAGCTTTTTTTTTTTTTATACCTGCTCCACCCCAGTGTTCAGGCTTTCATGCTACATAACCTTGTGTTTCCAGTACAGCCACGTCCACAACATTAATTAACATACTTTCCTGGACTGACATCAAAATAAGGGAAGAAAAACGTTTGATTGATAGTAATAATGATGAAATGTATAGCAGTCAATGGTTATCAACGCAAAAAAAACAGAAATTGTATGGATTGAACAGACGTTGTAAAAGGAAATTGCGGATTGATATGATATTAGCATTACATGGTATACTGCAAAGCTCTCTGGCAGCTTGCATTGCTAACTGTGAAGCAATTGGCCTAACAGGACACTGTCAATCGTGCTGCTCCTATCAGCCTAGCAGGGCTGTTAGCACGGTCAAATGACTGACAGAAGTTAAAACCAGGGTATGATATTAACATTACATGCAAGGGTGGTTTTATACATTGTCTTGTAACACAATGTTATTTGAACATAGCTCCTAAAAATCCATTAACATGCCGATAGCCATGTGCCAATGATGTGATAAGTGAGCATCATTGGAGAAGGGATTCACTGATTGATTTTAATGATTTCACTTTGGGCAGCAGCGGTCTCCCGCACTGCAGGAGTGAAGTAAATCCCAATGTTATTATTAATATCAGCACTGTCTTCCACAGAGGACTGAACAACCATCTGGGTAATTGGGAATTTACCCCAACAAGGCCCCACTGAACTGAAGTGGCTTTTTTTTAAACACTTGACAGAGAAATTGCTTTTGTTCAATTAAATTGCCGCCAAAACAGGTTTCCGAGTTATTAAGCACTGGCTTTATGGCCCCTTTGATGAATCACGTTGAATATAAATTGCGGCGGAGTGGATGAAAATGTGATGTGCCTTTTTTTGTGGCTCCAGATACACTGTGTTACAGTCTGGTCCTTTGCTGCATTGTTTTCAAATGCTTCGCGCTCAAATCCGTGAGCACATTTTCATCCCATAAACAGTAACGTGTGTCTGTGCATATAAACTGGTTTCTTACTATATTGCTGAGTATGATCGCAATATAGTTCCAATATTCAACCTATGTTTTTTTTTAGACAAAATTGTTTAGAGAAAGCATTCACTAGAATTGGCCTACCTTGATGGTAAACAATTACATAGACAATTTCCACTTTCTCTTTTCAACAAAACAATTTATCAATTTATCTCATCACAAAATTTCTGATTTCTGAACTGTCACTAGAACTGTCACTAGTCGAGGGCCTCCACGTCTAACGCTGATGAGGTGACCCTTTGCAGCGACCATTTGGCAAAGTGGTGACTAAGGGAATCCTCTTCTGGGCAGCTGTTAGCATGATGCTTTGCACAGTTAAAGACATTAGACTTATAAGACCTAACAACTATTTCAATGGAATCCTTAAGGCCCTAAAGACATTCATCGGAAAAGAAATGCAATGTTCATTTAACACATTTCATTCATGTTTGCAATGTCCACATTTCAATTCAGCAAATTCAACGCACTCATTTTTATCCAGTGTTGCAGTCCATGCAATTACTGTAGGGGTGGACAAGAAAGGCCGAACTGTACTCTTAAGGTTATCTTATCATTTTTCTGACTTGATTTCTTTGACATTCATCCTAAATGAACTTTATTTATAAATGACCAGCAAATCTGTGTAAAATGTTTCAATGATAACAGTGGCACATACTTCATGACCTTGTAAAATGGCAGCATAAATGAGACCTGTCTTCTCTAATAAATAACTGCAGAAAATGGCTCGCACTAGAAATGTGTTAAATTATGTTATCGTCTTTAAAAGGCTCGGCAAGAGTTTAACTAAATTACATCATAATGATTTAAGATCTTTTATACAGTGATGTGAGACACTTACTCACCTCCCAAATGAGCTCTCATGTTGTAGCAATCATGCTGTGCTACAGCTGTCTTATGGTCTATTTCTTTAGTCTGAAAACCTCATCATGAGATTCATAAACTACCTGCAGTCATATTCCATTTTTTTTCCTTTTACTGTCTTCATCCACACTGCCCTATGTTTAATTTATTATGTTTAATAGATTTTTAAATCTTGATTCAATTCTTTGCTATGCCCCACTTGAAGTCTTAAAACCTTCCCATTACGCAGATTTTAGTTACTGTAATATAAACTTGACACCTTTGCCCTTGCAAGAAACCTGAATGAATTATATAGGATTTCTTAATACACTTCATATTGCTTTTACATGAACTATAGTCTCGTTACTAACATATTCTTAGACACACTTTGATTTTCAAACATTTTAGTCTATGGGATAATGGTGAAGTTCACTCAAATATTAGATTGACATAGATGATGGATTGATTATTGATGTCAATCAACAGTTCCAAAACAAACTGTGCTGAATGGCTGTATCGCAAAGAGGGTGGGATGTATTTCTGATGCTGGAGGACGTAATATTGTAACTCATTGGCTACTGACCAAGTGATTGGCAGTTTTCAGTTCCAAAGCTGTCTCCATAACCCGGAAACTGACATGGAAAAGCGCTGCCATCATTTTCCACGGCCTCTTATGGGAGTGTCACCACTTTTTTTTCTCTACCTCTCGGACTCAATCCAGTCAAGTCATCTTGTTATTTGTTGTGTTGTGTAATAATGTTACAATAAAATGTGTCAGCTAAAAATTAATAAATAAATAAATAAACTAGAAGCTACACTATAAATGGAAGCGTCAGCGTTAAGTTCTGTCAGGAAGGCTCAGATTCACTGCTTCTGACCACTCACCAGTCTACATCAGCCTTTATAATGACATGACTTTGCACCTGCCTGCTGCTTTCAGGTGCCAAGTTTTGATGTTCCCACCCTTCCTCCCTAACTACCACCAGTTTGGCCTCGTCCAGCCGTCCAAGGGGTAGGCTCCGCCCCTGCCGTATCCATCCAGCAGGATCTGTGAGGGTCTCCATGCTACGGGGCCTGGACCGAGGACGGGGCTATGCTAAAGACCCTTTCTTTAACCTTCAATTAAATCATTCCCACAAATCATCCCTGTCACACTGATGACTGAAGCTGACTGCCATTTGCTATTAACCAAAGGTCTAAACTATAAATGCTGTCTACAAGCACTACGAGACTTGTCTCTTTGAGCGCAAAACAAATAAGCACAAAAACCTCCATGCCTCTGCAGTCCTGAGAAATTGAAGGTTAATTTGATATTCAGGAGCACTGCCATTGTGCATTACATTGATGTCTACTCAAGTCTCTTGCTGTGCAAATTATATGTGATTCGCTTCCTGGACATCAAGACACAACTCTGAAAAATATTGCTGCGTAATTGCACAGGGTTGAGTGGAGATCACAGGTTCTGGCCAACAAATTACCTTGTTATTGCACAGGCCAGACAATGGAAATATGAGTCGCTGCTCATCTATGTACACACAGACTGATTGGAACTGATAAGCGATTGAAAGTACCATGGGCTATTGAGAGGTCAGTGCTACGTAAACAGTGTATAATGGCCTGTCACAATTCCATTTAAAAACTGCACTAAACATTTTTCATGCATTTGCTCCCCTGTAAAAAAAATAATAGTATTACAAGCCCTGAAGGCTAATAAAATATGGTGGCCCACTGAGTGATAAATGAGTGGTATTTATGGTACCACTCATGGTAAAAGGGCTTCAAATTTATGGTAAGACAACTGACATTTACACTGACTGGTGCTCAATTAACAATTTGTTCCTCTTTGAGGAAAAAGTAAAGAGCAAAGTTGTTTTTAATTGCCACAGATACAGAGCGAGTGTGTGTAGAGAGAAGCTTCTCCTGTGTGTGTTTAGTCATTTAGTCAAGCCCTAAACTCTTTGTGTGACCTCATGGAGTTTAGCAAACCAAAACTTCTTTTCAAGACACCAGCCCCTCCAGATTTATGTTCTTAGGTGCAGTCCAAATGTTATCCATCTCAGCCTCCATCCTCCTCTTCATCTCATACCCTCAGTGGGCCTCTCCTAGCCTGACGAGCCAGACCCACATTAAAATGTATAGGGTCTGGGCACTCACCGTTCGCAGTACTCAATCCGAGGGGCGGGATAATCGGTTGTCTTTCAAATTCCCTCTGCACGCAATAGGACAGCGCTGAGTCCCATGCGTTTTCCCACTAGCGGAGCTAGTTGGCTAGTTCAAACTTTTGCCAACTTAAAACAAGCTTAACTCATGTCACACTGTTGGCCAACAGCAACATCCATCTTCTTTGTTTTCAAGTAGCAGGGAATTCAAGCCAAACCGTTGCAACTCTGCCATCAATCATTATGTTAAGCCCGCCTAACGACTCTATACACGATTTGATTGGCCTGATAGAAGTTTAATTTTTCGAGCTCACAAGCCAATGGAGAGTTGCTAGACTAGCCCTGGAAGCAAATGTAATTTGCTGCCGCTATAGTGTGTCTAGATTTCTAGGCTAGGCCTCTCCTAGAAGTGATAAATATTTCAGAGGATGATCAGTCCACCCAACCAGTCATCTTCTCATGTGGCTATACTCCAGTCAAACGAGACAAAAACTGCACAGCAGTTTTCACACATTTCTGACACAACATTCAAACACAAAGCAACACAAAGGTGTATGTTTTAATGATGTTGTTATTTGTCTTTGGGGAATGTGGGATGTGTAGATGGTGTGTAGAGCAAGGTATGTAGTAAATAGTCAGAAGAAAAGATGAATGCAGAAATGCAGTGATGACATCAAAGGAACAAACAAATGTATCGATCATGTTGGCAAAACACATAACTGATAGAAACCTGCAAAGAAATGTGGCATGGTCTATTTGCTATTCTCTATTTCTCTCTCTCTCTCTCTTTTAAAGCATCACCAAATAACTTATCCTCTGCACGCACGCTATTTGTTTATCCAGCACCGGCTTGGCAAATAACGATGTCCACAGACAAGTTAGGCTATATGTTGCATGATTTTATGAAAGTACGATGTATTGCGACATTGTGCAAGTCAAATTTGTAGTTTCTTATGTCTCATTCCATTGAACTACAGATCCGCTACCCGATCTGGCAAACTTACATAGTGCGGTTATAGCCGATAGAGGGCCGCGAAATGAATGCAGAAGTGCTGTTCACCCTATAACGAGTTGATGAACCACTGAAACAATCTTGGAAACATTATTTTAAGGTACAAAAAACTCTTTGGTGTTGCTTTAATGTCTTTCCTTCACACACACACACACACACACACACATATTCAATTCTTTTCATCTTCTTTCTCTCCCTTCACTCCCCATTTCCTTACATCTCTTTTGGAGGAGTAGAGCATCAGTCCGGGTCATCAGCTGACCTGCCTGACCCCACCGCCCAGAGAACTCAGTCAATGCAGCAGCTCCAACAGGGAGCCACTGGCGAATGTTTATTGACTAAATGAGGCCAGTGAATCAGGAGGGCACAGTGGGTTACTATCACACTGTCTTCACAGCATCTTGCTGGTCATCTATCACTCACCCATCCCAGTGTGGGGTGTGTCAAAGGTGTTTGTGAGTATGTCGCTCTCTGTGTCTTTCTCTCTCTCGTGTGTGTGTGTGTGCATTTGCCTTCTTGTATGTGTGTGTGGGTGTGTGTGTGTGTGTGTGTGTGTGCATTTGCCTTTGTGTGTGTGTGTGTGTGTGTGTGTGTGTCCATTTGCCTTCTTGTTTGTGTGAGTGTGTGTGTGACAGATTCCACTTGGATTTTCTCTAGCCAATCTGATGTACGGATAAAATGTATTTTACTGGACAGATGAACTGGTCATGTTTCAATAACAGTCTACATTATGAGCGTCAAAACACCAAATGTAGCATGCAGCTGACCTAGGTTGACATAAGAATGAATTCAAATCAGTTTGACTTTTAAATGAACATTAACTTGTAAGAAAATCAAACAGTAGTACATAAGCAAAACCTCTATTAGATCTTTTTCCAGTCATTAAGATATAGACATCATTTGAACGCTCTGAATGAATGAAAAGCCTAGCTGCATGTTCTAATGTCACTATAGGGCAAGGGAAGAAGGCTGTTAATAGACTGTTTCGCTGTCAAGACAAATGTCCCAGTGGAGTTCCGTTTTGTACGAGAATTATTACCAGACATTTTGACCACATTTTAAATTTGCCAGTTTTTAACACAATAAACATTGGCTAACAGACACCCTGGTCTGTCAGTGTGGAAGGCTGGCTGTGTGTGTGTCTCTGTGTGTGTGTGTGTGTGTGTGTGTGTGTCTGTGTGTGTGTGTGTGCGCATAATATCCCCATCACAGTAAGTGCTGTCATCTGAACTGTAGGAAGGAGGGAATCTAAGCCTCGTCGTGTAGCTGCTCTGCTCTATCTCAGCGTGTAATTAATCATCCCCAGCACCTGTAAACACACTCAGCTTGCCATCGCAATCGCACCCGTCATTTCCAGAAAGACTCTAATCTCACTTGAACACTGGAAAAAAGGTGAAACTCCTTGTGCTATTGGTTAGTTGTGAATTATTACAGTGTGCAATGAACACCCTGAACTAATTAACATTATATACATACAACAACATATTCATTAGACAGGTGTTCTTTTAGCAGACATTTATGGCTCAAATGCAAATACTCTTTGTACAGAACTCTACAAAAGAGAAGTCACTCCATGAATACTACATAATGGACCGGTCAATCTAGTAAATTAATGCTCTTTCCCTTGAGTGAAGGTAGAAATTTCGGGAGGTAATGTTTAATCAGTCGAACAAGAAAATATATCCCTAGTGAAACCACTAGAGTGGGCAGTCCATTAAATCAATGCACTCCTGGAAATGAGCTACAATATGCATCTGCAGTGCATTCCATGACCATGTTATGACTGCCAGTGGTATTGCTATGCTCATCCGTGAATCCCTCTATTCAAATTAGCATTGTGCCCTATGGGAAGAGTTTAATGAGGAGTCTGCAGCAACCTGCACATTCAGGGGACAGAAGTCACTAATGGCAGTCGTTTGGAGGCATTTATTTATTTGTTTGTGTGTGTGTGTGTGTGTGTGTGTGTGTGTGTGTGTGTGTGTGTGTGTGTGTGTGTGTGTGTGTGTGTGTGTGTGTGTGTGTGTGTGTGTGTGTGTGTGTGTGTGTGTGTGTGTGTGTGTGTGTGTGTGTGTGTGTGTGTGTGTGTGTGTGTGTGTGTGTGTTTAGGTTCCCATTTGGAGCCTCTATTTAATTAGGAATTTGTGTTGTTTTTCCCTCACAGTGGCTTGTGGTGTTCTGAAATGCCCTGAGTAGCATAGGCTTGCCAGCCACATCTGTTTAGAAGAGCAGTAATGACTAAGAGAAAAGCGATAATGCGTAAGACCCACAACAGCTGCTTGGGACCACCAGGATGCCACTATTCCTACATGTTACAAACAACAACATATTTGTCAATAAAGTAATTTCAGGAAGCCATACACTATGAGTCTCTGCTTCACATCTCCTTTTGAAGTTGTAAGCCAATCTGTCATATTCAAATTAATACAATATACTAGGTGGAAAATTATGAAAATCTGCATAATATATTTTGCTAAATGAAAAGCTAAATAATAGTTCAGTTCGCTAGACACAGGTGGGAACCAACTACGGATTTGTAGTAGGTGTACAATACAATAATACAACTTAAGTCTAGAGATGTGTCAGTAGCGAATGCGCCGTTTCATAGAGCTGGCTCTTTTAAATGATTTTTTTTTTCTAGTGTTGCCATTTTGGGAGTCAAACAGTTGATCGATTGGTCTGTTGCTTGTCTATTGACTCACCAACCAGAGGGCTCCAACCCATGGTTACCGTTGCTAACGAACTCACTGGTGTCTGTGATGTCAGACACCAGTGAATCATTTCTTTAACGTTACTGTGACGCCCCGGCTTTGCCGTGCCGTGAGGTGTTAACGCCTTTTCCTCCCTTTGCCTTTATGGTGCCTCTGAGCACTAGGCATATTGTTCCTGTTTGTCATGTCTGTCTTTCGACCTGCAGGAGGAGCTAGAGTGTTCCAGTGGTCTCTTGTTAATGAGGGGTGTGGCTCCGTGTCAATGGACTCCAGAATAAAGCCTGTGTCCTGTGGCCTCATTCGGCCTCTCTGTCCTGTTCTGGCCTGACGCTGCTGAGAGCTGGCTGCAGCTGTTCAAATTGCCTTTTCTTTATGCACTACACATAGCCTACACATTGCTGATGCGCATGACCCTTTATGTTATCTTTTGTTGCTCCTCACTTACTGACTTATGTACATATTTGTAAATAAATTTATGATTATTATTTAAACGTTATCCGACGGTGTCAGTCTACCTATGTCCATTTCCTTTTGAGCCAAGGTGTTTGTGACATTACCTAAATGTTTTCAACTGGAGACAGTTTGTAAAATTAACATCATTAACCCTTGTGCTACCCTCAAATCTTACCGACATGCTTTATCCTTGGGGTCAATTTGACCCCAGCTAAATAAACCCTCAGAAAATAATTATAATTCATATTTTTACCTAAGGTACTTAACAAGAGTGTAATAACCACCATCAAACGCCCTACAAAACAATCCCACCCCCCACACCCCTTTATAAACCTTGGAACCCTGGCTGGATATATTGCCCATCCAGTGTCAGCAGCCCAAAGGCTTGCTGTTGCTTCCCGTTTTGACTTATACAGTCCTGCCAAAATGACTTATATGTAATATGTACTTGTGTATGTATTAATGATAATTACAATATGTTCTCATACTATTACAATAATAATATCCATAATGTGTCAAATATTCATGTATCTTATGTTTCATACAGCTAGGGTCAAACTGACCCCAAGGAACATCAATGTACAAAATATTTGTACAGGACATTAAAAACAAATTATTGTACAAATTTCATGCTAACTATGTTGTACCCTTCAATTGAGGAAAAGTCATGAAACATGAACAAAAAAAAAAAGTGAACCATATATTTTATGATGTTAAACGTCGCTTGGGGTCAAATTTACCCCAAGGATAACAGGAGAGTTAAGACAAAGTCTAAAAAAGCAGAGGGCAGCAGGAACGCTATTCTGGTTGTTATGGGAACAATCAGAATCAGTGACGTAGGTCGGAACCTCAATGCAAAGTTTAGGTCCGGTTAAACTATTTATTAATTTCTGATTGGACAAGAGGCATTCCAGAGTGGGGATATCCAAGGACATCTACACTTGATCTCTACTGCTAGTAGTCAGTCTGACGTGAACGATCCATTAAGCAACAATTGAATAATGTCAATTTCATAGTGATGTCATATTGAGTGCAAAAATAGAGCAAATGGTGAAGGGTGACAATTTAGCTGTTATATGTTACATATGTTATATGTTACATATAGACAAGCAAGTAGGCTGTGCAATTTATTTTGTGCACAAGAACATGTAGCCTCTCTAACTGAACTTATGCAACATTGCTTGGCAACAGGAGGATTTTTTGGGGTGGAGGATGAATAAACAAATATAAAAATAAAAACAAGAGAACACAATTTGATGTCTTTAAACTGTTATATAAAAAAAACAATACGGGACTTGTAATCATGATCAGGATATATCCATGACCTTGTTTACCTGCAGCATTCGGCCTTCTGCCTACGCTGAACCACAGCCGTGGGTATATCCTTACCAACCCCACTCTCACTCGTTCCATATTGCTTAATCAGACTCCTCAGAAGGGGTCCATGAATTTCAACTTTACCCTGAATCATGCAAACCTCTAGACTTCCGTTTTCCATCTTCACTGCCTCTCTTTTCACACATTTTCTTTTAACCTGCCCATATGTCCGTCTGTTCTGTTCATTCTGTTCTTCTACCTCCCAAGCTTCTCTTCCCCCCTCCCCCCCACCCTCAGGGCACTACGCTCACACCATCTGCTCAGGAGGCCTTTCACTGGTGTCTCCATCCTGAACTTTCCTGATGGGGGCCATGGCTTGGGATCATGGCAGCCTTCTCTAATCTTCCCAGGCATTTAGACTTTAATGAGACGTGGGAGCTCGTCTGCCCCCCCACCCCTCTCTTCACTTCCAGAGGGCTTCTCATGGGGTTGAGACTGTGTCTCTCTATGAGGTGGGAGAGACCCGGACAGCTGGAGGTGGACTGAAACACCTTTCCCTGATCTTTTGAAATGTTTAGACTTCAAAGAGGGGTAGGGTCTAGACTACATGCATGCTCCCTCCAATACAATCTCATACAAACACACATACACACACACACCCAAGTCTATTGTTAATAGTCTATTGATAATCATAGGCACTTTGGCTGCAAGCTAATTCATTTTCCTTGACCCTTCTGTCTTAGCCATTCCAATGATACACATACATTTCCACCCACAGAGAGGCAGACACACACACACACACATGCACACACACACACACACACACACACACACACACACACACACACACACACACACCCACACACACACACACACAGTGCAGGCATCATACCCATATTCTGGCCTTGCTCTGGAGAAAGCAGAGCAGATGGCTGAGCAGTAGACCTTGACCTTGTTGTGCCTGCACATCTTGTTGCCTTGGTCACAGCTTAAAGAACAGTGATGTTAATGCCAGCGGCACGCAGGCCAGTTTCAAAGCGATTTTCTGCATGAAATACCTAAAGGCAGGAGGTTAGGTTAGATATGATGGCAGGTTATTAGGAGGGGAGGGGAAGGAAAATGCATGTAGAATGGAGAAATATTAAAGGCTTATCATTAGCTCAACTTTCTCCACTCTTCCATGCATATCATGTAAAATTATATGTATGAAAGAGGACATATTTTACCCCTTTTTCAACAATTTTAAATAATTTCTTGTGGTCTTATAAATCTAATAAAGTCTAATAAAACATGTGTCTCATACTTTGGTGACCAAAGACTTAGTCCAGAGAGGTCAAATTGGGGTGGTCTTGTTCTACATGCTGGCAAACTTAAAGTCACTTTGGCCATCAAATCTGAATGGCTTGCTGAATCACACTGTCAAACCTGAGCAGCCAAAAATAAAACAACTAGCTTGTGTTATTTTGATCTTTTTGCATTGGAAGACTCCCTAGATATCCAAATGCATGTGTAAAAGCACATGTAAAATGTTCTTATTATGTTCCATATGTCCCTATAATATGTCCAGATAATGTTGATATACTGGAATGTGCTTCAATTTCATAACCTTACTTTGTTGCATATGTTAAAAGGTATGAACAACAAGACAAGCACATGAAAATCTGAAACATGAAAATCTACATATTGCACAACTAATGGAGTTTAGTAATGCAACTGTATTGAACCCTGCAAATACCCAGGAGAGCCTTATCCTCCACTGCTGCTGCCCTGGTTTAATTCAGTCAGACATATTTATGAAGTCTCAGGAACTCGCCCCTACATCCCAGTGAAAAGTGTGATGACTAGGTGCTGATAATAGATGCAGTGTTGGAGGCATTCTCGGCACTTCTTTAGCATCCTTCGCACGCACACACACACACGCATATACATGTGGGTCCTGTTGACAGTGTCAGCATAATCAAGAAAAGTTGTTCATTCATATAACATGGGTTTGTTATACAGATTCCCAGTGATCCTTTAAATGAATAATGTAGGTAAGCAGTTTGCTGTTAACAGATGTGTACATTCAGAAACAGACAAGCAGACAAACTCTTTATCAATAGAAAAAAGCGAAAGGACCAAGATAAAAAAGGCAGAAAATACACAAAAGTGAAGCCGTGAAATAATGCCATTTATGTGGGATTAACCAGCTCAGCCACTCCCCTGTTTTGACGGGTAAAGAGCTGATTTCTGGAAAGCTGTCGGAGGAGTTCAAACAGGGTCTTGATGACTGATTGTCGCTGAGGAGCTTTGAAAGCCCTGCATGCCCTCCAAGATGTCAATCTCCCTGCTTCTGTCAGACTTGGAAGGAAATGATCCCAATTTGGAGAAAAACTTAGTGACCCGGCCGGGCCTTGCGGTCACAGTGAGGGGAAAAAGGGTTTAATCCCTCTTGGCATCTTGTGCATTAAAAAATCCATCCATGTCATTAAGTTTGTCTTTGTTTGTCATGTTGTTATGTGGTTGCCTTGGAACAACATTTTTGGCAGCTCAAGGCCTCTGATTTATGCATCAGGACTGTAAACTCTGGACCCCAGCAACGACCTTCTCCCCTAAATGGAGTTAGCCAGTTACCAAACCATAGGAATAGCTTAGCATGTCAAAGAAGCATTTGGCAAATCACAAACCCTTTCAAAAGCTTGCATGCCAATTAACAATGATGGCCTCATATTACCATAATATATGCAAAGAACATAAGTTAGTTTGACTGATGGCACAATCTCCTAACAGCACCAAGGTCCTGGGGGTTAGACTAGATGAGAACAGGCTCTCATAAAATGCACACTTGCACACTTACACACTTCCCTGTGAGGTATACTATTTATGACCTATAAGGCAGAGTACACATTACACCACATTCTAGTGCTTTTCTTCGCTCCACAAAGCTTCTGTTTGGCCTTTTTCCTTCATACTAGAACATCTTAAGTACTGCATAGAGCACTTTGAGGCATTCAGTGAAAATTAAGTGGAAAAAGGTCTAAGTGATTCCTGTCTCATGGCAGGTCAGCAGGTGTGTTTAGTGATGAAATAAATGGGTTACACTTTACTTGACAGTATCGACATAAGAGTGACATGACACTGTCATGAACGTGTCATAAATAAGTCAGAAATGTTTATGACATAACGCTTCTGTCATTAAGTGTCATTCGTTTTTTTTTTTTCATAACAAGTTAGGGCTAGGATTAGGGATAGGAAATTAGAAGGTTAGGGTTAGGGTTCATATATCATGACAGTGTCATGTGTTCATGACAATGTCATGTCACTCTTATGTCGATACTGTCAAGTAAAGGTTACCCATAAATGCACACTGGTTTGACAACTGCTGTAGCCCCAGTGTGACAAAGTTCATAAAGGCGAATGAGGTCTGTTAGGCCCAATTCACACCAAAGATTCGCAACGAGACAAAACTGTTGCAGAAAGGAGTTGCAGTGGTGTGGATTAGATGTTGCACATCGTTGCAATCCGTCGCGAAACATTCACCATGTCTTGTCACAGTTGCAAGGTTTTAGAATGTTGCAGCAAGTTGCTGGTTTATAGAATGTTGCAGCTCATCTCATCCCGAATCTTTGATGTGAATAGGCCTTAAGGTTCGGAGAGAGACACAGTCCATCAGTGTTAGTTGCTGAGAATAGACCTCCCCATTTTTAAGCCCGATTTTGAAAGGATGGAACAGCCTTCACATTCATGAAGGCTGTTCCATCCTCAATCAAACAAGTGTTTGTGTGTATGTGTTGTGTTTGTGCTCATAACTAACTCCCAGTTGTTCTTACTGTTCTCCCATTGAAATATCAGAAGGTCCCTTCCCAGCTTTAGACCCTTCCATTCAGGAGATATCCCATGACAGCAGTGATTTGTCCATCAGTGAAAAATGTTCAAGCACCACGTCAAACTGCCAACCATTCATCCAAACGGAGGCGTCTGTCATCAGAGAGTCAGCAGAGTGAAAAGTACAGTCAATCAAATCCAGATTTCGCTCAGAGCTCGCTCCAGCTCCCAACCGAGGATGCCAGGCCCCCACACAGTGTAATTGATGCGTAGCTCCGCATCTAGAGGTCCTCAGTCTGCCACTGAGAATGCTGAGCTTAGGGACCAACAGCACCAGAGTGTGTGTGTGTGTGTGTGTGTGTGTGTGTGTGTGTGTGTGAGTGTGTGTGTGTCAGTGAGAGAGAGAGAGATAGAAAGAGAGAGAAAGGTGTGTGTGTGTGTGTGTGAGAGAGAGAGAGAGTGTGAGTGTCTGGCTGTGTTAGCTATAAAACACAGCACACCTTCCTTGGCACACCTTCCTTGGGGGTTCTTTTCTTAAATATGACAATGCAGGTGTTAACTGCAACCAGAGTCTGCTGCTAAGTGGAAATGCACCTGTGCCTCTCACCCTGTCATTGCTTGGACAGCGTTAACGACCCCACCATGGCTGAGTATTTCTGGATAAGATGGGCAGTGCGCTAGTTGATGTTTCAGAATGACATGGACTACTAGTTACATACTCGTAACTCTGGCAGTTGCTGTCTTTTATTCCCTGAAGCACCACAGCTAGAAAAACACTACTACCTTAAAATAGCTTCTGATAATGTATTATCTATCAGATAATTGACCAAAAACTTTTTTTTCTACCTTACTCAACATTTTGCAACTAAGTATAATTACCTAATCAGTTACACTTTACTTGACAGAATCAACATAAGAGTGACATGACACTGTCATGAACGTGTCATAAATAAGTCATAAACGTTTATGACATAATGCTTCTGTTATTATGTGACATTCGGTTCATAACAAATTAGGATTAGGGTTAGGATTAGGGTTAGGGTTGGGATTAGGGTTAGAGGTTAGGGTTAGATGTTAGGGTTCATGTGTCATGACAGTGTCATGTGTTCATGACAATGTCATGTCACTCTTATGGTGATACTGTCAAGTGTGACCTAATAATCTTGCTGTTTTTCTTTTTTTTGAATATGCAAGGGCTACAGTTCACACTCTATTCTTCACTCTATTCAAAAATCTGTTCTTTAAAGGCCAAAGGGATGTCTCGGTTTCAACTAAATCTTTGGTTTCACCAATCACCATTTTGTGCTTTTGTGTTCTCCTCAGTCACCCTTTGAGTCACTACCCATTGCAAACAGCTATGGAAAGAAATAGATAAATAAATAAATAAATAAATAAATAAATAAATAAATAAATAAATATAGAAATGGCATAACATAAAGAAGGATCTTCCATTTCAAATGCCAGCCTACACAAACTCTCCCTGGAGGCGATGATCACAAGTGATAAATTCAACTCCAGTTACTGTTTCAGAGTTCCCTTGCAGGTTCCCTTGACTGACTTCAGCACTGTTGACACTTGCACAATGTGGCATTATTCTCCATTTAAATGTAATTGCTTAAATGCCATTTAAATTACCAAGGCTTTCACCACTGATAAAACTGTCAAGCGATTATGAGCTTACTGGCTTAATTGCCTTTAGCAATAGCCTTTTTCCTCCTAAAAGGCAAAATATTACAGAGTCAGAGGAACTCTGTTAAATGTGTCTTACTCACTCGAGGATGCTAATCGCTGTGTAATAAAAACCACTAATATTTCAGGATTCTTAAAAACTAAGTTTTGGGCTGATTATTATGATGTTTGTTTCATCAAACAATTATCAACAAATTATTGAGAACTGACCTACTGAAAATTTACCTAAATAATAAACATAGGTGCTTTAGATTAGATGCATTTGATTTATGAAACTTAAACAATAAGTACTCCAAAAATGTTGCATTTATGTATGTTGTTTGTTTATTAATTTGTTTATTTGTTTATTACCCTTGCTCACAGTAAGGGGGAAGAGGGCATTGTAATCAAGTCCATCCGTCTTTCTTGTGTGTTTGTTTGTGTCCATTGACATAACTAGAAAGTGCTGGTCCAATTTTCATATGAAGGTCACCATGTCTCCAAGCTTTCTTCATAACTAGCCAGTCATAGGGGTGAAGGTTTGCAGAATGCTTTTGTTTATTATTCAATACATTTGAAGGACTTTGTTTTGTCCTAGATGGCTACAGCAAGGGGGGGAGAGGCGGACAGAGTACACAGCTTCATTACTTGAGTAAAAGTACAGATACCCTTTGCTAAATTTTACTCAAGTACAAGTAAAAGTACAACAGTCAGATGTCTACTTAAGTAAAAGTACTGAAGTACTTGTTTTTAAAAGTACTTGAGTATCAAGAGTACAAGAGTAGCTTACATTTTCTAAATATTGCATTACTACTGCCACAGTGCTTACATTTATGTCAGGAACATCCTACATGGAGTTATGAAAAATGTTAATGTTAATACCTTGGAGAATGTCAAAGGAATTGAAAGTAAAATCAAGTCATTTTCATCTTTTTACCATGTTGCCAGGGATGGGCAGTATTTCTAATACATGTATTTCAAATACGTATATACAAAATACTATTTTGTAATTGAAACACTTGAAGCGAAAACTATCATTAACTTGTTCAGAAAATTGAAATAGTCTGGCGAGGTGGGGTCACGGGTTGGCACATTCCCGGGATGGACCTGCTGCGTCTTCATCCATTGTTTCGTCCGTGGTCTCGTCTCTTATCTAAATCTGACCATGGAGTTGACTTTGGTGGAAAGCTGAAGGTGATTGCTGATAGGCTGTCCCAATCAGTGGTGCCTGCACAATCCAGTCACGTTTGAGAGGGAAACAACCAGAGGCGCACCTTGTCAACAGGCAAGGCAAGCAACTGCTTGGAGCCCCGAGCTGCTGGGGGGCCCCGAGATGGTCTCAGCGCGTTTTCCGTGCGTCAAGCAAGAATTTCGTCCATAGACATGGAATGATGGATTACGTGATTTTGCGTGCTCCTGTCCTGTTATTCTGTACATGTATGCTATGGCATATATCAGCGGATCTGTGTTCAAAAGAGTTCAAATAATCCACACATGTTTAGGCTACTGATAGTTACAACTAGTTAAGCAAGGAGATGGTTAACATTATGTTTGCATTTGTATTAATCCCAATGCGATAAGGACCAAGCACGCATTCATTTTTTAAATCGCATTAATCATGTGCCGCCAAAGATTTTTAATTTTACATCGTCACTTGTTCTGTTATCAACAATTGTCTTTGGCTGCTAATATTTGACCCTTTGGTGCACCGTTTATTGTCCTTAAACTGACACTGCAGACAGAAGATAATAAACATTAACGAACTCCCTCCCTCGGCCAGCGCTTCAATGTTGCGCTTTTGCGCCTCTGCTTGGAGCAGATAGACCACCTTGAAGGTGCCGCTGCGTTTTGTAGAGCAGTATGATGAGGCTATTCTTTTCAAACAGCGACAGCGTTGTTGCCTATCAGATACACAGGCTTTGCATTTGTGAATCCAGGTAGGGTGAACGCAACATTTTCTTTCCATTCCTCGCCCAGCTATTTTTCTCCCAGCTCCAACTCCTGTAGTTCGCTTTTCACTCTGCATGCTAATATTTCTTGTAGGCAAACAATAAACATTGTAACATTGTCAGGAGATGGGTCAACCAAGTAGCCTATTTAAGAATAAAAGTAATATAGACTTTATCCAAAGAAATAATTAGAATAAGTCAGGCTCCATGCTAAACTGTCCATCAATACCAAACTTAGGCTATAGTAGCCTAGTGTCTAGTGTTGTAATGCCCACATTTACTATTCACAATATTGAAAGGGGATCATTAAGAGAAAGGAATTACTAATTTTGGGTATAGGATCCCAATAAAACTATTTAATTTTTATACTTTATATTTTGTACAAAGTTTAGATTGGAGTTTTAAAGTAATTTTTAGTTATTTATTAACTTTTTTATTCTTTACATTTATATTGTCAAAAAACAAGGTTTTTCATGTTTGGAACATTTGAATAAAAAAAAGGTTTTTATTTCATAAATTTTCGTTGGTGTCAGATTATTTATAGCCTAACATAATGATGAACACTGGTTGGTAGGGCCCCCTAGGAATTTTTGCTTAGGGACCCCACAGACCCTAGAATCGCCTCAGGAAACAACAAATTGAGGGATTCCGAGATTTTTCTTTTTAGAAGAAGTATCGGGTACTCATTAGCCTGGCGAGCCAGACCCACATTAAAATGTAGGGTCTGGGCACTCACCGATCGCAGTGCTCAGTCCGAGGGGCGGGATAATCAGTTGTCTTTCAAATTCCCTCTGCACGCAATAGGACAGCGGCAGCGCTATGAGTCCCATGCGTTTCCCACCAGCGGAGCTAGTTGGCTAGTTCAAACGTTTGCCAACATAATAAAAGCTTAACTCGTGTCACACTGTTCGCCAGCAGCAACATCCATCTTATTTGTTTTCAAGTAGCAGGGAATTCAAGCCAAACTGTTGCAACTCTGCCATCAATCATTATGTTAAGCCCACCTAACGACTCTATACACGATTTCAATGGCCTGATTAAGTTTCGATTTCTGGAGCTCACAAGCCAACGGAGAGTTGCTTGACTAGCCCTGGCAGCAAATGTAATTTGCTGCCGCTAGGGGCGCGTCTAGATTTCTAGGCTAGGTACTCATGGTTATGGATAGAAATGTAGTGGAGTAAAGAGTACAATATTTGCCTCTCAAATGTACTTGAGTAAAGTCATGAGTACTCCCCAAAAATGATACTCGAGTACAGTAAAGTACAGATCCCTCAAAATTGTACTCAAGTACTGTACTCAAGTAAATGTACTCCTTTACTGTCCAGCTCTGGGGGATGTTTAACACCACATCAGAGCTGAAGAAACAGACATTTGTTCAGGGAAAGGGCCAAAGATGGCTGTGATTCATCCGCTGTCTCCTCACAAGAGGAGCAGAGCAGTTCACCTTCAGATACAGTCCACACTGAACTCAATTACTTACCTACCGACACACACACATCAATTGCAGGCAGATTTTTCAAAATGGCTGCCTTGTTTGACATTTAAAATGCCACCCGGCACTTTGCCTCCTACCCTGACACTCTCTGACACAAGGGTGTGGATTAAAAAGGAAGTGTCAAACACTGTCACGATAGGGCTTGTGTAAATTCTACGTAGCTCTGGGCTGTGACAGAGAAGAGAGTGAGAGAGAGAGAGAGAGATGTGATGTACTGCCATGTCTTCTCATTTTTGTATTATAAATTTGAAATAAGGGAAGTGTTGTGTCAAACTATACACTGGAGCTGTGGGTCAAGAGGTCACGCTGTGACCTTTATTCTTATCTGCACAGTGCTCCGAACGAATGCAATGATTTATGCAGGCATCTCTACACCTGTGCAGAGACTGCTGTTGACTTGCTAAAAGCATTGGAATGAATGGCTTCTCAACAATGAGGACTCACTAAAACAATATCTTCATTAATTAATGTTAATTCAATTTTAAACATGCAGGTACTGACACATTTATGAATGTCGTAACTCAGATGTGCTTTGTTAAACAAATAATGTGGCATGCATCAAAATGGCACAAAAAAAACCGAATAAACAGAAGCTCTTTTGTGCCAAATGGCAAAAAAAGGAAATGAAATGTTTTGTATCAGCAGTTAATTTCACTTTATTATTCCATACAGCCATTAATGTGCTCATATCTGAAAGGAGAGTCATTTTTCTGTGTAAACTTTGATAATTGGGGTTGGGATTTTAGCAAGCAACTTAGCCCTCTCAAATGTCACCTCGTCTAAATTCCATCTGCACTAGATGCCTTTTAAATGGCATCGCCATAATGACATTCACTTTGCTGCATAGTGTCGTCATCAATTACCATCTGGTTCATTTT